>NC_091495.1:21318155-21640834 GCF_947461875.1 Haliaeetus albicilla | reverse complement strand
GGCAGGGTCAGCAAGGGAGAACTAACTGTTGGCTCCCATTTCACATTCTTTAAGACCTTTTGTCATTGAACTACCAAACACTTTCTCATGCCGCTGAGCAATGAAGCCTCCCTGACACTGGAGCATTTATGACGGAATTACTGCTCCTCTCAGCCATGCTCAGAAGCACCAGGTCAGAAGTCAGAGAACTGATAAATCTATTGAGGTGCCTGGAAATATGTTCAGCTGCCGAGTCCCTGATCTGACATCTTCAGAGCAGTGAAGGAAAAAGCAGAAATAGCTTATATTCAGATTGCCAGGGACAGGCACCTTCCAGTCTAATGAAGGCTGGACTGTTTTATATTTATACAAGATGAGAGTTTTATTATAGTTGTTTATCTGAGCTGCAGTATAACCCGGAAGACCCAGGTGCAGACAAGGTCCCTTTGTACTAGGCATTATGAAAATGCTGAAGAGAAGCCAGGTAAAGAAAACAGAGGAAATAATATATAAATATCACTGAACTTCTACGTTTCCATTTAACCATATTCTTTCGGCCTAAGCTTCTTTTTCAAATGGGAGGACATGTATAGTGCTTTATTTTTATCCATTTAATTTATAAACCAAGTAGTTGCAGCAAAGATGATTTGGGACACTGATGTTAAATGAACCTGGACCCTGGGGCAGAGGATGCAGGTCTTGGGGGTTGCTAAAGGAGCATCCAAGGCACGAGCTCTGCAAGAGGGCACAGACTGTATCAGTTGCTATACTGGGAGTTGAGCGACATGAATGCCATTACTAGATCTGCAGGTGCCTTCTTGTGTGACCCCAGGCAGCTTGTTTCACTTTCCCAGACTGCTTTCCTCCTGGCAAAATTGCTGTAACAATGCTTACTTTTTTTCAAAAAAAGTGCTGGAGATCATTTGCTAAAAAGAGCTTTCAAAGGCTAAGAATGGTCTTTGCTGAGTCTGCTATCCAGCATCAGGAAATGCCTAGCACAATGTGATCATCATTACACATTCATAAGTCTCATGGTTTATAATAATAATAAAAGTCTCAGCTTATATAGAACATCTGCAGGTTTATTTTTCTGTGAGTGATTTCAGTATCAGTCACTGTCACATCTGTGTGGGGTCACTACCCACTTTTGTTTTCTAGGCAACCTCTCTCCTTTTACTAAATCATGCCAGTTTTTTTTTTTAAGTATTTTATGTGGCATTTTTAGACTAGCCTAGAATGTTTGTTTAATTGCATTCAATTTTTTTTGCATTTGTGCTTTTCTCAGAGTGCCCCAGAAGGGGCGGGAAGGGGAAGTAATACATGTGTGAAATAAATAAAAGTATTATTAATAATAATTGCCTCTGGGTTAAGTTATATCTGTGCAAACTGCAACTGGCTAAGAGTTTTCTCTTGTCACCTTGGACCCTCCATCCAGCCATTAATTGCAATGAAATGGCACTCTCTTAGTCACAGTAATAATAACAGCAGTTCTTCGCTTCTAAAAATGCCATCCAATGAAGATTCATTTACCAGACTAACCATGAGATTATTATTGTTTCCATTTCAGAAAACGAAACTGAGGTACAGAGAGACTTAAAATATCCAGAAGAATGTCAAAGTTCTGACTTCAAATTCTGTGCTGTAACCATTTAAACTTACCCTTTAGTTTTCAAACTATGTTTTAAACAGACACAGCTACGAAAACCTTCTAATCTATGTGACTCATAAGTTGATAATTCATGGCTGGTTAATTTTTTTTTTATTATTTATTGCTTTGTCAACACAACCAGTGTTGAGAGCCAAGATGAACTCAGCTTGCCTTCTTTAATCTGGAGACTTCTTTCAAGCAGCAAAGAAAACTGGAGTCGGATTCACTGAGGCCCAAGCCAGAGGCTAAGGTGCGGGCACTTCTGTCTTCACACTGCTTGCACGACACCTAACTTAAGCTAAATGAATAAGCAAATCTTGAAGCGTTCAGCTGGATCACACCGTGCTATGCCAGCTGCGTACAAAACCCAAGATATGCTTTTCAAATGTAGAAAATGAGATGAGCTATGCATCGCAGAGCAGGCATTTGAAAGCCTGGCAGCTTTGGTCCCAATTCAGCCAGTCTTTGGCATGGTTCAGTCACCTTTTCTGGGGTCACATCTGTGTTGCTGACTTGCTGCAGGTTAACGTCTTCATGGTCTGTAGCCTACGCCCTGGGCTCTAGGGAATCATCGTAATTGTTCACCTTTATCGTTAGCTATGACTATAGCTCAGACATGTCCTCTCCACTGCCCTTTCCCACATGTTCATTTTATTTTTCAGCCTCAATACAGGGTTTAACGAGAATGATCTTCCAAAAGAAAAGATTTCACTAAGAATATCTGCCTACTGGAGAGGAATAAAAAGTGGTGATTATTTCAATCAGTTCAAGAGTCTCTCTAACAGATTGGCACCACATGAGTCACTTCTATCATTTTATGGCAATTTAGATCTCAAGATGAGAAGGAAGATGTACAATACTTGTGACATTCTCCACCTGCTCCACTTTATGGTTGTGCACATGTATCCCAATTGGGCAGTCATGTTTATACTAAAATAAACAACTCCCAAATGTTCTGATTATATACAGGTACAACCTTTCCTACTATCTCTGAAATAAAAGGGAGCACTTGAGAAACAATAGTATTTAATTGTTTCTTCTAAATCTGGTTGAGTTTTGCCTCCTGATCCTGTGAGGTCTATTACCTCACCTAATGCTGCAATGAGAATGAGAATGAGCCAGAAGTCCCTCAGTGAGAGGCAAAAATCAGACTTCACGATAAGAACATTTTCCATATATATCCTAAGCATTTCTCCCCTTAGAGACGTGTCTTTTACATCTTTTACTAAACTCCATGTGTCCTGCTGGCAAATACCTTCCATTTTTGTTTATAATTTTAAATAAGAATGTATGGTTATGATCTCTCCCCAAATGCAATCATTCCCTGGCCAAATGGTAAACATTAGGTTTTACAAGTATCTCAGTGTCTGCAGGTTGTATTTGGTTGCTCTTCTCTGCATTCTCTCTGATTTGTCCACAAAAAGATGCCTGGAGAAGAGCTGCAGGGCCGCTGGAGTCTTGTTAAGGATTACCACCTTCCCCATCTCTTTCATGCATTCGGGTACACAGAACTAAAATTACATCAGCTGTTTCTGTTGTCATGTAGTTAAACTGTTGCTCACTAGTCCTCTTTTGCTATCACTGTTCTTCAAGTTACTTTCCTATCACTAAGGAGGGTTTTCCCCCCACTTAATGTGCATTTATGATGCATATTTGCTTCCCAAGGTTGAAACACGCTTTGCTGTATCTGGACCATATGATGACCTTCTGTGTATGAATATTCCCAGCCCTATCCAACTAATATGCTGGATATCCCTGCATATGCTTCCTAAGTGCTGTTTATCCATTTGTCTCCAGATGCTTATACATTAGTTGAGAAAGCACCCAGGCCTTGGACTCTTTGGATGAAAAAAAGTTAAAGAAAAGTCAGTTAGCACTGAAACTCCTCAGGGAGCCAGAGGCCTGGCTCAATGGGAGATCTGTTGCAGGAAGAGCCCACACACTGAATGCAGGTTGCGATGCCCTGTTCATGACTGTGTTCATTTTAGATCAGCTGAACCACTTTTCTCCCTGCCAGCCTCTGAAGAAGCATCGCACACCAGTACTTCCCCTTGCTGCCACATTGCACCACAACCCTTCCCCTCCCCCCCCCCTTTCTGGTGTTTGCAAATGGATGGATGGATATGAGCAGAAGAAACATGACACAAATCAAAACATTAAAGGGTTTAGAAAAGTGGGTATAGATTAAAATCAACACACTAAATTTTCAGGAAACAATGCTGAATGGATACATAAGTAATTTAAATTTTGTGCTGTTTAAACAAAGTAGGAAATACCACAATTATACAAAACCAGTGCTGCAAAAGTTGTACTTAAAAAAAACCCCCAAAAATATATTATTATAAACATATGGCATGACAGCATCAAAGCACATATGCTCCCTCTGCTCCTCCGTCCCATAGTATTCAACCATACTATAATCTTGAAGTTCCTCCGTCGTCGTCCTGTTCCCCACCCCCCCCCCCGATTATTCCTCCTTAGGGCATTAGTAATAGGCAGTGTTAGAGTTGTTCAGGTGTCTTCATCATAGTCATACATAATATGCGTTTGCTTCATGTAATATCATCCCTAAACTCACGTTTTTCTTGTGTTTAACTTTGGAGTGAATTACCACATCACTGTAGGGTTTTTAAAAATCTGAATTGCTCAGAAAACTAAAACTTTGACATTATTCCAACATAACTTTACAAAATCAAGAAAGGTTTATTTGAAATGACACAAGTACTGAGCAGAGAGAATGCTTCTGACAACACTTGTAATACTTGAAAGCTAACTCAACATGAGCTCCATGAACTCACTTTAATAGCAAAGGAGGACATACAAACTATCAAATCATCTTTAAAAAGTCCGTACATACTCCTTATCAGAGGGGAATTTACAGCCTCTGGTAGTAGCACAGGTAGCCAGCACAGAAGAGACAATTTTAACTTTCAGTTGACTTACTGGCTTAAAGGGATGAGTTAATGAGGCCAGGGCTATTTTGTTCAAGTACTCACTTCTCTTGGTGCACTCAGCAGTGCTGCGTCAGCAACTAGGCTCCTCAGAAAGCTGTGCCAAGAGGAAGCTATCATGCTTCGGTGGGCAGGTTGATATGCAGCCACAGACACTTTAAATAGGGCTGGCAGTTGGACCAGTTAACATGTCAATGAAAACTCTCACCACACATCCCATCTCCATCCTACATTGGTCTCACACTCAACAATGTTACTGCATTCAAAGTCACTGCTAAGGAAGAACAGCGACTGGTTGAGCTACTGAAGCACTAACGGCCCACTTGATGCATCAACAGGAAGTCAGGTAGCCCCAGACTCAACCGTTAGATAAAACAACTGTTATTAGTAAACTCTGTCACAAACCAGTCTCTTCAACCAAGTCTGTTTATATGATTTCAATTCAATTCCAACTTTTTTATTAAAGAGTTTTATGCATGTGTAGATGCATTTCATTACTACTTTTTTCTCTGTCATGAATTAATTTGATATAAAATTCTTTACGAAGGTTAATATTCAAGTCAAAAGGTCATTGGCAGAATTAATTAGTTGTTCACAAAGACCTATATACTCTGGACTTTGTTAAGGATGTTTATTATTTTTAGTGTTAAATAACCTTGGTTTTAAGTGCAATGCACAAATCAAAGTATACGATGGGTAACAGCACCTCAGGAATATATCAAAATTCCACCTTCATTACTGGCACACCAGTATTTTTCCACATAGTGTTTTTCACTCAGATCAAAAAGCAATTTCTAGCAGGGGGTCAGCAACATTTCCACTCCACATACAAACCCAAGGTTCAGCAAGTGCAAGACTGTAACTTGCTCGAGGCCATTTACTAAAACCATACCAGAAGTACAATCGCCACTACTCAGTCCTCAAGTCCAGATGCTGGAAACTCCCCTCTCCCTTCCTGTCCATCAAAGGGCGACAGCTGGTATCGCCTGTGCACCATGCCAGCTGTGCACTTCCCTGCTTGCCATACCTTACCTCTTGCAGCTCCCTTTCTCTGGGGCCAAAACACGAGGGCCAAGGTGGCACTGCCTTCTCCCGGCCTCAGCCAGCCCTCAGCTTAGCCTCCCCAGCCAGCGAGTGTTGTTTATTCACAGGCAAAGAAACCCCCACGTACGTTAGACACCTAACCGCTTTTATTAGAGAAACCGAGGACGAACACCTACAGAATAAGCAGGAAAGAGATGACGGAGCGTCGCCCTCAGGGCCCTCCCAGGCCTCCTTCCTAGCCGGCAGCAGAGAGGCCTAGAACGGAAGCAAACGGAGTGCACGGGGGACGAGGCCCGGTCCGTCCCGCCCCGCGCCGGTGTCCCCCAGGGGCAGCCGCCCGCCAGGGAGAGATCCCGAGTGCGCACAGGCCGCCCACCCCCCGGCACACCGGGCTAGCAACAACCAGCCCCTCTCGGCGAGGTAGCTCCGAGCGAGAGCCTGGGCCTAGGCCCCAGCCACGGCCGCTCGGGCAGGTCCTGGCTCGGGAGGATGCGGGGGGCGGGGGTGCGGGCCTACCCGGCCCCGGGCAGCACGGGGGAGATCCCCGGGGACCTGCTCGCCACCGACCAACTTCCGCGTCGAAGGCCCTCCGCGCATGCGCAGCCAACACCGGCACCCCCACCCCACCGGTCTTCCCCGGCTGTACCACTACGTGCCTAATGTGTGGGTAGAAGCAAAAGAGGGCGGCGGCTCCAGGTAGCTCTGCCGGCCTCATCCCCCAGTAAGCCTCCTCACAGAGAAGTTCGTTCCCTTCTCGAGTCTATGGGCGCCTTTCAAACTTGCTTCTTTCCTAGTTCCCGCCCCCGATCTAACCCAACTTCCCCCCAGGATGGGCTATGGTATATGCCACTCCCAGCTGATCCGGCGGCTTGGCGAAACCATCCCGCTCAGGACAGGGGGAGGCAAGGCGCCGGAGGCGGGGGGGGGGAGACACACGCATTGTTGAGTCAGGGGCCGAGCGGCGGGGGAGGGCGGGCGCGCGCCGCTGCGACAGCGGGGTCGTCACAGAAACCGTCGGGCGGGAGGGGACCCGCGGCAGAGAGCTCCGCGTCCCCGCTCCTCTGCGGGCTCGGCCGGTAGGGCGCGGCCGCCCCCCTCCCCTCCGCTCCCTTCCCCCTCCTCCTCAGTGGTCGCGCCCGGCTCCAGCTGACCGGCCTGGAATCCCGGCTGGGAGCCCCGCGCCCCCCCCGCTCGCCGCTGCCGCCGCCCTGCGCACCGGCCCCACCATGGGAGACGCCGGCAGCGAGCGCAGCAAGGCGCCCAGCCTGCCACCGCGCTGCCCCTGCGGCTTCTGGGGGTAAGCGAGGCCCGAGGGCGAGGAGGGGGCTGGGCTGGAGCCGGCCCGGCCTGGCCCGCCGCGGGGGGGGGGGGCGGGCAGCGAGGCGAAGGGCGAGGCGGCGGGGGGCCGCGGCCGGGCGGGGGCAGGGCCCGGGCCTGGCCTGGCCTGGCCTGGCCTGGCCTGGCCTGGCCTGGCCTGGCGGGCAGGCCGGCCGGCCGGGGCGCCGGGCCAGGTCGTAGCCCTGGGCTCAGGCCTGTCACGGGAGCCGAGCCCGCAGCTCGCCCCGGGGTGGGGACGGCTGCTGGCCCCTGCCAGGCGGGCCGCAGGGGGTGCCCGCTGGGGGAGAGGGGTGTCCCCCTGCCTCCCGGCGTGTGGCGGAGTGTGCCGCGTCCCGGGGGGCTCGGGCGGGGGTGGCGGCGGCTCCTGGCTTGCAGGCAGCGGGTGACCCGGGGGCGGGGGAAAGGTGTCTGCCTTGCCCACCGGGCGCGGAGGGGGGCGGCCTGTCCGCGAGCGGCGGCCCCGCGGCCTTCCCGGCATCTCGGCGGGGGGAGGCCCGCTCGCTTCCCCAGGCACACAGGTTTGTGGAGCGGCTGCCCCTCCTTCGGGGCTGCGGGGAGGGGGGGGGCAGGCGGCTACGGGCTGCGCTCCGGGGCCTGCCTTTAGCTCCTCATAGGCGCAGATGAGGAATGCGGGCCCTTGGCTGCCCGGCTGGGTGTCCTGCAGCGCGGTGCTTGACACATCCCTGCCCCGCGCCCGGGAACGGGGAGCTCTTGCTGCTGTTCGGGCAGGGCAGCGTCGCCAATGAAGGAAAAAGGCTAAGGACAAAAATATACGACTTTCTCCACCTTATGAAGGCAGGGAGGTTCATAATAGATAAGGTCCAGGTTAGCTGTTAGCTGATCCCCTTTTAGAAAGGAGGAAGTAGGGTCATTCCTGTTTGCCAAAGGTGGAAAAAAAAGTAGGGCTGTTCCTTGCTAAACTCCTGTCACCTCTAGGGTCATGTCTGTTGAAGATGTTTCTGTTGCTGATTTTATTTATTTATTTTTTTTAAATCAGATGTATCATGGCAGATGGTACACTGGCAGGTACACATGATCATAAAGTGTCTTTAATGTATGTCACAGAAACATTAGTCCCTAATGTTCTTATTTATGGAAAGTTCAGAGAATATGTGGCTAAATAGACTTTTGAGGGCCCGCCTGAGATTTGCGGTTGTCTATGATTGTACCTTCTTGGGATTTATGTCATACAATTTAAGGTACTCCGGCGAAGTGGAGGCTGAGAGAAAAGAGATGCAATAAGAGTGATTTAGTGATGTCACTGTACATTTGGTTGGTTTATTGGAGTGGCAGGATTTTAAATGAAATCCCATTTCTGAGTTATGACAGAAGCCTGAACTGCAACAAATGCCATGGCCCTGTTGGGAGTGATCTTGCAAGACAGACTATAAATATACAGTAAATTATTTTATTTATTTTTGTTTTGTTAGGCTCCCATATTTGGCCCTCATGTTTTGTGTAATGTAGTGGAAGGCAAGTTGCTGCTATCTCTAATGTAGGGTACTGACTTCTGTAACATGATACTGATGCAAAAGGAGAGTTGCAGAAAGTTGAAAGTGAACTTTTTCTTTGGGCTGAACTTCTTGGCTAGTTCAGCGTGTTGTGATAATGAGAAGAGAATCTGGTGCTTCGTGTTCAAGGATCCGCTTAGTGGTGATAGGAGGCTCTCAAGAAAACCCATTTCCTTTAAAACTGCTAATTTTTTTTAAATATGTTTCCCTTGCACAAGCAGCTATCCAAACGGTATTTTTTTTTGCCTTTTTTTTTTTTTTTTTGCCTTAGGGTATCATCCATGCAGTAGTGTTTCTTGTAAGATATTTTTGAAAGACAGCACTGTGGAAAAAAGCTTACTTTCTCCACCAGTACAGTGAATAAACTAATATGTTTTTCAGTTTCTTTTAAGTGTCTGCCAGGTACATTTCAATACGCAGTGACAAACTACATATCTGTTTTTTCACGTAAAAAAACCCAAACAAAACCCAACAAAACCCAAAACTGTGCTGTCAGCTTCCAGAGTTTGACGGTTTGTTTTACTTCTCGGTCCTGAGGAAAATTAAGTGTCTTCCTGTCCCTGCGTACCTAGGTCTTGCTAGTGCTTGAAAAGATTGGCTGGTAAATCTGCATAGCCATGCCCTTCTAGTGAAGTTGCATTGGCAGGAGTACTTAAGGGGTTACAGTTTTATACCAACTTTCTGAAGAAAGTAAATCCTGATAGCAAAAAGAGTTATATGCATCTGAAGTTGGAATTCTGCTGCTCTAGATGTCAGCTAGGATTATTACCAGCAACATGTCTTAAGACAGAGTCATATCTGTGACTTTCATGTCACTTTTATATGTCTATTAAGTGACATTTTGGAATAACAGAACTGTATTTGCTGTTTATCTGCAGGACATTTAAGGCTATGAAAAGTTCTGAAACTTGTAATTTAATGTAGTAGTTTCCATGAAATTTGTAAATAAAGTAACATAGAGGAATAATGTTGCTTTATGTTTCCTGGTCCCCATTGGTCCAATGATTGAGAATCCTTTCACAGTTGTTCTTCAGTGAGCCTGAACCATGTAGGTAGCAGAACAACTCAGTGTCAGTGGGTCAGAAAATAAGGTCTAGATTTTGCCAAGTATAAAAGATGGTGGTTTTTTTGTTTGTTTGTTTGTTTTTATTGATTGATTTTATGTAATGCTTAGCCAGGACTGTTTGCTGCAAGATGCACACTTTCTCCAGTAATCCACAAAGATAGGAAACATTGCGGAAAATACTGAAAGAACCATTAAAATTGAAGTAAGCTGTGGGTTTCTGGGCTAAAACTTGCCTACTGGTGAACAGTGATAGAAGTAGCTCCTGAGATGCATGTTGATAGTGGTGGCATGCAAAGAGATTACAGGAGAAGACTGGTATGTACTACTGCATTAAAGTTGGAGGCGTGGTTCTTTTAAAATACTTGGTTTTATATTAGAAATTCAGATCCTGTAGGTTTCAAGAATCTCTAGTGACTGGAAAACTACTAAACTCTTGATGTTTCAAGATCTAAGAGACTGAAAAATGAACAGCTGAGAGAAGAGACTTCAGTGACACTGTTCAGAACTTCTGAGACGTCTGCTTAAGGTCAATGGCTAACGTTAGCTTACCTTTTGTTGAAGATGATGGAATCCATCCTTAAATCTTCTGCAGACTTGCCCTTCTTTTTAGAACATCCAGTCTGTCATTTCTGCTCAAGTAAAGTTCAAATGGAGCACTGAGATGATCTTTATATTTTACAAAATCATTTCAGTTACCCAGATAATCTCGACTGGGAAACCTCTCATCTGTATTCATGTTTTGTGTGAATTTCTCATAAAACTTACTGTCTGGAAATATTTTGCTCCCCTTTCTTCCTATTTTTAGATCTTAAACTTCAGTCAGTTGCAGCTATCTTGCTTTTTATTGAAATAATCTTAGTGTACAAAGATTGGAAGGGGTGCAGTATGCAAGTTATTTTAGGTTACTTCATCTAGAGTTTATGTTATGCTTAACTTCTCATTCTTATGATCTGGAAAAATTCTTTCTTCTTTTCTTGATTAGCAGACCATGTAATGTTGGGTTTTTTTCTAAGACTAGTGGACAGGTCTTATGAGGAGCGGCTGAGGGAACTGGGGCTGTTTAGTCTAGAAAAGAGGAGGCTGAGGGGAGACCTTATAGCTCTCTACAACTACCTGAAGGGGGGTTGTAGTGAGGTGGGTGCTGGGCTCTTCTGTCAGGTGGCTGGAGATAGGACGAGAGGAAATGGCCTCAAGTTGAGGCAAGGGAGATTTAGGTTAGATATTAGGAAAAATTTCTTTACTGAGAGGGTTGTCAGACATTGGAATGGGCTGCCCAGGGAAGTGGTTGAGTCACCATCCCTGGAGATATTAAAAAAGTGAGTGGACAGGGTACTTCAGGACCTGGTTTAGTGGGCACGGTTAATGGTTGGACTCGATGATCTTGAAGGTCTTTTCCAACCTAAATGATTCTATGATTTCAGTAACCTGGTTCACTTTATGGTATATATAAAATCTTCAGCTCTAAGTTACTAAATACATGAAGATACTACTATATGTATATATTCCAGTTAAGCCATTTTGCTTTTTAGAGATGAGGCATGATTCTTTAATGAACTACATGTTGGCAGCTCCCCATTGGCTTTTACAGGACTCCACGAAGGTTTCACTTGTGTATAGCTCATCAAAGGGCTGGGGCTTTTACTGTTAAATGGTTATATGCATAGGTGAAACTTGTAAGCTAAAATACTCCTTGGCTGCTAGAAGCATGTACTGTGAAAGAGTATGTCAGAGAGGGTAATAGTTTTACAATTCTACTTGTACTGCGGTGACTACTGCTTATTTTTCTTATGGTCCAGACTGATACCATACAATTGCATTCAGTGCCTTAGAACCAGAAAAGAAGGAAGTATGTTAATAGACGTAAAACAAATGAATTCCATTCTTGAAATGGTGGCAGCCAGCAGGAAGTTGATTAAAAACACAGTATGATTAGTTTCATCTCATCTTATTTCTGGCAACTATAAGGTACTGTAGTCAGCTAAATCTGATGGCAATATTGTTTGAGAACATGCCAGCAGGGGTTTTGCAGAATGTTACTATTTGTTCTGCCTTTCTCTGACACTGCATGCATCATATGTGTGATGAGACATTGTGCCCCAAGCATTCTGTGCAGGCCCAATCCAGAGTCTGGATTTTCCGGTCACTTATGTATCATCAGGTCCTTGCCATGCCAATCTGGCTCTTTTCTCAATTTTGTTTACTAATATTAAACATTTGATCAAATGGTGAATCATTTAATATAAGCATGATTAGTTTGTGACTGTGTATCACCAAAGCTTGCTTTTAACTTCTAAACAAATAATGACTATATATATATATGCCATTAAGAAGCCTCTTCTCTGGTTAGTCTTTTCCTTCCTTTTTTTGGTGATTACAGCTGTTCATTCCATATGAACTCTCAGTGACTGTCCTTTTAATAAATACTTTCTAATCTCATAGGCTCTGTAGGTCATCGTGAATGCATAATGCCTTCATAAACCTAATTTTGCTTTAACCACTGTTGAAACTTCACATAGATGTTCCTAAATGAGGCTTGAATAAGCTGTTGAAATATATACCTTTCCCTCTGAGAATTAGTTTTCACTGGTCTTGTATCATGCAGTTCCTTAGGCAGGCTTTCACTTACTCTGGTAAGCTTTGATTCAGATGCTAGAATAAGCAGTGAATCTGTGGGTTTATCCAAAACAACGTATGCACTGCCAAACAAGTTATTGTTTGTTAGACCTCAGTATTAACTGGGGACTTTGAGTGAATAGTGAGCAGTGAGGATCGAATAAGGTGCTTTGGGGTGGCTGTGTGTGGGTAGTGCTGTCTGAGGGGCAGGGTTTCTTTGCAGTTATTCGATGATCAGAAATGTTAGTTGTTTTCTCTAAAGTGATAAATTGATTTAAATCAATAAATTAATGACACTTATGTTTTAGGAAGGCTAATTCTTACTACCTTGTATAAGACCTACACCATTTTTTTGCGAGTAAGATAAAAGCTTGTTTGCTTTTATTTATTACAAATGTTTATAGGCCATCTATCACAGGAAACTAGTTCGTTGGGCTAAAGTAATTAATTTGCCTGCTGTGGACCGTGTACTCTGTTTTGGTATTAGGTTAAGACTAAAGATACTTGAATATTGTATTTTTTTTTGTTACGCATGCATGAACTTATTTAATACTCCGTCAAATCTTTGGGTAAAAGAACTTGAAGCAGTTTGTAGTTAAACTATCATTAACTGCTGTAACACATCTGCTCGTGTGTTGCACAACAGAAGTGTCAAATTATTTAACTGGCAGAAAGGGAGAGTCTCATGAGGAATTGATTTATTTACAAGTTTTCCTAGGAACTGCTACAGAGAATGATAGCAGGCACTGGAGAGACGCTGAAATTCTTTGCTTGGATCTTAATTTTATAAGATATTGAGAATTATGAGATGTAGAGAAGGTTCTATCTGAGGAGAGAGTGGTGGTGGGGAATTGAACTTTGTCATGTTCCCTGCTTGAATAAGAATATCCAGAATAAAGAATGATAAATTGTGACATTCTTGTGATTTCCCTCAGTCATAATACAACTAGAAGAGCACCTCAACTGAAGTCAAAAGATAGAATTTTTTTTCACTCTTTTGAACAGTGAGCAGTCGCCTCCTGCAAACGCAGTTGCAAGGTACCACATATTGGATCAGGGCTAAGTTTTCTGTTTGCTGCAGAAGCTTACCTTTAGGAATGGGGGTTATTGGCACTCGAAGTAAAAGCAGATGAACTGGATTTAATACTTTAACTGTAATAAGCTTTTTTCTAGGAATGTGAAAACAATGCTTTCTTTTGCAGTGCTTAGTAGAACAGACAAAACAGAAAGGAGATTTTGTTATTTAATGAAAAACAGCTGTTCTGGATCAGAACAAAGATGCATCCAGCCCTGTTTCTGATTTGGGTGATAAGTGATGCCGAAGTAAGGACAGAGCAAGCATGCAGTGATGCTTATCTTGGTATACCTCCTTTGCTTCTGGCAGTCTGACATAAGGTTGTCCTCTCTTTTATAGATTTATGGCTTAGTAGGTCTTACCTATTTTTTTATGAATTTACATAATGTCTTGGTGAATCCATGTGTACTCTTGACCCCTCACAACATCCTGCAGCAAGTAGTTCCATAATTTAACCATTTGCTTTATGGAAAAAAAAAGTAATTGATTTTGTTTCCTTTAATCTTGCTGTGTGATAATTCTAAAGAGTGAATAAATTCAAACAGCTGGTGTATGAGGGTGTTTTGTTTAAGAAGATCCAAAAATATGCCTGCTTGATTAAAAATGTCTGTTCACTTCTTCAGTGAAGCCAGAATTTGTGCAAACAAAACAAAACCAAAACTTGCTTAAACCATGAATTTATTCAAAATCTTTATATAAAATGTTTTAGAAATATTTTCTAATTGTAGATGGATGCTGTGCTAATTATAGACAGACGTATCCAGCACCTTTTAATCTAACTGTAACTTCCTCATCAGTCAGAATGAAATTCAGTGTCATAGCTGCTGCTCCTACAAGTGGAAACGAACAAGAAAGTTGTAGATTGTGTGCTGTTTTTTGAAGCTTGGAGGAGTTAAAAGTTACTGTGTCTAGGTCACCTCCCAGGTTTCTTTCTATCTTCCTGTCGGTCAGTACCTTCTTCATGTCTTCTGTAAAGTGTGATTAGTTGAAGGTATTGTGATTTGGGCATTGCTAATGATTATTCCACAGTTAGTGCTACAAAATACCTGTCTTAATGCTAATTAGTAAAATGTTCAATGTTGTATGGTAGCATAGATATGTTGTGTTTTGTATAGTTTCATTTTATTGAATGTGCTTTGGGTTCTCAAAAGTTTCTAATGGTAAGTCCAGTCTGTTAGAGGGTTATAATATAGGTATCAGTTTTAAGGAAATACTACTGCTGTTTTTAGTTGCATAAATTTTAACCACTTCAACATCAAACTTCCACAAAAGTGGTAATGTTGTTGCTGCATGTTAGGCTTGGAGAGCTGTTGAAGTCTTGAATTAACGGAAGCATCATGACCTGGTATTTCCTTTAAGGTGTTGAAATCAGTGACGCAAAGCATTAACTTGAGAGAATGATCCTTGATGGATATATTAACTGGAGTTGTTTAGTTTTGACTTGAATATTTTCACTAACATGCTATGCCAATTATTACTGGATTTTTATTTTAAATTAGAAATTTGTGCATATAAATAGACATAAGTTTCTTTAGAGGCAGTTGGTATGAATGATGAATGTGATATATTTTCTCAGCAAAATATTGCTTACATTCTTTGAAATTTAAAATGTCACTGTGCTCCTGTATGTCCTCAAATATGCAACCTTGACTGACTAACTTTGTATCTTACAGTGTTATCAGAAATGTCTTGTGAATGTTTTTGGACAGTATTTGATCTTGATTATGTTGAAGCCCTTATTTGGATTTCAGAGATAAACTTCATATTCAGTTTAAGCTGGTAAATTACATTGATCTGTTCTCCCTTTTTTTTGTCTCCTCTTTTGCTCAAATGGGAGAAATCCTTCCTGTCTATTTAGTATAGGCAGGGCATGGAGTCCCTTCTCTGGTTTTGGAAGAAGAATTAAAAATCGGGCAATAGCTGCAGCATGAATTGACTCCTCTAGACATCAGATTTGTGAAGGAACTTAGATCAGAGTGGTTGCAGATATTAGAAAGGCATCTTCTCAGGGCACTGAGAAGGCCACATAAGAAAATAGGATTGAGGACACTATATGCAGCGAATGCAAAATGATTCCAAAATTCTAAAAACCACTTTCTGAAAATGAAACCTTTGTGTGGATGGTGCCGATCAATGGTTTCAGACTGTGGAGATGACATTAACATACAGCAGAAGCGGGTTGGTGGTTTTAGGTTCTGCAAAAATGCCCAACCATTATCTTTTAATTTAAGATTTTGGTGTTACACTGTTTTGGTTTTTTTGTTGGTTTTTTTTTTTTAATAATGGGGATGGATCTTTTATTTGAATTGGTGAGAATTTTATATGCTTAAGGAGTGTGGGGTTTAAATTTTTTTTTTTAATACATTTTTTGAAATCTCATAGCTTGGAAGTCAAACAGTGAGTGTATTGTAATACATAGGTCCATTCACTCTAAATTATTCTTTACCTGTACTCAGGAAAATGTATTAATTGAAGAGTTTTAGTATTCCATGAGCTGGAGAAGGAAGATGTTTGCAGTTCCGTGTTCAATTTCTCTGTTAATAGCATCTGGGTAGTAGCATTGTGGTAAGTGCAGTACTTGCCTGTACAGAGAAGCTGAATTAGGAAATTGTTGATGGATTTTTACATTTAATCTATCCTCTGGGGTCTTCCCTGCAGCAAGGAATGCTGCCCTACATTATTTATGAAAGAACTGTAGGTATCCTATTCAATTCCTGCTGTTTAATTTGGCCAGCATATGCATGCTCTGAACTTGAACAATGTAGGTCAATAGGAGGAAGATAAATATCAGTTTCTAAATGTTGTAGTATTTTTATTAGTGGTTTAAGGGAATTTATTTTTTAAATTACTTTAATTGACATTATGTCCTTTAATAAACATACTTTGGCTAGTGTTGGATTTTTAGTGTTTGTTTGGTGTAAATTAAATAGACTAACTGGAAGTAATGAAAAATTTTGAATGGAGGTAAAAACTGGTTTTCCTAAAATAATTTTAATAAGCAGTCAGACAAACTGAGAGAAAAATAGGTGGTTTGATGATTACTGTCTTTAGTTTCTAGATCTTTAGTCTATGTAGTATGTGATGCTAGGTGAGTTGTTTAATTTGACGGCCTGTTTTATAATGTATATATTCAACTTCTGCTTGTTCGAATGTAGAAGTTCTATTTAATTCCTAAGCAGCTAAGGAAGGGGGAGAAGAAAGGAGCACAATAGATTGGAAGCAGTGTTTTAAAAAAAAGGCAGGCTGGTTCCATGATAACCTCCAAATTGTGCGCTTAGAAGAGCAGAGTCCAAAGTCATGTCCTCATTGACTTAATTGCTAAAACACAACCAGCCTTCACGATATGACTGCTACTGAGATCAGCCCTGTCACCATAACTGCAGCATTTTGATCTCTAATTATATGTTGTTAGTGGTGCCTCAGAGGAAGTTGCATATATAAAGTAGGCAAAATGCTGTCATTTAGCAAGAGTTCCTAGGTATTGGAAATTGTATTGTCCTTCTAACTGTTGATTAGATGCTATTTTGGTCCAGGATAATGTCAATATTAAGGAATCTAGTGTTTTGATAAATCAGTTAACTGTCTTTTGAAACTTTTCTTTAACAAGTATCCAATATTACTCAATGAACTGCATTTTTAGCTGGAGAAAGGTGACTCTTAGGTCAGGTGCTGCTGACACCAGTTTGCAAGAAGAGGCATTGGTGTCGGATGCAGTAATGCTTGTTCATTGTTTCATGTCCTAGTGTTACCTTTTTTTAGTAATCTCCTTCAGAGAACTAATGGACAATAACAGTTTCTAAAATTGTCTGTGTTGTTAAATGCTTGCTTATTCATGCAGATAGGTTTCAAGTGTTCCCCTGAATTGTTAATATGTTAATCAGTTTAAAATCTAATAATTCCTATTTTTAGAATCAACTTTTGACTGTATACTTTGAAGGAGTGAAAGCATTTTTAACTTGCTATGTTTCCATAACAGAGGTTCTTCCCAATTTTAATTTGCAAGCATGTTAGTCTAATTATTCAGATTTTAATAGGAAAAAAAAAATGATATGGAAAGCATCATGATTTAATTTTTTTTGAATGCTCAGAATTTTAGAAGATTTAAAATACGGTCATTCTTTGAAGCCACTGAAATCTTGTTTTTTCATTTTTACATAGATGTCTGGATGAACCATCAGCTGTGCTATGACTGATAAAGGGCTTTTAGGATTAATCCAGATATACTCAGTAACTTCCCTAGGTGTTAACTCATTTTTGAGCTTTCAAAAGAAAGCAGTTAACAATAGCATTTGAACACTTCAAATATCTTTTTTTCTTGGTGTTGGAGCTTTGTGATTAATACTTCATGGCAAAGTAACTGAAATTAAACTTACCTTGGAAATAATAATTAACTTAAGATGGAGCAAACTGACCCCTCATTTTATTTAAAAAAAGTGGACTAACTCTGCTGCTTGTAACTTGTGGTGTTGTCAAATACATGGAGTGTTCGTGATACTTCTAACATGCCTGTTTTAGAGTATATTTCTTTTCCAGAATTAGTTAGATGTTAGAATGTCACTATATATTCTTCTCATTTTGTCTGTAATTTAGCATTGGTTTTATTTTGGACACTGGGCACGTTCCTGTTTTAACTTTCCCTTGGGTACTGTGATTCCAAATATACAGACATTGTGCTCTAATGCTGATTTTTTTTTTTTAAATACATTTATTACAAGAGTTCAGAGACTATAAACCCATAAAGATAAGGGTAGTAGAGTGTTCCTTTTTTTTAAATAAAAGTCCCCTTCTTGGCATTTAAGTCTGGAGAGGATTTATTACTATTTCTGCTGCTGATGTACTGTGTGACAGTCGGTCCATGCTTTTCCCTTTCCATGTTTTCCTTCACTAGTGATTCATATATCACTTTTAATTCCACAGTGCTTTAGGAGTCTTGAATGAGAGACTTGGTAGCAAGGAGTATTTACAGCTTCTCCAGCTCTGTCCTTTAGAGAGAGGTGTTTGTTTTAAATCAGAACTTGCTCTAGGACAATATTGACCCATTGACATGTTGTTTCCAATGTTGTTCACGTAGAAGGAAGTGTTTGTGGTGGGTGGAGGAAGTATTTTTCAATCAGAAGAGTTGCTATGCAATTAGAAGAACAAGAACCACCTGCATTACACATCTGCAAATCTCAGGTGGTTTTGCAGTAATCTCTTGATGAAGATAGGACCCCATTATTATCCATTATTCTGTGATGCAGTCTCTCCGTTGACTATTAATGTTCTCGTGTGACTAATTCAGGAAAGACCAGAAATCTTTATGGTGAATAATTAACACTTCCTGTCCTGCTCAAGTGGCTTATAAAGATGGATTCAAAAGGTAAAAGAAAAACACAGTGATGTGTATCATTATATAGTAAAATAAACTGATGCATTATATCATTCTTTCAAAGTAAACTAAAATACTGGAAATTCCATCACTTACTGGCATAACGAGAACTCTAGCATTACAGGTTAGAATTCACGTGCCTCAGCTGTCATGTCTTCTGAAGTGCATCTGAAATTCAGATACTGAAATTACTGGTTGCTTTTGAAACTGCTGTAATTGGAAACCCAAACTAAATGGAACTAGACCAGTGCTTTGTGAAACCTAAGCCTGCAGCTTCCAGAGGTTGCTATAATTTTTTGGCTTCTTTTTTTTGTGTGTGCTTTGATTCCCGCCCCCCCCCCGCCCCCTTCAGGTTCCCAGCACACTGCTAGATGCTATTGAGATGGAAAGTGATTTAGCTGCTTTCTTATTAACATTATCTCTGTCCTTATTATTTCAGTTTGCTGATTTAGTAGTAGGTTTCTGACTACTGTTAGCAACATGTTTGTTGCAAACTTGAATACAGAAGTGCTTTTAAGTAGTCTTTGTGTTGAAATTTTGTGGGGATTTTAATTTTTTTTACATATATATACACACACAAAACTTCAATTTCTTTGCAACTTTGATACAGAATTATAAAAACTGAAATGGCTTCTTCTGTGGCACTCGCGGATGGATTGTGTAGCTAATGACACTAGCACAGAAGAATGCTCATATGTGTTTTTCAATTTTCAGGATGAAAACAGCTGTAAAAGAAATGTTTTCTGTTTGAACATGACTGACTAACTATTCTAATAGTATTTTTCTTGGTATGAATGTCATAAAAATAACATTAGATATAATCTTGATTTTTTTTTAATTGTTTTGAGGACTACTTAAGGCCAGTCAACCAATGAATACTTTAGTCAATTTATGGTCCAAATGGATTTGTACTCTTTTTAAGGTTATGCAGGACAAATTCTGAAGGTGGGTGTTACATTTTTAGTAGCACAACTGAGTACCTAGTTTGGAAAAAGTAGACCAGCTTTTGGAGGCACAGGCTTTTCTTCAGTAAATGGGGAAGCTGCTCTACTACTTCTAAGTATATACCTAGATAGTACCTCTGTGCCCAAAATCAGTCTTGCCTATATCCTTAGGTCATCATGGCTGCAACAAAACTACTACTAGGACGTGAAAGACAGGTGTCTTCTACCAGCTAGCTGGACAGACAGCCTGAGTTAATGTTTCTGTATGTTTGTTTTCAGCTGTTTACTTGTGGATATTGTTCAGAAACCACTGTTTCTGCTAAAATCATGTGGCACAATATGCAGCAAACACTGAATGTGGTGTTATCCTTACTACAAAAGATATAAGCTGCTAGTTCAATTTGTACCATCTAAAGATAGCTACAGATGTGTTTAATTTGATTCTAGTTAAATTAGTTGAGTGTAAACATTTTCTTTGAAAGGGTATAGGTAGCATTTTACCTTCCCATAACAGAACAAAACCATCTATGTAAATGGACTTGAGAAAAATTATGCTTAGAGCGCTAAAAATCCAAAATTTTCATCTGCCAGTCTACTGTTTGCAGGGGGTAAATTAAGTAAAAGTGTTGAGAAGTAAAGGAGCAAGAAAACAATGTACCTGAATTTCATAATTTACATATTTGCTATTCATTAGTTTCATAGTTGGGGACACTTTTTTTTTTAAATATATTTTGTTACCTGCCACTTAATTTCCCAGACTGCTGTGGTGCTTTGGTGAAGGTGGAGAGTGAGAGAAGATTGTGTGGTCCCCTTTCAGAAGGGGCCTTCCATGATTAAAGAATGCAGCTGAAGAAGGTGCAGAGATGTATGATTAAAAGCTTAAAGTCAAGCAGAATCACGGACACATTAATTTTTCTTTCTTTTATTTTGTTTTTCTTGGAGACTAGAGATGACTGAAGAGTTATGGGCTGATACTGCTGCTTGCTTGCTTGCTTGATTTTTAAAACTCCTTTTATCTCCTGCTTCTGTTTAGGATTCAACATTAATTTGACATGGTTAATGAAGCAGTAGAGTTGCAGTTTGCAGCTGCAGCCTGTCACAGTGGTTAGGTAGTTAAAACTTGCTTGTTCTCCTTGTGTACTGAGAAGGTTACACATAGCTTGGATGAGAGTTCAGGATGAGGTAATGCTACGGGGCTCATTTTTATTGCCTGCTGTTAATGATCACTCTGTGCTTGGTTACCGTGCCTTTGCCTAAGATTACCTTCAGAAGTGCATGAAGAGCTGATCTAACGAAAGAGCCTTTGCTGTTTGCTGTGCATGCATGCAAATGAAATGTTTAACTTGGCCCTGATTTCCTACTGTCTGAATTAAATCTGTCCCTTCAGTCTTGATTAGTAGAGGAAAGTAAGTTGAGGGTTGTTTCCACACTTGCTCTGTATTATTTCAAAATTGGAAAATGATGAGGGTAACATAATGGTTTCTGAGTGCTGATACCCTTGTTTTTGTTCCTGTAAATAAATCTAGGCTGTCTACTTTAAACACTTACAAAATAGTAAAAGCTACCCTGTGAAAATGACAACTGTGAAGATTACAGTTTGCGTTTGCATTAATCTGGATCACCAAAGATGGAAAAGCCAAAATACCAGTCTGTGTAAAGGTTTCCTTCTCCTGTCACAGGATGAAGGATGTGGGATGAAGGATTTTTTTTTTTTCTCTAAATGTTTAAAACCCTTGAACTTTAAAGCAAAACGTGCATGCTGAATTCTTTCCACCCTGGTAATTGAAATACAATTGCCTGAGACCTGGGAAGTGTGCCGTGTGAAGTAGGAGAAAGGCACAATGCATTAAGTAGGGGGTCTTGTCCCAACTTTACATCTGACTCCCTTTCTGAAAAGTGCTATTCTCTGCCCTGTGATCTACCAAACAGCCCATGCAGCAGCTCATATCTCATGGCTAGATGACCAGTACTAACTTAGTGGAGAAAAGTGAGCTACCTGTACAGCTGGTCTACACTGCCCTCTGCAGTAGTTGCAGTCTTACTTAGGGGTCTTTCACTTGAAGAGCAGTGGAATAAGAGTTCCTGACAGTGAGCTTTCAAGGCACAACATGAGAAAGGCCATCACAAACTTCTGCACTCAGGAATTAATTTAGACTGTGACAAAACTTTGAAGGAGGTGGGAAGGGTGAAGCACATTCACATTTTGTTTATTCCTTTAGTTTCCTTGCTACCTTTTCTTCTAAGTCCTCACATGCAGAAAAGAAAAAAGAGGTATTTTTATTTTTGTCAGGGAATAAAACTTAACAGTTTTGGGTGACCTTGTTCTCTCGGTCCTCCAGCCGTTAAATTTTAGATCTGCTGTACTTGCGTAAATAAAGGCTTTAGTCATAAATTTATAAGGAAAATGTCAAGCGGCTGGGCACAGAATTTGATCTATCTTGTTAATTATGTAGACTCTGCAAAATTCTCCACATACTGCTTAAAACTCTTACTCTTTTTAGAAGAAAGCTCACTGCTTATGTGCAATTGTATTACGACAAAGCAAGGTACACATTATAGAATGCTAAATACCAGTACTTTCTACAATTTTAGTTTAGATGTTGAAGGAGTAAGTAGCATATTGGGGGGTAATGTTTAAGATGTTTGAGAGATCCTGATAATTTATTTACTTAAAACAGACTGCTAATGGACTTCATGTAGTTCAGCAGAGTAAGCTAGTGCTTATCTTGGATTAATTGTATGAATTAACAGAACTTGCATGTTTAAAATGCAAGTGGACTGATGTAGGTCAAGCTAGTTAAATTTGGGAGCTTAGATTTGTGGGTCGCTGATTAACTCAACAGATTGGTTATGTCAAAGTTGTTTCCAAACAAGACTTATTGCTGTTGATAGCATGTTTGATTATTAAGCTAAATTGTTAACTATAACCCCCCTGTGATTTAGCATGCATAGTGCTTACTTAGTTGCATTTCTCATTAGTTAGATGCTGAGAGGAGATGAGATTAGCAGGCTTTATTTATGTTTTTGGCAGATTATTGTATAAGGCTTTCTTGTACTTCTTAGCACTGCTAAGATTATAAAATTAATAGGAAGCCTTCTACTTGTTTCTTTGAGCTTTATGTGATTTGTTATTATTTGTAAGTGCTAGCCATGTATACCTTGCTTTGCAGAGCTGCCACAGAGGGACTGAAATACAAGATGAATACATTTTTCATTAAAACTTTGATTTTACTAAACCTAAATTTGGAACAGCAATCATATGAAAATATTTATTTGTACTTTAGAGACACAAAGAGCCCCCTAAACTGGACAAATAATTTATCAAGTTGACATTATGTGAAATTGTCAACTGTTAATAAATGAGTATTCTGCACTAGTATAGTTCAAAATCCTAAAATGGAATTGCTTCCCAAAGTAATTGGGTAAAAGAAGTGTGATACAACACAGACCAGGAAATACCTGAGGCTAGTAGAGGTACAAATGAGTTCAGCTACAAAAGTGTAGTTATAAAGTTGGCAAAAATGCATAGAAAATTGAAAACCAAGTTATTTGTTATCTTACTGCAAGCATAAAGGGAGATTTATACATGGAAGGTTTGTATGGGGAATGCTAAATACTCTCCGCTGGGTATGTCACTTGTTACTTACAGGAGCAAAATTTGAATGGTGACTGTATGAGAGCAGAGGGCAGGGCTGCTCATACACTGTACAACCCATGGGTAGTCATTTGAACTAAATTCCGGAGGAAGCGCAGAACAGCTTTTTATTGCAGTGGATGGGTACTATCAAACTCCAGCTTTGGGGGACAAACAGTAAGAAAGGACTCGAATTTCATTTAACCTCTCATCTGTCATTAAGACGAGTGAGGATGATACTGGAATGTGTAAGGCTGAAAGATTTGTGAGAAAAATAGCTAAAACTTGTTTCTCCACCTTGGAGCATGAAAATGAAAAAAATTAAGTTACATCGATAGGATAGAGATCATGAATCCAATGGACATATTCAGCCTAGAGAGTATACAATCACAGCTTGCTGGGTTTCTCTCACTGGGATTGTTTAGCCTTTTTCTACACTTTCAAATATTGAAAAGCTTAAGACTGAAATAAACCCACCTGATTTCTGATCATGTAACGTAGGATCTAATGTTTTTTTTTTTTTCCTTTGTGAAAGTTGAGTTTTGATTTATTTACTGGGAGGGCTTAGTTAGAGAAGCCCTGAAAGTAATATGATTGGGTTAAAACCAAAAAGAACTCTTTTATCTTTCATGGGTAACAAGGCAAACATAGTTCCTGTAACCAAGTGTCCCTCACTGAAAGTCCAAATATAATAAATTATTTCAAAGCATTTAAATGACTTGTGTGTCAAATCCCATTGACACTTAGGTGCCTTTGAAAATGTTATATTACCATCCGTACTTATGTAATGTCATAAAACAGTGTTTGTAGGCTTGTAGGACTGAATCCAAAGCCAAAACCATGGTGAATATCTTAGTGGGGCAATTTAGTTCAGTAGCAGAGTCAGCATTTATTTGATAGGCTTGTGCATGACTTCACTTAAGTGCATTTAAAATGTAGTTGTGTAGTCCTTTTCTTCTATAAAGTATGCATATCTTTAATATTGCAGCAGTTTTTAACAACTTCAAAATTAGTTACATGTTGGAAAAAATAATATAGTTTTACATTCTAATGTTTTCCCCAACTGGCAGGATAACAGAG
Organism: Haliaeetus albicilla; assembly: GCF_947461875.1. Taxonomy (NCBI): domain Eukaryota; kingdom Metazoa; phylum Chordata; class Aves; order Accipitriformes; family Accipitridae; genus Haliaeetus; species Haliaeetus albicilla. The sequence goes on along the minus strand of NC_091495.1, from coordinate 21,616,583 downwards.
CAAAACCTGTTGTATATTTATCTGTAGTTCACATTCAGTCTTGCAGAAAAATTTGAGAGCATTCAAATGAAACTGTGCCATAAACCAGGATAACTAACTGTAGCTCTGTCCAGAGTTTGCACATGTGAAAATGAGTCATAAATGCATGATGACTTATTAGTATTTTAAATATCAATATGAAATATTTTTGGATGGCCATGGACAGCAATGTAATTATTTTCATCATACATGTGCAATAATTATTTAATGTCATAAGGCAGTATTTTTTTGACTTCTTACTGGTTACTCTTTCATGTGTTTAACTAGAAATAGTCTTGTGTATTTAAAACCATATATATTTTCCCCATTAGTAAGACGCATCACTCACCAGTAATTTATTATCGTTTCTGCTCACAAACTGTTCTGGGAGAAATATGTTCTCAGCTTTATGGTCACATGCTATTTATGACTACTTCTTTGACAGACTCTGTAGCAGGATACCTAATTTTTGTGTCATTTGACCTATTTCCAAACAGTTTTGAGTTGGAAATTACTTCAGGTATTTGTTGTGCTTCAAAAAATTATAGTAATTTTTCTCTGTAAAAGATGCAGGTTTGTTGTATGTTTGTAGCCCACAAAATGGTCTACAAGTTTGAGGGAAAAATTTGGAAATCCTAAATTTATGAGGTCTGTTCTCCTGTTGCATGTTAACTCCTGTAAAAGTTTCTTGGCAACCTCATTGTGCAATGGAAACTTTCTCCTATCCTTAACCCCTTTCCTTGTGCCTTAGAATGCATACTGTAACAGTGTGTCGGGAGCCCTATTAGCAACAGCATTTTTCCTGAATAGAGTACTCAATAAATTGCCTGAAGTAGGGAACAAGGCAGGATTACTGAACACATTGGCCAGGGTGGGGGGAAACAATTTAGATGTTGGCAATGGAAAAAAAGGTGTTTAAAATACAACTTATGTTCAGGTGTCCTGAATCAGCAGGTTCTCAAATTCACATACTTTCCTGTTAAATTCAGAGAAGTGGCAGAGCAAAGAGGGAAGGGCAATAGCTGTCATTAATATGGATGTTTAACATTCAGAACTTGTAAGTAGTTTGGAATATAGTCTTTGCCATAATAAATGGTTGATATATGCAGCAAAAGAAGCCCATTTCATTTGAGTGAGATGTGGATGCCTGCACTGGGTGAGAAATAGTCCCTGAGGCCAGACAAGCTGTAAGCTCTAGCATTCCAGGGTGTGATGTTTGATACAGTACAGTTTCAAAAGCCTCAGTAACTTGGAAGATGAGTCAGTAACAAAAAAATGCATTATTCCATCCACACAAATTTTGCTTTCATAATTAAATGCAATGTTGATAGAATGTAAAGCTGTCATATAACATAGCTTTTATGGAGAAGGCTAATGTTTTTAGAGGTGTTCTGCTTTCCCCTAACCAACCTTTGAATTATTTGAGACCATTCTATAAAATCATACAGCTTTTTTTCATATTATATACTGTAAAAGCCAGAAATATGGCTACAATCACTGACCTTCAGCTGTATAATGGTAAGATAAAAAATTTTGAAAACTTTGGGCCTGGGATATAAAGGGCATTGCTTTGTACATCAGGGAAACTTCACTCAAAAGTGAAGTCCAGAGTATTCATCTGGTTAGTCCAATTCATAAGCTTTTTTTTTAAAAAAAAACCCACCAAACAAAACCAAAACATGTAGTACTTCTGTTCCAACTAAAAGTGATGATTCTAAATAAGATGCTCACCTTTAAGAAACAAAAAGCAGTACAAGGAAAGACAGATACAACAGTCTGTCCCATTGGCAGCTGAGAGGAAGGAGGCAGTTTGTTCAAAAATTCTTCTTTTTTACCTTTCGACCATTCTGTTGCTATTACTGAGGAGGCTTCTGGACCTTCTTGTGTGCTCTGTGATGAAATGTTCATGGTGTATTACAGAAACACACCCTGCCCACATTGTGTGACTGGTTTTAGCATAGGTCTTATAAAGGAAAAATGAAAGCTACTGCAGTGTAGCTACAGTTCTCTTGCACAGTACAAAAATGAATATAACTTTTGTTCCTCTGAAACTGCTAACACAGCGATGGTTGTATTGGTGTAGCTGATGGGTAAACTATGATGTGAATTAGTTAAATGCAAGCTAGAACTGTATTTGTGTCTTGAAGCTTTGGGAGAGTGTTCGTCACTGATTTGCAACTAGTAAGAAAATGTAGTTTTAAAGCAAAAATAGTGTGAGATTGTTGGGGAGATGGGAGGATTTGGGTTTTTTCTTCTTTTTTTCCTAGAATGAGTATTTTAACAGGAAAGAACTTGTTTTGTAATGTTAAGGCATTTCATTTCAAATGTGAGGTTTTAAAGAGCCATGTGGTTCTTAAGTATGTTTAGAAAGCTGTCCACAAAAAAATGACTGTCAAGCAGGATATCTTTATCTTATTTTGTACTCTTTCGTTACTAAAACCAAGAGCTGACTGCATGACAGTTGCAATTTGTTATGTCTCATGTACCATTTCTAGTCAGTTTAGGGTTTCCAGACAGCATGTTTCAGAAGCCATAAATTGATGATAATGGCAGTATCCTTATATATAATATTTATTAATATTTTAATATATATTACAAATATAATACTTATTAATATCTTTATATATATCACTTGTATTAAAGCCATAGGCCTTAGTGCTTTCTTATTAACTCACGTGTTTAATTCGTATAGTTGACTTTAGCAAAGAAGCCTTTTTTTTTTTTTAACTTTAGGATATAGAGAAACAAAATTTGGTTATTTCTTGTGTGATGCAAAAATATGAAGAGTTCTACCTGCATTTAGAAATTCTGATAATTCTAGTTCTCAGATGACCCACAATTTAAATTTTGAATAAAGCTTAATTCTGAGGTCTGAAGCTTCAGCCAGTTGAAAAGCCTGAGATCTTCAATTATGTATTTAAAAAGGGACTGTTAAAAGAAAGTCTCTCTCTTGCTTTTTTTTTCTGTTGTTGTTTTAACCTTTATAGAGACACTTAAAGGCTTTGAAATTTCTTTTATCAATAGAGCTGTTGGGACTGTCAAACCATTTCTTTGCTTCTGTTGAATTACTAAAGTCTCAAGAGCAGAAGTGGGAGCTGTTGCAAACCTTTACTGAGGGAGCAGGAAGTGAGTTGAAATATACAGTATTGTTCACTTCAGCATTGCTCAAGCATTTTATGAATGCCTCTCATTCCATTTAAATAGATTAAATATTCATGTTTGGTTCCCTAGCTGCCTCTTTTTTTTTTTTTTTTTTTGTGATAATACATCCCAATGTGTTTATTCTCCCACCTTCTGAATTGCTAGTTCTTATGCTGAAAAGAAAAACAGGAAATAGACCAGAACTCTTGTAATGTAGCGTAAAAAAGAAGCAAATACATTTTTGTGTAGATAACTCATACTTTATTTATTTTGTGGAGAAATATCCTGGATTATTTTGTATACATGATACTGAATCTTGTGATAAGATAAGTTACAGGATTGATCCTGTTTCTCTTAATGCAGTATTCAACATTTCCACTTCTGTGAATAACATACAAGACCACCACATCAATAAATGTATTTGGCTGCCATGTGCTACTGATAGGCTCTTAACAGTACAGTCCAATTTTTGTAATGATATTTGTTCCCTATAGATTTATTTGCAGACATTGCAGGCTGTGTTATCATATAGTCGTGCTCACTACAGATGGCATTCACTGCAGCCTTGCAATACAAATGTAAGCAGGCAGTGATTTAACTTGGGTTTTGTAGAGCTGAGGGATGATCTGCTGAACTTGGTGCAAGTCGTACTGTGACTTATTCGTTGGTGCTGAAGTGTGGTAACCTGTTTCTGTAATACATTTCCTTTATGCAGTAAATTCCCATTAGTGTTGCTAGTAGTTCAGCTGATTCAGTGTTTACAACAGCAGGAACCCTTGTGTGCTCATAGTTTGAGTTATAAAATGTTTCACAGATGTTAAAGTACCTAGAGAATTAAAAACGTTCAGTGCAAACTGGCAGAGGTGTAACACAGCAGAAAGGCAGTAGGCTAACTTCTGCCCTGTATGGGTACTTTTTTGTGATGCCTCATCATCTTAGGGGTCATGGGTACAACCCATTAGGTGGTTATACATATGGTGTATTTGAAAGTATATAGAGTCATCAGAGTTTTTATTGAATAAACAGTGAATTTAATTTTCTGAGTTTGGCTATGTGTGAAGGCCAAGGGGAAGTGAGCACCACCTAATATGAGATGAACAGTCTCTCCCCAACTTCCTTTGCCATTTTTGTATTGCCATGTCTGGTTTTGGGTTTTTGTTTTGGTTTGGTTTTGTTTGTTTGTTTTGTTTTTGTTTTTTAAGAGTTCTGCAGACTTTTTAAGCCAAGAGCTAAATTGAGATTTGGAGTCCAGGCTACTTTCTCTGAGAAGATCAGTTAGACACTGGAACAATTTGCCAGTGCTTCATAGGATGTGCTCAAGAAAAGACAGGTGGAATATTTACTATTAAATAACTTCCTGTATTAGTGGGACACAGCTGGCCTTTCTTAGGAACTCTTTCAGTTTAACCCATACCTAGCTCATACCAGAAACTTCTCTCAGGAGACTAAGTGATTTTAAGAATGCTTAAGATTTATTTTTAAAAGATATTTTTAAAGTTGGCTATAGTTGCATACATATCACACTACCTGCATTATATCTTTTGCTCTCAATCACCCTAATATCTTTAAGACAATAAAGATTGGAGTTCTGATTGGAGAATATTGTTGTTGTAGATCTGACTGCCTTTCCAGCTGATAAGTAAATAAGCAATAGGGGTTTATGTTCATGCCTCTGGTTCTAATGTAACAAATTCTGGGGGTCTCCAGGTTCTACCAGGTGGTAGGTGGAAGTATGCCTGTGGGTAAGTGAATTGACAATGTTTGTAGTAGATTGGTTGCAGTACTGATTGACAGCATGAGGAATTATGTATGGTGTTTTGTTCCTTGTAAGGGATAATAGTAGCAGCACAGAAACTTTTGCAGTCATGAGTGTGAGTTAAAATTATTTTCAAATAGCGAGTCCTTTAAGCCTTTGAGATAAGTGCTAAAATGTCAGATCTTCAGTCTTGTCGGTTTTTTTAGTGTCCACACTTTATAACTTTGATTTCCTATGCTCTGTTTAGAACACCTAAAACTTAAACACAAAAGTGTGTATCCTGGTGTTAAGTCATGACCTAATAAATGCTTTAGTTTGTATGATCTCCTATGTTAGTAAATAATTCGAGAGCTATGCTATCTGGCATGGTAGCAGACTGAGTATTCTTTTGATCACTTATTTTTCAGTTCCTTATACTTCAGTTGGTAGAATGGAGTTTGCCTTGCCTCAATTTACATCGTCCACCTATGCAGGCAGGTTATGTAGGTGAGGGTACTTTTTTGAACAGTTTAATGTGTCAGAGTAGTTATATTTTAAGTTAATAAGGGAATCAAGTTTAGACTGAGGACAAAATCCTTCCAATAGTTGTGATGAGGGTGTAAAAAGCAAAATCAGAGTATTTACCTATAATGGTCTGTGCTTCGTTTTGACTTTTAAGATTTTTTTTTGGTGTTTTTTTTTTGTTTTGTTTTTTAAATCACCCCCCCCCCCCCCCCGTCATTATTTTAGTAATTGTCCAAAACCAATGGACTGGGTTAGGTTATATTTGCTAATGTTTTTATTCTGTATCTAGTTCAGTATTTTGCCTTGTTTATCTTGTTCTCTGATAATGAGAAGATTTGGGAGTGTGGGAGTAGTGAGGGAAGAACACTGGAGAAGGAGAACTTTCCTGATTCTTTTTCTTTTTTTTTATTTTTTATTTTTATTACTATGCAAAAGATGGGCTGTATGGGGGAAGATATCTGAAAGGTATCTGTGGATCTGTTCTTTTCCCCTGGTCCTTTTTGCTGTTCCCTGAGTACAGATGCTCATATTAGAATGTAAGGGATTAATTTTCATGCGTGCTGCAGCTGAACATGCAGAAGAGAGAACAGTTCTTGATCCCAGTCAGAAACAAAACAATTGATGCCTCTGACAAGATCACTAGCACTTTGGATGTTTTAACTAAGAATGTTTTATTGGGATAACTAGATATATTAACTACCCAATCTTGAATATTTGGGAATGAACTGCTGTTGTTTCCTTTCTGAATTTTGAGAAATATAGGTTTTTATGTATATTTTGAAGAGCTATAAAGAGATGAAAGATGGAAAAAATAAGATAAACTCAGAATAGTCTAGTGTAAAAATGCCAGTGCAGCTCCATAAGGAACAAACTCTTGTCTGTTAGATCCAATTCAGCACTGTTGCTGTTGGTCTGGGTTGGTTTTTGTGTACCATGCTCATTCTATTTCAGTCCCTGTGGAAGATACCTCATGCTGTTGACTTCTTGTTCAATGGGATGACTGTGGTAGGGACCATATAGCTGCAAAAGAGAAGGGAAAGATTTTATTTGCCTATATAAAAGAAAAAAAGCATCTCTAAAGTTATTAACAATATTTATATATTATGACTCAAAACGCTTTTGTTTAATTGTATCCTTTTGTTTTGATTGTTTCATTATTTACATAAAGTTAAATATGCAGACATCCATACTCTCAACTTCCCTATTACAGAAAGTTATTCTTCTATCAGGTATTTATTTTCAAGAGTTTGTTTTCTCTGTGGAAGAAATTAATAAACATAGACTTGTAATATGCCAGTCTTATTCAGTGAATCAGGTGCATGTTATCTTGGATTAACATGTGATAAAAGAAAATGCCAAAGACCAGGATATTGTCTACTAAAAGAATGCATAGGATGCTCTTCATCCTGTTTTTGAAGGAGCTTTACTACTCCTTAGTTGTTCTACATTTGAACTAAATGGTATTGTTACAGTTACAGAAAGACAAGTAGCTAGACCTATGAGCTAACTGTAGTTAATGAGAAGATTGAAGATAATAATTTAGTATTTGCTGTTATATCAGTGATGGGCAGGTTTTAAATCTGTATTTTCCAAGTAACTTTTTTTCCCCCTGGATTTGGGAGTGGAGTATTTAAGGTGCTTTTTCTTTGTGAAAAAACTTGAGTGCTACTGCTTCTATTGTATTTGCTCTTGGAGATCAGGCAGTTGCATTCAGAATGCTTAAAAAAGCAAGACATTGACTCTATGGAGCATTACATTATTTTAAAGGTGCTTCCTGTTTTACACCATAAGTTCTGGACACTGTGGCTGAAGTGATTTGGGCTCAGGGTGTTTATTACAGTGATCCTATATTTTAATGTGTAGTTCTTTAGCCTAGTTAAATGTATTTGAAGCTTTTTTCTGTTCAAAGTAAAATTGAGAGAGTTTTGAAATAGCATAGCTGGATAAAGTGCAAAGTTGAGGTAGCTGTTGCTCCTGGGCCCGAGAGTCATAAGATTTGAGGGAAGCAGCCGATTTACTTGCAGTCCAGTTGCTGAACTCTACTGCCATATCGTTGAGTCATTAACTTTCCAGCAACCATTACTTGGAAAAAGAATGGACTTGACCAGCATGCGCCAGGTCAAGCTCAGGTCTCAGAAATCATGTTGGAAATGCAGGGGGAAGCTGAGGCTTTCAGTCATTAAAATACCCTTTGTATGCTTAATGTTAATCACGGCTTAAAAAAAAAAAAAAAGACAAAACAACCAATGTTCCCCACCTCCTAAAAAATCCAAAACAAACAAATAACCCCAGCAAAACAACCCTAAGGAAAAATATCCTTTAGGTGTCATGAAGAATATGTTGACTGTATGGATCACAAGTGGTAGAGGAGGCAGTGATTCTTCTCAGGTGTAGCAGGAAGAGAAACAAGCATAATGATGTACTGCCTGCTGTCTTGTGTAAAGAATTAAAAACTTAAATGGTTTGCAATGTTCCATCTGCTGCTCAGACTTTCAAGCACTTCTGTTTCATTCTGTATTTCTTGATCTAACTGCAGATTCCGCTCCCCATCCCCTCCCCCCACCGCTTTGGGATTTGGCTTTTAACGGGATGTTTTGGGACAGTTTATAGAGCATATGTCATTCATAACAAGTGAAGAGTCTGAGGGCTGAAGGCAGTTTTCATGGCCAGCATCCACTGTGTCATAGAAGCTCCTGAGAAGGCAACTTTATGCTTCTCTGAAAAGAAGATGCTGCTTTTATATAAACTATCAATGGAGCTGTAGATAACAACTTATCATATGTCATCTTTTACTGAACTAATAGTGCTTAGTGTATGACTTCTTTATATATCTTCACTTGCATTTGTGCCTTGGGTATACATTTCTGGAAAACAAAAATCCCACCTTCTTCTATGTTCAGATTAATATCTTGCTTTGTGTAAGTTTTTCTGTCATTGTCAGCCTAACTCTTACCTATAGTGTTCTCTTTTTTTTTTTTTTTTTTTTTTTTTTTTCCAAATGGTGTTGCCAAACATTTGTTTGTATTGGTTTGTTGCTTGGACTCTTTGTTGTTGTAAATTTTACCTGATTTATTTAGGTTTTTTCAGACACTTCAAAAGTTGAATGTATAACACAGAAGCATCTTGAAGGAATTGTTTGTAAGCAGTTTTATGCTGGTTAGAAATGCTGCATTCCTTGGAATTATGCTTAACTTTGGCTTTGTGGTAGAAAACCTGGAAGTTAATGTGAGAGAAGATGTCTTCTCAAGTTTAAATGCCCAAAGTGGTGTTCTGGGCCAAGACTTTGTGTAAGGTGTTAGTGCAAATAGTACTTTATAACATTTCTGCACTACAGCAAGCGAATGACACTGTTTCTTTACTCTGGGCCGTGTTTTGAGGCTAGGGGTCTCTGTTCATTACCTGAGAGATGCAAAATCTGTTACAGACTTCTACCTGAGAGCTATTAGGAAGTTGACCGAAATTTCTGGATGACTAAGATAAGCATTCAAATCTGCTTGTGTTACCAGCAAGATAGTTCTGGGTGGTTGAAATACAACTGACCTCAGTGGTTTTTGTGCTGGTTATGATGAGTTATCAGTAGTTTTATTTCACTTTTAAAAATGACTTATAATATATTTTTTTTTCTATTTTTCTTTCTCTCTTTCATTTTTCTTTTATTGTACCAGCAGGGCAGAATTGTTTTCTGCCAGTATAGGTGGATCTGCTTTTAGGAATGTTTGGTTTAAAATAGTTAACTGGCAGATTGCTCTTAGTCGTAGGCATATCCTTGATATGATTCATTTCAAATTCCTGAAGGAAGAAATGAAGTACTCTTACTCTCTAGAACGGTATCACGAGATGTGGCTACAATTTCCCACCTGAGAACTGAAAATGACTGTGTGTAGTCAGGTGTAGAGGCAGCACTGACTGAAGTAAGAGCCATGTTGCTCCTTGACTGTATAATAGGGTACAAGGCTAGCTAGGATGGAAGACAGTGAATTTCCTGCAGTGAACTTCCAGCTAAGCTTTTGAAGACTTTACTGAAACCTGTTTTAAATGGGGAGGAGGAAAAATGCCTGCTAACTTATGTACTGGTAGCTTCTTTTAGATGTGTGTTTATGAATAGTGTAATAAGATAGCATTGCAGGCACATTGTCAAAATTCTTCAACTGCTTTTCAAGAAGTGCTACAGTTCTACTGTAGCATGCAGTTCCAGAAGGGTTCGATAAGAAGGAGTGCAAAGAACTGTAAAAATGAGATTGTCACTCATTTGCTGTTACATTGCTGCTTTTTGGGGTGGCTTAAGGAGCTCTAGGCAAGTGAGGTATCCTGCTGGACAACCTGCTCGTTACTGCATAGGACGTAGCTCCTTACCAGTCCTGGAACAGCAATGCTTTCTTGCTTTGTCCAAGGGATAATCTTTCCTCTTCTTTCTGGCTGCTTTATTCTGAACCTAGCTTCCTATGCTTTAACTCACAGAAATGACCAGTCAAAATAATTCTTGGGGTTCTGACTCTGTCATGTCTTTTGCATATAGTGCACCTTCAGGTGCTTTCTCTCTCCGTGTTTGGGATGGTCAACATCTTAAACTCCTTTTTGCTTGTGTAATGTTTGACTTGTTAGACATTAAAAGTACATCTCTGCAACAAAGGGGTTTATCTTATAATTTTGTTAATATGTTAGCTTTTGAGAGAACATCTATGGCACAGTCCTTAAACCAGACTTTGTTAGTGTGTTTTGTTAATACTGTGCAACAGCGTTTTTTAACTGGTTTACATAAGTTGTCCCTGTAAGTGTTATTTAACATGCATACAACAGAAAAAGTCTTTGAAATACTTTGCAAGACTTTTTTTTTTTTTTCCTGTCATTCAAAAGTTCTAACTGTTCTAAGCCATTTTAATGCCAGGCATTTCAAAGTATTTTTTTTGCCACAGAAAACTTTGGGAAAAAAAAAAAAGCTTCTCTATGCTTTTGCATAGAGAAGAAACATGCTGGGCTTAAATTGAGCAAAAATTAAAAGTTTTCCTATTTTGTAAGCTAAATCTAGTTGTTCAGATCAGGAAGTGTTTCAGGAAGGTTTCCTGGGGAGTGTTGATATATAATTAGCCATGCCTTTAAGTTGGGGACAAAATGGATACTTTCTTGAGGTTTCTTCCAGCTTCTTTTTTCTAAGATTGTTTTACTATTTACTATTTATTACTGATCCTGTGGTAAAGGAATAACACAAATGGAATAGGTTTTTGAGTGCTGCTTATGCAAGGAGTAGTGGACTGTCTGATCTGAAGAAAAAGATAAAGTTGATATGATTTCATATTGTAAATCTGAAGAAGATGATTGTGTTGTCATAGGGCAATGTTAGTTATTACCTGCAATGCACGTAAATAATAATATCCTTGAGGAATCGGTGGAAGGTGGGTAGATCGGAACTTTCAAATTTTATTCCTGCTTTACTAAAGGCCTCTTGGACTCTGTTAATACTTAGTATTTCAACCTTTTTACTGTCCTTTAAATAGTAGGCTACACATCTTTGTGAAAAGGATTTTGAAGACTTGCAGAGAAATGTTTGGTATAGGATTTTGCTGCTGAGATTTTTTTTTTAAAGAAAGTGTAGAGACATGTATTCATGGGAATGTGAAGCATTTAGCTTTGACTGGAGGGCAGCAAGTTTGTAAGCTCAGCTAGAAACCCAACTGAATCAGATCTAAGTTCTTACAACCTCTCTTACCTAGTTTAGATGCATTGGCTTCTTTGCAGTTTATTGTATGAATTGTTGCAGAAGGCTTTAAATTGAAACTCTATCAGTGCTTTTGTGTCAGAGCCCATGATATGTTTTTTAAGAGTAAGGACCTACTTTGTTGCTGTGTATTTTCCCCCGTTACTCTTGTGTATTTGTACTCTTCTCTGGCCTCATTGTCAAAAAAGCGCTTCAGTTTTTTAAAAGACATTTAAAAGACAAAAAGCACTTCAGCCATAGAGTTTTAAAAGAATGGTTTAGTATAGCCATTGAAAAATAAAAATCGGGATATAGCTACTTCATTGGGATGCATCAGCATCTATAAATGCTTCCATAGGTACATCAGTGATAAAAGCTTCTATATTGAGTATCTATATTGTCAAATGCTAAAAAGGCTGCTATAGGTACATTGGTGTTAAAAGGAAGGCTAGGGAAAATGTGGGCCTTCTCTGGAAGGAAATGGGACACCTGGTTGCCTGGGATATGGAGAAGGCAGAGGTACTCAATGACTTTTCTGCCTCAGTCTTCACCGGCAAGTGCTCCAGCCACGCTGCCCAAGTCGCAGAAGGCAAAGGCAGGGACTGGGAGAATGAATAACTGCCCACTGTAGGAAATCAGGTTCAAGACCATCTAAGGAACCTGAAGGTGCATGAGTCTATGGGACGTGATGAGATGCATCTGTGGGTCCTGAGGGAACTGGCGGATGAAATGGCTAAGCCACTATCCATATTTAAGAAGCTGTGGCAGTTGGGTGAAGTTCCCACTGACTGGAGAACGGAAAACAAACCCCCCATTTTTAAAAAAGAAATACCCAGGGAACTACAGGCCAGTCAGTCTCACCTCTGTACCCCGAGTGGATCCACCTGGAAACTATGCTAGGGCACATGGAAAATGAGGAGGTGATCAGTCACAGCCAATGTGGCTTCGCTAAGGGCAAATTGTGCCTGACGAACTTGGTGGCCTTTTATGATGGGGTTACAGCGTTGGTGGATAAGAGAAGAGCAACGGACATCATTTACCTGGACTTGTGCAAAGTGCTTTACACTGTCCCGCATGACATCCTTCTCTCTAAATTGGAGAGGCATGGATCTGATGGATTGACCACTTGGTGGTTAAGGAATTGGCTGGATGGTCACACTCAAAAGAGTTGCAGTCAGCAGCTCAATGTCTGAGTGCAGACCAGTGATGAGTGGCCGTTCCTCAGGGGTCAATATTGGGACCGGCACCGTTTAACATCTTTGTCAGCCACATGGACAGTGGGGTTGAGTGCACCCTCAGCAAGATTGCCAACAACACCAAGCTGAGTGGTGTGGTTGACACACTGGAAGGAAGGGATGCCATCCAAGGGTGGGCATCTGTGAACCTCATGAAGTTCAAGACCAAGTGCAAGGTCCTGTGCATGGGTCAGGGCAATCTCAAGCAAAAATACAGGCTGGGCAGAGAATGGATTGAGAGCAGCCCTGAGGAGAAGGACTTGGGGGTATTAGTGGATGAAAAATTGAATATGACCTGACAAAGTACACTCGCAGCCCAGAAAGCCAGTCGCATTCTGGGCTGCATCAAAAGAAGAGTGGCTAGCAGGCTGGGGGAGGTGATTCTCCCCCTCTACTCCGCTCTTGTGAGACCCCACCTGGAGTACTGTGGTCAGCTCTGGGACCCCCAACATAAGAAAGATGTAGACCTGCTTCAGCGGGTCCAGAGGAGGACCGTGAAGATGATCAGGGGGCTAGAGCACCTCCCTTATGAGGATAGTCTGAGAGCTGAGGTTGTTTAGCCTGGAGAAGAGAAGGCTCTGGGGAGACCTTAAAGGGGGCCTACAGGAAAGATGGGGAGGGACTCTTTATCAGGGAGTGTAGTGATAGAACGAGGGGTAATGGCTTTAAACTGAAAGAGGGTAGATTTAGACTAGGTATTAGGAAAAAATTCTTTACTGTGAGGGTGGTGAGACACTGCAACAGGTTGCCTAGAGAGGTTGTGGGTGCCCCATCCGTGGAAGCGTTCAGGGCTGGGCTGGATGGGGCTTTGAGCAACCTGGTCTAGGGGAAGGTGTCCCTGCCCATGGCAGGGGGTTGAAACTAGATGATCCTTAAGGTTCCTTCCAACCTAAACTATTCTATGTTTCTATCATCTTTTGAGTGTGGAAAGCTGTCAGAAGGGCATTGCACTATTACACTGTGCTGTGCTTGAAGTTTGCCCTCCATTTAATTTCAAATTGAGGTCAGGATGATGAGGTCCTTACAAACATGTGACTCACTGAAGCATCATTTTCAGCAGCTTACCAAAAATCTTGAAATGATAAGGAATGCTTAAATTGTTCCTGGTGAAAATTAGGAGTCCAAAACTAAAATACTGATATTTTCCAAGGGAAAAAACTTGTAGTAGTAATAATAAAATCTTACTATAACACTTTTCTAATTGAACTAGAATTCTTATCACTGAGCGTATGGGTATGGAACAGCTGATGAAGTCAGGGACACTGACTGCATTTGTGGGATATTTGATTCCAAATTTTGGTTCGCTTAAAAACCTGTTTCTGAGTATATGTGAATGTTTCTGGTTGCCAAGTTCTCTACAGGTCCACCTGTATTTCACATGCTCCACTTCTGCTCTTTTATACGAAAAGAATTTGGCATACGTCATTCTTGAAGAATAACTGAGCTGCCTCAGTCTGAAAATCTGAATAATTGTTTAAATGGTCCAAAAAACATTGCCTGTATCGCCTTGGCAAGGTCATAAATTAAGGAGGAACAATAAATATCAAATATGCAGCATATATGGAATCAATGAGGTGACTTTTGATTCAGAAAAGTAAAATGTCTTTTTTTCAGAAGCTGGTGTTCAGGATATGCAGGATTTTCAAAGGACGATTAAGAGTCTTATTAACAGTCTAATTAACCTCCTTTCTGTACAAGGTGAAGTGTTGTGCTCTAAGCAAATGATAAAAAGTGTGAGGGAAATACAGAATTGGATCAATTTATTTTAATGATAAATAATCCTTCTAGTCTGGTTGGATGAAAGTAAACATACGTGGGCTAAGGTTTTGCTTTTGCTGTGTGCCAGCATTCAGCTCTGAGTGAATTCTTCAACAGAGTTATAAATCTTTGAAAATTGCTTTATAATGGAAATGGTGACAGACCATTAACTACAGTAGTATAAATGCGTTGAGTTAACATATGTATAGTTGTCCTAAGTTGCCAAATACATGAAACAGTATATGCTGAATGTATAGGGAAGAGGCTTCTTTTAGTTTTAACTAATTGATGACATGATTCATATTACGTTAATGTTTCTCAAACGTATGGCCCCTGACAATATTGGACAGGTATCATTCAGGGGCTAAGATATATTTGTACTGTAGTGACACTGCGATCCCACTCTAATTGCTATGCTGGAAGGGGACCGAGAAGCATTTAACATGATGCATTTAATCACCGATGCAGTTATGGTGCCACTGAAGCAGATGTGTTTTGCTACTACCAAGTCATAGGAACTTCTAAATCATAAAAGATCATTACTAGATAGGCTGGAAAACGTTGTTCCCAATAAAAATGCAGAATCTGGGATTTTGCAGTCACACTTAATTAGTATCTGTGGCTTAAGTATGTTTAGAATTAAATATCTAATGCATGCATGCTATATGAAAGCATTTTTTCTCTAAACTCCTTATTCTTCCATCCTCAAAAGACAACTGAACGAAAATTATTTTCAAGAACAATCATTATTCTGGTGACGTTTTTCAAGCATTGAGAATATACACCTCTACTAGAATATTTACTTATTTTTACTCTGGTGCAACTGCATGATTCTTGCTATTGGTGAGCATCTACATTAATAATACTAGGTCACTATTACCTTAAAAACTGTAGGAGGCATCCTAATATAGATGAAACTGAGCATTTTGTATTGCCCTTTGACACTTGTGTGGAGTTAAGCTAGTATTAGTTTTTAGTGTTTCTGGTTTGCTTTTTTTTCCCCTTCCCTCTTAAAGATGGGATGGGGAAGCTAGGAAGTGCCTGAGAGTGCTGGAAGATGTAGGATTTTGTTACAAAACCTTCAGTATTTATTAGGTGTGCCTATCTAAGTATCTTGGCAGAAAATTATTTTCATTAGGGAGACTAAGTATCCTGAGATCAGACAAATTTCTGTATACTTTTTAACTTGCTTCGAATACACAGAATTTCCACATGTAATTTGTTCTGGAACCTTCACAATGAGATTGTCTTTTTCTGGCTATTCTGATCAACTACTGTACATTTAAGAGTCTTATCTTTGAGATTTATAGCTAGAATTTCAGCTTCATTCTCTAGATGTGGTTTTGTATTGATAAAATCATTTACTGGGAGAGGGAGAAGGAAAAACAAACTTCCAGTGAAGACAGAGTAGAATGTGCATGGATGGTATCTCACAATGGTATCTTGCCACATGGCAAGAAAGAAAAGGAGTAATTAGTAGTATAGGGCATAAATTTGAGTAAATAACTTTCAGTGCTTTTAGTGGAGTAGATATTTCATAAGAATGTACTGGAAGTACTGTATGAAAATGGAATCAGGGAAGCAATCTCTTCAGTTTTATTAATTAGTTACATATCAATACATAGGATTTGAAGTATGTTATTTTTGATATTTAATGGCTTTTGCTGGCTCTCACTTTGCATTATGCACCTTTAACCAGAGATGCAGATGTTGATCTTACTGAGGTTAGGACCTTATGGTGGTCTGCGTGTGCATCTATGTGAAGGCTCAAATAGTTTCTTTTGCTATGGAGACTTGTAAGCATAACAGTGCAAGTAGGGGATAATGGTTTGAATAGCTTCAAATGTGTTTTTTATTTTTATATTTACCTGTGATTTATTTATTGCTTAAAGTATAAATATGTTATAACTTCCAGGATTTCCCATTTCTGTAAATCTCTTCCTCTTTCAAAGTTCCTATGGCATTGCTATTACTTTCATGGCTGTGTTGTTAAGGGAGCATTTTTTTACTTTGGCAGTGGAAACACTTTTAATACCTACACTTGTTTCAGACCCAGCCCTGTGGAACTGTTGCATGCGATCATTCTGTAGCCTCTGCGGTTTTCCAGCTGGCTTGAAGTATCCTCTGCCTCTAACTTGCTCTGCCACTTGACCTTCAAAGCTTGCTTCACCCTGTGGTTTCCAAGCTTGCTTCACCCTGTGGTTTCCAATATACATAATAATTTCGTGTCACCCTTTAGTTAAATTGTTTCTTTTTGACAGATGGAAGTACCTTCAAATAGGATTTAACTTTATATTCTGCCTTGCAGATAATACCATTCTATTTGTCTTGATTTATCCATAAATATGAATGTCTTCCTGAATACCAGCTTAAATTATGTACAAGCGGAGACTGTAAATTATCAGTATAAAACTGTCTTTCTAGGGATATTGTACATATAAAATGTATACTGTAGTAATTCTGGATTAGGTGCTGGTAAGCATGAAGCTGACTTTTATGAGGGAAATCTGGGAATTACCTTAATATGTCTGGTTAAAAACTGTGGTAATTTGATATCTGATTCAGAAGCACGTGAAATATCCCCAACCTAATCATGACAGAAGGGTGTAGAAATGTTGGGTGTCAGGCTAAAGACTTGAAGTCTAAAACATGTAATTCTGATTGCCAGGACTGACTTTAAGTTCTAGCTTCACGGTGCCTTATTCACCTTTACAGTCAAGATTTTACCATATGTTCCTAGAAATACGAAATGTATTGCTTTCCTATAGACGTCACCTGCTCTAAGTAGAGTTTGCTACTGTGACCATCTCTTTCCTGTGAAGTGGAAACAGAGGGCTGTATCATGACCAGGACTGTTCGATATTCTAGAGCTTTTAAGTGTTTCAAATAAAATTACCTCTAGAAATAACAGATATTACAGATGTTTAATATATTTGAAAAGGCTATCACGAGCAAAGAAATTCTATATTTTGGTGTTCCTGCCTGGCAGTATGAGCTTCTGGTGAATGCTGAAGTCTCTAGGAGATCATTAATGTAAAACAGCGATGTGGTTAACAAGACTTACCTCACAGAGAAAGCGGCAATATGCAGGTTTGCTCAATTCTAAGAGTCTGGTGAGAGAGCCCTTGCCTGCTGTAAAGAGGAAATTCTATCAATGAGAGGAGGGATTTGCAGTGTAACAAAGAGCTGTCGAACATATATTTTACTTGACAGACATTGACATGACTCTCAGATAATACCTAGTAAGTTTGACGTATGTAAACTGCTTAATGCATTTTCTTTGTAAAGCTTTTTCTCTAATTAAATATTGCACTTTCAAAAAGGGGCTGATTGTTGATCAACACTGTTACTGTCTCTCATAAAAAATGCCATTTTCTTAGTTCTAGTAATGTTGATGGATCTGCAGTGACATAAGTGACTGTGTAAAAGAAACTAAGACCAAAAAAACTCACTCAAAGTTTAGATTCTCATCTTATGTAGCAGCCTCAGACTGACTTAAATGCCTTGAAAAAGCATATAAAAGGATCAGAGAGAAAGTGATCCTTGAAACTGTAACAGTGAACTGGAGTTATTTAGCTCACAAGGTCACTTGTCCAATACCACTGTCCTTTCAGAAAATCTGAGGGGGGAAATGGCAGCCTTTTTCCACGTAACTGTATGTTGTGTGTGTGTGTGTATTTTCCGTTGTTGGTGTGCTGATAAGTAAATATTATATGAGCCTTTGGATTGATATTTAACAGCTGAGATGGTTGATTATACCGCTGAAAACATTTGTCATTGCCCGTTCCAATGTCATCAATATGAACCATCTGAACTCTGCCTTTCTTTTTCTTTGCTGCCCCTGGGGTTTAATGGCTTTGCAGAGAAGCTCCTGCCTGGCATATTGAGCTGCTCCAGAAGGTCTAACCCATAAGCAGTGAGTACTGAACTGCAGCACACTAATGCTGTAGGTGTTGACTCACCATGCTGTTTTTAATTGCAGTTCTTTTGAAGGTAGATAATCTGTGCAGACTGTCAACATAGATATTGAATCTTTGGGTATATACCAATTTGATGATGTATTTGTATGGCTACAAAATGCTGTTCTGCTTTTCTTTTCCTGGGAATTAACTTTTCTCCTGTGCACATACTGTTTGCATTTAAAACTAGCTTTCATGTGTCTGTGGCTCTTGTTATAGCTGGCAAACGCTTATGTCTCATATCTGCAGTGAACTGTGTTCTAGAATTCTTGAGCCTGATGTAAACCAGCTTTGAAATGTGCATGAATTGAAAAGCATCTGTAATGTTTTGATATGACTAATACTAAGATATGATTGACTAAGTCTGGATTTACTTTGTTAGTGGAAAGAGGGGGAATTCTGTAATTCTAACAAGTATGTTCATTTGTGATCTAACTGCTTTGAAAAAATTGTTACAATTTTTGTTTCAAGATAATAAGCACTTTTGATTTTTATAATTTGTGTATTTTAAGATGCAGATTTCATCTTAATTCCATCTGTGTTTGGCTGGAAATAGAAAATAACTATTTTGGTAGTCTCAATTTTTTTTGTGTATGCCTATTTCTAAAGATAAAGATACAGTTAATTTGGCTAAATGATATCTTTCAGCTAGAGGCTGCCCTGAGGAGGCAAAAAGGTCTTGTGGGCGTGGACAGTTTTGGTACAACCTTGCCTGTCAACATATACCTTCAGACCTGCTCAGGATGCTGTTAATGCTTATACATAATGACGGAGCTGATTCAGGAATGCTGAACAAATCAAATATTGGGCAGTGTGCACAGAAACTGGGTTGCTCTTACCTAAAGACATTTCAACATATAGAGAGCGTTTGAGAATATTCTCCAGCTTGCTTTGTAAAGGAGATGTTGTGATGTTAGATGACAACCTTTTGTAAACTGGGAGAAATTTGTTCTCCCATAGTGTATTGCTTTGGGTAGTTTCATGGTAGCTGGAGAGAGGTCTATAGCCTTAATATTTTTTTTTTTTTTTTTTTGGTGAGCCTACTGACTTTCTTTATGAGGGTGAATGCTTGTAGCATAATTGCACAAACACTTTGGAGACATCTGGGAGGCTTAAGATACTGCTGTTGTTCTCCAGCTGTTTTTCTCTCAGCTGAAAGTTGCTGCCCTCAAAGTTGAGCCATACTAATGGATCATATGAACTGTCCTAGTCCATGTCAGTGCAAAGTCAGCCAGGTTATTTTAGATTACTGCTGGATGCAGCTGAGGGTAGTAATGAATAGCTTGAGGTAATAACTTCTTAAGCCATTCCAGCTAGACTTCCAAGAGCACATCTGTCTGTGTCCTTATAAGTGCAATACTTTAATCTCTCTATTGCTGTACTGTATTCAGGATTTGTCAGGACTGCAGACCTGTTGCCAAGGGGAGTCTAATATTCAAGTGGAATGTATTTGTTCTTCCTGTCTATCATTATTATCATATTGCAATAGAAAGATCCAAATGATCAGTGTGTAACATATACGTTTAATGGTAGAGTAAGCTTATTTTCATATATGAGGTAAATGTGCGGAAGTCATGTTTTGGAAGCTCTTTAGATTGGAAAGAGATGGCCATATGAAGTCTCTTGTCCCTGTTCCTAGTTCAGCCACGTCTAGCCACTTATCTTTGACTCCTAGACATTTACGTTCTTACCCTCTCTGTACCCTTGCTTCATCTCCCCCCCCCCCCCCCCCCAATTCCCTGTATTGATTAGAATTATAATGAATTTTTTAGCTCTTTTTTTTTTTTTTTTTATTTTTATTTTTGCCTCAGGTCCAGCAAGACTATGAATCTCTGTTCCAAATGCTTTGCTGGTAAGTGCAGTAAAAGGTTTTGTGTTTTTGTTAGATTATCAAAACCACATTGTTGGCATCTCCTTTAGGATTTGTGCATGGGTTTATTTTTCTTCAGTGTGTATATGTAATCAGGTTTTCCTTACTTTGGTCCCTCATTTATTTGCTAATCAAGAACCTCTTGTGTAAATGTACCAATCAAACCTTGCTCCTGAAGTTTATGGAATTCTGGAACACCCCTGAACCACAGAGCTCTGCTGTCAGCACAGCTCCTATACGACTGATGTGGCTTTCAAAATGCCTAAGTCTGAATTGTAATTTGGAATTTTGTAGGATTTATTTTGTAATAACCTCTGAAATATGATATGGATAAAAAATTAAAAGGAAGAGTTGGTATGGAACACCACTTGTTCCATTTCTATTTAACTTGCAGCCCTTAAATGTTAAATCATCACTAGCTCATCAGTAGGCTAATTCTAATTGCTACATATTATTTTCTTATTGCAAGGTCATTGCTATGGTGTAAGATGTTAGGAATTGCTATTGACCTTTTCATGTTAGCATCTTCTAGGTTTGCCTTTCTGAAATTTTTTTTTATTATTTAGTATTGTAAACTTATTTTTAATTGCAATTAAAGTGCTGTCATAGTTCATGGGTTTTAATTTCTTTGGGGGGAACAGAAACAGTATTTAAAAGTTCAGAACTTTTTTTTAAACTGCAAAGCTTTTTCTGAGGTTTTTTTACAAAAAATGAATTTTGACTTGTAGACTTCAGATCTTGGGTTCATCATCACTTCATTAAACATTAAAGGTCGTCAAAGGTTGTTTAGCAAAATGATGCATCTATTTCTCTGGCTGTTTACAAAGCCATGGATCACTGGAAAGGGTATACTGAAGAAAGTGCAAGTCCTTTTATGTACTCTTTCCCTACTGACCACAGTCAGAAGCAAGCTACTCGGTCTTTGATTTGACTCAGTACAACTGTTATGTTCATATTAACACTGTAAATAACTTCTGTTTGTGTACCTCAGAAATGTGGAATTTCCGATTCTGAGATACCAAAATGGCCCATCCCTCATATTCTGAGTTTAACAGGGTACCCAAAACTTGATAGCCAGCAGACCAGGCATTAAGCAAAGGCATCTTTTATTTTGGTTTTACTGTTAGGTTTTTTGTTGTTGTTTTGTTTGTTTTCAACAAGAAGAAAAATTCTTGGCTTCTGTTCTGTAATTCTCCTGAAATGCCATTACCTCTGATCAAGTTCATTTTTTCTATTGTAAAAATGCAAGATAGTATCTAATTATTTTTGTGATTTTTGGGTGGGAAGACTACTTTTTTAAAATTTTTAAGACTTTCCTTACAGCCTGTTTGTTATAATGAAATAAGACTTTTGAAGAGTTTGGGTAACTTAAAGCTACTGCTAGTTGGAACAAAACCAGGTTTTATGGAAAAAGGCAAATTTAATCTCTTTTTAGATCTTAACTATGGTTCTTTCAACATGTACCATGGAAATAACTAGTTTTGTTTGAGTAGTAACTCAAAACCTCTCAATGTCATCATTCCAACATAACAGACTTTTTTTTCTTCTTCTTTTTGTGTGATGTCACTGAAATACTTTTAGCATGTTTTTTTATACTGGGTTTCCAGCCACAGTATTGAAATAGAAAGATGTATACTCCTGTTTCTGTAAATTTAACCACCACAGATAGGAAGATTTTAGGCAAGTAAGCTGTTGAAATATGTTTTTCACTATTCCGGGCACTCCAAAGATATGATATGAAAAAAGTTCCTATTGTTTCTCTTTTAATAAGGCGAGTTATTAATTCAAATGGATTGAAGCAGATTTGTATATGAGGGAAAATTGGGAATTATTATTTCTCTTGACCGTCATTTCCTTTCTCTTTTATTTTAGAAAAAAGAAATCCGCACAACGAAAAAGGTTAGTAACTTTGTTAAATGCCTGGGTTTTTTTTCAGAGGGAAGGGATAGAATCCAGTCTTCCTATTTTATTAAAAATTAATTTCAGACACACACAGCAGCAAAGCCCCTTAGATTTGTGTAAGCATTACCTTTTTATATAGATCAGGGGAGAAGGGCAGCAAGTCAGCAAGAGATGAAAACATTGTTGGGTTTACATTGCAATATGAGTTACTACGTGGAACCTTCCTATCTTTACTGTTTTTTCAGACTTTCTGAACTATGTACAAGTATGTAAGTACATGATCCTGAGCTCTTCTTTCCTTCTGCGCTTCCTCTCTTCCCCATCCCCTGGGAAAAATGGTCATAGTTTGATGTCTGTGATGTTAACTGGCACAGAAATGGAGCAAAGGGCAATGGTCAGGGGCTGTCAGTTTGCGTTCTTATTTGACCAAGTGCTTGTGATTTCTCAATTTCTTATCAAGATAAATTCACTGAATTTTCACTCCCATTTGTCCAAAGATGAAACAAACAGCAAAAGCAACCAGATTATGTAGCAGGGAGACTGGAATTCCTTGTTTTGGCTATTTTTGTATATTTTCTTATATTAAACATGGAAATACTTTTCACAGGTTATTGTAAAGATTTAAGTTGTTCAGCTTTCTATGGCAAGAGTGAGTTGGATACTGCACAGCTAAATGCAACCCTTTGCCTAGAATTGCCCAGTGTTTTGACCTAGATCTAGAAGGTTTACTAAGCTCTTTTGTACAACCACAAATCTGCTGTTCATTTGCCGCAGACTAGTTTTTGGTTTGCACGTAAAGTTTTATAAATACTGGAGAGGAGCTTGAAGTTAGCTATCCTTTTCGGCCCTCTGCCTTCTCTTCACCCCATCTGTCTGTTCCAAGAAGGAATACCTGACTTGTTTTATTTAAGCCCTGTAGAAGCAGCAGACTCTGAAATGTTCAAGAGCCTCTCCGAAATAATTTCAAGTTAATTGTACTTCTGCAAAGTTCTTTACCACATTCTGTCTCCAATTCAGTGCTGACCATGTGCTATCAATGCCTCAGAGTCTCCAGATACAGTGCAAGTATAATCCTACATATTAAATTGCTTCAAATAAATTTGCTTTTCAGATGGTTAAGGCATAGTTGCTTCAGACTTCTTGTACATCTAGAATACAAATGCAATAAAGAGTGGGGGGGGTTTAAATCAGAATATAGGCTGGTAAGTGAAAAAAATGCAAATTATGTCCAGAGTATCTCCCTTAGTGACACCACATCTTTTGCTAATACTGCAACCTCTCTTCTTTCAGTATGGTAAACTGCTAAGCCTGAATGATTAAAATACAGGACAGTGATGAGTGAAGTTTTTCAAAAGTACTCTTTATTAATCTATCTTTGCTTCCATTAGGTTTATAGCAGTTTTAATATCGACTTCAGATAGGGACATTGTTTGAGTACTTTGTAAAATTGGCTTTTCAAAAGTAGGCTCTTTCAGGCAGGAATTCTACACTCATTCATGAAAAC
Source organism: Haliaeetus albicilla (assembly GCF_947461875.1). Lineage (NCBI taxonomy): Eukaryota > Metazoa > Chordata > Aves > Accipitriformes > Accipitridae > Haliaeetus > Haliaeetus albicilla. The sequence continues at coordinate 21,593,244 of NC_091495.1, read as the reverse complement.
AACACCTGGTACCTCAAGAACTCAATTTTAATTGGAACCTCTGGGAACAGTCACAGAACAAACTATTACAGAGTAAGAACAAATATTTAAGTACAGAAAATGGTAAAACTAGTCTTTCTACTTAAATCACACCAAAAAATGCACTCTACCTTTAATCCATTGGATTGTGAGTCTAGAAAGTTTAATTTGTGTTGTGGTGCTATCAGCATTGGAAAAAGGGGTGCAGGAAGTAGATTTCAGCTTGTTCAGTAGTATGTGAAGCTGAAGGTAAGTGCAGCACTGGATGGTTTGGTGGAGAGATACACTTGGAAAACTGGAAGAAGATAAAATGATGATTAGGGTATTCATGGATTTGTGAATCAATTTCATAGCCCTTCTGTCTGAAGATGTAATTGAAACTTCTGGAGGTGGGTGTCCATCCCTTAATCCAGCTATGCAATATTCATGTCTATGAAGCGCTAGATCAGCATCACCTAATTTGAGAAAATACTTCAACCAAATAGTCCAAGAATTCTCTGAGTTTTAGGGGCCTCGACTCTTAGTTCAGTTTTATTTTTAGTTTGAAATCAAACACATTTTTTTACATACCGGTATCTTGATGAGTAAAAACTATAAATTTTTAATCTCCATCTATCAAGTAGGATATCAGTATTGCTGGAACCACATATATGTTTTAAATACATATACTTAGCTCTGTGCGAGATTATGAAATTTTGTAACTTCAATAGTACCTTTTATTCTCCTGAATTGGAAAGATCTGACTGGGGCGGGGGGAGACACTAATCTTCAGATTATTCCCTATTCTTTCTATTTCCTGAACTAACTCAGATGTCTGACTGTAGAGTTATTTCATGTTTTTTTGCATCTTAACCCTTCTGCTGATCTTTATTTTGTCATGCCTGTTTTCGGAGCTTACAAAATTGGGGGTTTTGTGTGACTCAGAGTCACTTGAATAGCACAATTTCCTCTTCTCAGTCTTTGTAAATCCTGGGAGCTATTTAGAGTGCTGCCTTGTCTGGCAGTAATAACACCTACTGTAAGCATGAGCTGGCAAAAATTGGTGTTCCTGCCTAAATAGATTTTGCTGTTAATCAACTGCTAACTTGATCCTCAGTCAAGCTTTCAGCTTGCTTAGTGGAAATCTTTTCAACAGGTGCATCTTGCATGTTGCTAGTTCAAATTCTGTCATCTTTGCTGTATCATGTTGTATGATAAATTATGCTTCATTCAGCCCTTCTCTTCTTCATAAAGTTTTCATTCCTAAATGAATGATTAATAGTCTGTTAGGTTTGCATTTTCCATATTCTTGTAACTTCTGATGTGAATCCACCTGTTTTAGTACTTGGCTAGAAAAGCAGCAAGCATTTTCAGACGTTTGAAACCAACACTAAGTGCTAGTTTTCTTTATCTGTACACAGAATGTTTCTCTGTCAGTATGGTATTTCCTTTGTTGGCTCCTAATGGAAACTGGTGCCTCAATTTGTTGCTTCATGAGGCTAGAATTTGTTGCTGTATTCATGTCTGTCTGTATTTTGAAGTACATGGACTGCTTACTACAAGAAACAGCGCTCACTGCCTAGCACTTGAAAGTAATCAAACTTCATCTTGAACTTTTATTACACAGTCAGGCTTGCAGCTAAATAATTTTGTGGAAAATTGTATAGCTGGTTATAGTGGCAACAAAGATATTTCTAATTCTAGAGCACCTACTAATAAAGAATGATAACATTCCAGATATAAACTTAAATATTGTTTGGCATACATTTAATTTCTTTTACTCTATGCCCAAAGAATTTTTAAAACGAGAAGGCTGGTAGGGAAAAGATGTCTTAGCATAATTAGTAAACTTGAAAAGGTGACATGTATGCTAAGCTTGAGAAAGACAATCACCATGAAATGGAATTAAGAAAAAAAAATTGGATAAATTACTTTAGTTGGGCTTCACTTATTTATAAGCTTGATTTGCACTGCTGACCCCAAAGACATTTACTCTATTAGTATGCATTATTCTGTGGCTTTAAAAAATGTAAAGATCTAAGTAATAGCTCTGTTTGGGCTGTTAGAACAGGGCAATATTTTGTGAAAGGATTTGGAAAGGATTTATATGTTTTTAGTTTTCTGCTTTTCCCCTAACTTGTCTTAAAGTTTTGGAGGGGAAATACAAATTAATAGAAAATGAGTTTATTCAAGTATAGTTGTATTATCTAAGCTTAGGATTAAGTGTTTTACTTCTGTCAAAAATAGTACCATCAACCAAATTATCCAGCATATTCGTGCTATGTGTTTCTAGTACTCAATATATACAGGAGAATTGGAAATATGGGAGAGGAGGATACCTCAAGCTTTCTAGACTTGCTGGAGTTTTAAGAGTTAAATGGAGATCACATTTTGAGTGAAGTTAGTATAATGTTACTTGAGAGGTCCTCTTTTTTCTCTGTCTATGCTATCATGGCATGGAAGTTGTGGAGTACAGGGCTCCTATGTTGCTTTGTGGCAATACTGATAGGATTTTGCTATGCGTTATATAGAAAGGCGTTAAAGATGCTGTATGGAAGACACAACCCTCATCTGCCTGGGACCTGGCTGTGTGAAGGCATTGTGTATGCAGCAGTGCAACGTAGGTTGTCAATAGGGCCAATGGCTCAGCTGCTGGTTCGATTTGCTCCATTATTTTCTCCTTTTTCCTCCTCCTTCATCTTCCCCCATATAAAATAGTGGGAAGGGGCAAGCACTGATGGAAGACAGAACCATGAAGTATTTCTATTTCTGTGCAATCGTTAGTGGAAGAAAGAGAATTTCTTTCACAGCTGGCACTCAAATGTTGTGTATTGAGGTAGGACAGTTTTTTTTCTTTTTCTCTTTTCTTCTTTCTGGCTACTACTAACTTCAAGTGAGTAGGGCTTTTTGCAGTCACATTTGAAAGTATCTTTTCATCACAGTTTAGGAAAATCGAATGCCTTTTAATTAAGAACTTTAAAATTTTACCATCAATCAATCCTACCAGCAGACTACCCTGTAGGGTATTAGTGGCTGTTTCATTGGATTGCATCTCGCTAAGTTTGCAGTCTAGTAGTCTGGGGTTCATTTATTAAAAATATAAATTGCGCTCAAACAAAAATATAACCTCTTCTCAGTACTGGCTAGCTGAAGAGACTGCCAAATAGTCTTAATTTAATTTTTTCCTCTGTCTTTAAAAGACATCACTGTTATTTTCCATGTGTTTTCTTTTTCTTATCTCAGGGGATTGCCAGTCCCATTGTACAGATTGATCTAAAAGCAAAGAAAAGAGCTCAGCCCTTTTTTTTCCTCAGACTTGCATTTTTAGTTTTTCATAGCTCTGTTTTCTAGTATGTTTTCTTCTTTATGGTAAAGCCAATTTCTTTGTTTTGTTAATATTTTGTTCACCTTCTAACTTGTAACCTTTCCAAGTGACTCGTTGAAACACTAGCTGTAATTTAGTCCCTTGTGTATAGATTCTCTGATGATGTAAAAAAAATGTGTAGAAATATTACTTAATTGCCATGATGTTTGCACATTGCCAGCATGAAAGCAGAGTTACCTATTTAGAATGTGCAACCCACAGGTTTAATTTATTAAACTTTCCTGTAACTCCATTCTCCTATAAATGTGTGCATAAGATAGGAGAAGGGATGTTTTTCTTTTTTTACCATTTAGCAATTTGCTTGAGTTATAGAAAAGTCTGTGCTCTGTTTTGTGTATTCGCTCGTTTGGAAACCTTTATAGAGACACTAGTGATTTGTTCCTTAGCCTCCCTGTGGAGTTTGTTCCATATTACAATCTAATTCCATGTCCGTGTCGTGCACTCCTGAGCTGTTAATTTGTACATTTCAATGCAGTTTGTTTCATGGTGTTTTTGTAATCCAAACTGAATGTAATGAGCTATGTGCTTTGGGGACCCAGCCTTGCCTTGCCAATTAGAACAAGTGGTTACTGAGAGAGAGCATGTTTTAAATAAAACATGGCACCTCTGCGTGGGACCACCAGCCTTTGGGGAATAAAAGAGGATATTTAACTCTTTCTCTCTGAGAAGAGTGGTCAGTATCAGTTTAGAAACATTCATCTCATTCCTTTGAGAAGTATGATGCAGATTCATGTTTCATCTTGCAAATAAAATTTAGTTTGTCATTGGAGATGTGTTATGCAGTACTGCCTGTGGAGTATTTAGGAATGCACAAGGATAGCTGTCAAGTTGACTACATGTTTTCTAGGATTCTAATCGCTAATGCCACATGAAAATTGTACAGGACTAACAGCTAACCTTTCCCTTTCCCCTTGTACTGCTACCCAAGAAGCTGAGGTAGGACAGGAAGAGTGCCAGGTAGTAAAAGAGCTCGTTTCAAAATGTATTTTAGAAGGGAAGGAATCTAGAAGCAACACCTACTAAATAAGAGTACTAAGTTTATGTGCTAGGTGACCATGAGGAAGGGCTCATTGTTGTTCTACTGTTTCAAGGTAACTGGGAAAAGGGTATCTCTATGACCATCAGTATTTGTGATTTTTGCAGAAATTATCTAGCATTCTACTGGTCTTTACACTAACTAAACTCCCTGGTGAACTCAAGCAAGAAACAACAATGATTTTAGAAGTTAACTCTACTTTGCCGTTCTTTCTTGCATTCCAGCCCCAATGTTTCCTTTCCTCCCTCTTCACTCTAACTTGCATGTTCTACATGCTTGTGCATCTTCAATGGGAAGAAGTTACTGTCCACCAACAACCTTCAGCTAAGGACACTGAGAAGGAGTTTAGGTGAACAGTCATGGCGATTGACTAACAACATTTCAACAGCCCTTGCATACACAAGCAAGGCAAGACCAAGAAAAATCTCCCTTGTGAAAACTTCTTAGCTCAGCAGATAGGTGTAAGGGAAGTATAACTCTTTGCTAAGGTGGTTTAAGCTGTTAGGTAAGCAGGTGTACAGGAAAAACATGGTCTGGATTATAGAACAAAATGTTAACTGATGACTTTTCAATTGTCTATCCATTTTATATGAAAGGAATGTGATCTAGCAGCTAGACAGCTAGCTAGGAACTTGAGACCTGATTTCCTTCTCACAGTCAACAAGTATTTCTTTGTGATACTAGACAAGTCACTTTTTTTTGTCTTCTACTCCTGTTCCTCGTTAGTTACTGAGAGATGATAATATTTTCCTGCTTCACTGGAATGTTTGTGAAGATAAAATATGTATGATGTTCAGGACAGTAACAGTGGTCATCTAAGGAGATAAATTGAGAGCCCTATCTTGGGAAACAAAAGGTTATTTTGAGGAACAATATCTGTATTTTCCTTTTTCAAATCAGCTTGAAGTAAGCATGCCATTAGCACATATTAGATTAAAATACAAATTGGATGTCTTCAAAGTCAGTCAAGGCCCTCAGGCTGAGTAAATTGCCCAAACTCTGGGATAGAAGCTTGATCCTTTGGTTGTATGTAATGCAGATTCACCCACCACCCTCACCCCCCCACCTCACCCCCTAACTCTACCATAGTGTTAGTGATAGTGCAGGAAACTAGTGTAACAATTAGTGTCAGATCTTATGGAGGAGGAAGGCAATTTTATTTCACAAAACCTGTAATTAAGTTGATTGTGTCTGTCTATGCTTTCACACCCATATACTCACAAGCCCCAAGATGCATGTCCAAGTAGTCTGGCCAAGATCACCTGTGTGTGACATGGAGAGCAAGGAGTTCTGTCTTTTGAGCCCTTAGTATCACAAGAAGCTGATTTTGGACTTGCGTTTTATACGCTTGAGGAATGGATGCTGTGAGGGACCTTCTCCTTATTTATATTGTCTTGGCCCTCATAGGTCTTGGGCAAAATTCTGGAATTTCAGTTCTCTTCTTTCCCATATGTGGTTATTCTACCATTGTAGTTCTTTTCTTCATCTTCTTGACGCTTTGTCATTAGTCCAGCTTGTTTCTCGTCTTAATTTGAATGAAATCACATTGCACTGTTGCAATTAATGCATACCATTTCTTTTAACCCTTTTAATGCTTTTTCTTGTGGAGCCTGCAAACATTCCAGTCATTGTTAACTCATACCAGTCTTCATATATCTATTACAAATCTTCTATGTTCTCACAGAGTTAGTCACCAGAGGGCAAACTGCTCATGGAGATTTAGTCAATACAACTCTAACTTTGCACTTTTTAAAAAACAAACAAACAAAAAACCCAAACAAACCCACAACATTGTCTATAAATGAGTTTACATGTAGTATTATTAGATGGAAAGTGAAAAGTATAATGACTCTTCTTTGGAGATATAGAAGTATTTTAAGTTGAATGAGGGGGGGATTTTTAAAAGTTAACATTCAAACTGTTGGACTAATTTGCAAACTTTGGGGAAAAACCCCAACCCTTTAGATAAAATTTTTTCTTGTGATCACATGAAAATATCATCTATTAGTGAGGGAGAGTAATAGTAGGTTAAAATAGTTTCCAGAAGGAATCTGGCTTCAACCTTAATTGCGAGTAGATGAATCTCCATAACGGGGGTGGGGAAGAAAAATAATCTTGTGCTGGATATCTCTAAGCCTGCAGGACTGTACATAAGGCCTTCCTTGAAAAGGTACCCGAAATAACTGCATCTCTAGTAGCTGAACAAGTAAGATTTTGTTCCTTTCCTTTGCAGAAAGCATGGACTGTTGACTGAATCTGGCACTAAAGATTTAGGAAATGACAAGGCAGGTTATGGTGCCATAATAATCAATCCAATATCTGTCTATGCATTATAACTGTCTTTTAATCATGCTGAAAGGATCACAGAGTACAAGAAAGCATAAGATTACTGGCTTAATCTCCTGGTTAAAATCATAGGTCATTAAATACTATCTAGGTAAGCTCTGTTTGCTGAAAATGTCTCCTTTAAGCAGCTACTCTGTCCTGATGTGAAGACACTGGGGTTTCTGTATGTACCACGGGCGCTAGTATTTCTCATTAATAACCCCCCTCACTATTAAGTAAGAAATAGGGTACACATTTTTAATTGCAGCACTATAGGGATGTTTCCACAGAATTGTACTCTCATTTATTGTACTGAATAGGAAGCAGTGTAAGACATTCTGTCATGCCCTCTGTCTTCTTACTACAACATTTGCACGTTGACCTGAATGGAGAATAATTATTTTCTTTATAGAATTTCTTTAGAGAACTAATTAGCTCCCTGGTGCTTCAAGAAAGTAAGTAATTTACCATCTTGACATTTCTGTGATTCGAGGTGGTGATGTTCTTCACTATACATAGATAAGAATCTAAAGCACAAATGTCAAACATTCGCAGCTAGTGGATATCAACTTTGACAAGCCTTGGAACTGTAGCCCTTTCTTAATCTCCCTCCCCTAAAGCATATAATTTTATGATGCTTTAAACATTGAAAGTACAGATCTCCCTACCAGTTCCCTACTTGGAACTGCAAGAGCATTGAATGCTTCTGCTAGTGGGGTCCCAAGAATACCTATTTGAACATCCTGAAAATATGTGTAGGAGGAATTTACAGCAGTCATGCAGGAATTCTGTGGCAAAGACAATGGGTAGAATTTACTTCTTTCTGATTTCTCTTCAAAATTTTCCTGGGCGTTAAAACGAAGTCAGGAGTCTAGGAGAAAGCTTTGCTTTCTATAAAATTCTGATTTCATGTTTTGAACTTCTTTCATTCTATCCAGTAAGCAAGTTAAGGGTCCTCTAAAAGAGAAGTTCTGTGGTTGTTCGCATGCACTATAAAAAGAATTTAAAATTAAAGAGATCAGATCACAAGTGCAAAAAAAATTATTAGTTCAGACACTTCCTGATTTCAGACTGCTTGACGTTTCAAGCTTAGTGTAGGATTTTGCCATCCTGTAATGCTATCCCCCATCCTTCTGGTATAAATAAATTCAGTTATGTGGGACTGTGACTCTTAGTGGGTCAAAGCATTTGGAAACCATGAGCCAGGAGTGTTGATTCTGAGCTGCTGGGCTGCAGTCAGGTCACAAGGTGGACCCAAATGCTCTGTCTCACTTGTGATCAGAAGTGCTGAAGCTGTACGAGCAGTCTAGTGGTAGTCTTCTATAGAGTCCACCTTCTGAGATTGTAAAAGTAGCTCTAGTAATGGTCTTCGAAGCATAATGCAAGATTTTTCTCTCTCTTTTGCATTAAGACTTGTCATGGGCCAAATTTGGAGGGAGGCCTTGGTTTGTGTATTTTTAACTACTAATGTTACCCACAGCATAGCTGTTTCTTACTTGGATAAGTGAACACATAAAGTTCATGTTGAACAAGGTTAATGAACTTAGTGTATAAGGAGGAAACCTTGGAGCTTTCTAAACTTTGTTTTGTGTTTATGTACATTTATATACATTAGTAGTTCAGAAAAACTGGTAACAGTTTTATTTGATCTCAGTTCCTAAATAACAGGAGCTTTTATATTTTGGGATTGGGGCATTTCTGCCTAGCTCTGTAGTAAAGGTCCCATGTAAATGGAGAGCAAGTTATGAACAGGCAATAAATGTATTGGGGGGCTGTAAGCATTAGAAATCACCAAAAGTAAACTTGTGCATCTCAAATACTTTGGGATTGCTCAAAGTGGACTTGGTATTTACTTGCTTCCAGTTAAATTCTCTTTATCTGAGGTGAAAGTTGTTTGCAGTGAGCTAAATCAGCAAAAAAAGATGCATTTCTTAATTGGTAATTGTATAAGTTACAGGCTTTGCTCTCTTAACCAAAGATGGTGGATTTTTGCCTCCTTTTTTTTGCTTCAGAGTAGGGAAAAAAAAAGCCTCCAACACTTTAGATGGTGTCTGTGGAGGTAATTACTAGAGTCTGGCTCATTTCTAGGCTGATAATGAAATAAGTTGTGCTATCTACCATTGTGCTTTAGTGATGTTTAGTACAGTACAGTGTTAGTGCTTTTAATAGACAGGCTTTCATTCACCTCTGTTGACATGTCCTGCCCTGCAATGTGTGAGGAAACAGAAAGCTGATCCCAGTGTAGGTGAGTGCACTCTTTCACAATGACATTTTCTGTGCTTCAGCAAAGTCAGTGCATCACTTCAAGTCCTCAGCGGAACTGCTGTCTGCTGAAGAGCTTTGAGCAGCAATTTAAAAGCTAGATTTTGGCAATGCTGGCTTTTTTTGTTGTTGTTTTTGTTTTTAAATGAGACTCACTAGTATCTAGAGAAAACTGTGATAGATGTAAGTAATCCTAGAAATGCAGAAGCCTATGATGGGTGTTGACATCTACTCAGTAGACAAAGGTAAGTTCGTGTTTAGAAATACCTCAAATATTAGTCTTTATTTTGCACCATTTCTGTTGGTGTCTATAATTATTATTTTTAAAGAGTTAAAATTATTGCATAACTGGAAACTTTTAAATTTTTTTTGTCAGTTGTTTTGATAGTCACTACATGAAAATCATAGCTGATGCGTGACTGCTACTAGTCAGAGGTGATTGGATGGGTTCCAATATGAATAAATTTTTTTTTTAATTGGGCTTTTGGTTCTATGAACAACTGAACTGAAAAAAAGAGTGTCTCTGAAGCCAAAATCAAGATGGCTGGCAATATTCTCCAAATCAATATATCTGGTAGCTGTGGATAGCAGTAGGTCTCCAGTGCATTTCAGTCGTCCCCCCCCCCCCCCCCTTTTTTTTTTTTCCCTCCTCTCTGCTTTCAAAGAAGGGGTCTTGGTGTGCCTCAGTTGGGGGAAAACATATAGGAATATTCATCAAACAGGTTTAGAAATGCAGAGTGCTGGAAACCTTTGTAACAGAACCTGTTTTTCTTGGTGGTAACTAAAAGAGCTTTTCTGATGTAAAGGTCAGGTTTCATGTATTTGTTCCCACTTGAGCTCTTTTTGACAGAATGAAAGCTATTTTGCTCTTGATTTATAAGATATTTACTGTGAGTTACTACTGCATAAACATCTGACATTGTGAGCAACTCTGTGTTCTGCTGACCATGCCCTAGTAGATGGTGAAAGGAATTTTAAGATATTTATTGGGGCCTTTTCTGTATGTACTGTAGCAAAGGACAAAATGTCCATTTACAGGAGAGTAGAAGTAATTGTTTTGTTTTTAACTTGAAACCGTTTTCTCTTCCACACAGCAAGCTGCAATAAGTAACTCCCTGTAGAGAGAGAATGAATAGTCAGTTGTGACTCTTTCCATACACACACCTGAGCCTGAGAAATTAAATCGTGCCTTAACCTACAGGGAAAGAAAACTTATAGCTCACTTACTTTTGGCTTCTGAAGATGTCAGTAGGACTTGAGTGTATCTCGTTTCAGAAGACTTAAAGTACTAAACCTTGTATACTATTATGGCAGCTTGTTCTAGATTTAAGCATACCAAGTTATTCAAATGAGAGTCTAGCTGCTTTAAAAAAAAAAAAAAGCAGATAATCTTATTGGTGTGATGACACATAATTTACATAAATGCAAGTTGAAGATGATTTCTGTGAAGAACAAGAACAGTTTGTAACCCCTTTTTGTACTCTAGTAAAATTGACCAGAATCAATTTCATGGGTTTTATAAAGGTTTAGTTAAAAAGAAAACTTTGAAACCATTCTAGAGGTTTCAAAATTTGAAACAGATTTTTAATATATTTACCCATATAAATGTGTGTGAGGGTGGCATTTCAAGCGTGTGTTATCAGGTAGAAGTCTTGCATCTTCTTAGACTATGCTTGAGTAATGCCAGATTAAATGCTCTTGTCTGCATAGGTTTTTAAATATTCTTCTTCAGTGTGTAGAAAAATACTGAAGTTCTTTATCAGTTTCTTTTCCCTATGGTGGTATTCCATGACAGTCAGGAATAAAATAAAGATCTCTTAATCTGGACCACATTTCTTGTGTGTCTACATCTTTAGTGGGGAAATAAGTTAAAAAGCTGGTATGTACACATGTACGTGAAAATTAGCTTCCTGGCCTCTGCTTTAATCTGTAAACAGGGCTGTTGGGAAGGAATATCGTGCAGGATGTGACAGTCTGAAGCAGTCATTTTTACTAACAGAAGTAGTTCCTCTAAATAAATATAAAGTATGTCTTAAACTTAAAAAAAAAAATCCAAAGCATTTGGGGTAACTTCTTATTTAACCAAGTACTCAATTTTAAATTCCTGTATTTGTAAACTTTCTATTAAATTCCAGTTTGCATTCAGATGTATTCCTAAACTATGAATAGACAAATAAGCTAGCAAACAAGAAATGTCCAACAAAACTGGACAAATACTAAGCTTAATTATTTTGTAAATGTGTGTAGATATCCTTTAGGTTTTTTAGTTAACAAAAAGAAGTGCTAACTTAATGTAAAACTGTCTTTTATTGTAAGTTAGTATGTTTAAATGTGAACAGTGACTGAGAATCAGTCTTTAAACTGCGATCACCAATTTATAAAACATTTTGGTTTAAATCAGCCTTTTGTGAAACAGGATTAGAATAACATTTACTAAATTTAAAATCTGACAGTTCTTTCAAGAGCTGCCAAGTTAGAACAAATTTCTTCCATTTCTCCTTTCCTAGAGAAATTCTAAGGAATTCAGGACCTGAAAATTGAAGAAAAGCATAAACTAGTGTGAGATTGTATTAATGAGCAGGTGAAGAAATCCTGTCTTCTGTTGTGCATTTTCCACCAGGTCTGAGGCTGAGTAGCTATAGAACCTCTGTAAGCATCTAACTGCAATGGTTGAGAAATTTTCTGTTTTCTACCCAACCTTCTTCTTTGGTTCCCCTTTCTCTGAAGGTTAAGGGTTGGGTTGGGGGAGAAGTTACAGTAGCATGACATTTACTCTGCCCAAAACATTATCCTTTCTTTTCCTGCCTTGTATTAGAAAACTCTTCCTTCCCTTTTACATTCTGTCTTATATTGCATACAGCAGAAGTCTGTACTCTAGTAAGGATGTGGGCACTTCTACAAAACACTAATTCATGCGTAACTGGGTTAGTGAAGGGAAAGTTTCCTGAGTTTAGACTGTACTGCAGATGCAAGTTGGTGGGTGGTTGAGTGAAACTAGTAGCAAATTACTGTTTGTCCTGTGCTGTTCTGGCTCTCTAGTTAAAACTTTATTTGCTAAAACCTTTCCATGGTACGATTTAGTATCATTTATTAAATAGAGGCTTAATAAGGAGTTGAATTTTGTGGTTAACTGCAACTCATTTTCTGCCCTTTGCTCAAGGGAGAGCAGGTAGGAGGCTTCCTGCCTGTTTTTTCAGTTCTACTGCTGATTAGGGAAACTGAGACTGTGAAAGTTGGCTTTTTTTCTGCTATATAAGTTTGTGCAGCAACATATTAACAATCTTTCAGTTGTGCCCTGGCCTATTAGCAGGAATATACAGTGGTTCAAGAATGAATTTGCTGAAAATTTTATGCCTCCATGACCTATTGTAGAACATTACGCTGCTGCAGTGTTACTAAGTCATTTTTCATCTCCTTTTAAATTAACGTTGACATTCTATTACTGGATTTGTTCTTGTCTTCAGATTGGAACATAAAGGAAAAAATCTTATTGCTGGAATATTAAAATTAATTGTTTGATAAGCAGTACGTTGCTTGAAGTAGAATTCTCCTAGAAAGATTATAATGTAAGATCAATCTGCTTTAGATTTGCTTTCATGTATGAAAAAGTGCTTTTGGAGCATTTAGGGCATCAGGAGAATGCAGGAGGTAAGGATGAGTTGAAATCACAGTGAGAAGGGGCAAACTGCAGAAGAGATACCCATGTTCATCCATGCTGGTATTGCAACAGATAGTAACTCTTCACAGGTCTGCCTTTAAGCATTATAATGCCTTTTCAATAACTACCTTGTGACACTGTTTGCTATTTGGTGATGTGAATTTCATGTGATGTACAGAGAGGTGGGAAAGCTGTATGGAAATTAAATGTCAGTCCTGGTGGTTGGGTGGTTTGGTGTTTTTTGGTTTTGGGGTTTTTTTTTCTGTTTCCTTTGAAAAGAGCCTTTTTGCAAAACTGGATGCAGGTTTGGACTAGGCAGGTTTGGAGCTGGAATTTTACAAATGCTTTCACTATAGATTTTCACTCTGATTCAACTTGGGTCAACCCTAACTAGAAGGTACTGATAAGGAATTTCAGTTTGCTTGTGGAAGACAATTTGGCTTTATAATGCAGTTTCTATTTAATCCTTTATCAAAATTTCAGAATACTTCAGATGAAGCATTTGCTTTTAACTTTAGGGAAGAGGTAGATCCATAGAAATAGAGCTAGAGTGCTCAGCATAACCAGTAGGAGGTTGGGGTTGGGGAGGTGGAAGGAAATTCTTTGTTTTGCTTTTAAGATAATTTCGTCACCCTACTTGGAGACTTACAGTCCTTCAGACGAAGCTTAGGCATAAATGTAGGTGAGCTGGTATTTGACATAAGTGGTGGAGCACAGACTTCTGCCAAGAGGGATGACGTGTGCAAGGAAAACACTCAACACTTTCACAAAAAAAAGGTGAATGGCAAATAATTCACTAATTAACAGCCCTAGACAGAAGCACTCAATTTTCTGAGAGAGTTTTTAAATTGCTCATTTTAGAACCTCTTATATTCATTAGGCAAGTGATGATTTGCTTTTACTGTTTTGTATTTATTTTGTTTTTCTCCTGGTGGGATGGCCAGCAACATGTAATAGCTGAGGAAGAAGAAAACTATCTTCAGTTTGTTCTGTGGACAATTGTGTTTTTCCAGGAGTTTTTCTAGTGTCTTGCTTTCTTGTAGAGTGGCAGCAGAATCACGTAAGGCGTATGCTTAACACATTTGGTTGAAGTTAATGTCTTTTATGTTCATCTGGCTCAGATATAAAAGTAAAACCAATGTAAAGTAAATTTCAGTATTTTTGTGCTGAAACATTTTAAATTGGTGCGAACTGCTGGTTAAACTAGAGTCATACACTGGCCGGAAAGGTAGGTTGAGATATGAAAGTTAGGGTTAGAGTTAGCTTCTTTCTTCTGATCCATGTTGCTGAAATTTAGATCACGAAAGGGGTAGTTGGAAAACTTTCTGCCAAACTGAGTTGTGTGTCTCATGTGGTGGGACTGACTCTTGCTGTAATGGCATTTATGAAGAAGAAAGCTTTGGTTTGTCAGAAGCCATAAACTAGTGAAGTAGAACCAGTTTGATCACCTAGTTCATCTGCAGACAGTACAAGATTTCTGATCTACTTTTGGTGTGTGATGTGGGCTACAGAAATTGCTTTGAGGATAAAAGGCAAATAAGTTAATGGAATTGCTTCATCTTTACAAAGAGCAAAGGAAGAATGCGCATTTCCCCGATGTCTACCAAATGAGATACCAAGAGGAGTTGAAATATTTAAAATCTAAGTATTGCTCTGCAGGAAAATAGCCTTTTTTCCTCTATTTTCATGTCAAACACCATGGTATTTTTGCACTTGAGCTAGATTTGGTCCTAGATGCTTTTAGAGCGTTTGTAAAAGAAAAACATTAGGTTTATGCATATGTTACCTTACCAAAAAAAGTTCAAGACATGAGTGTGAGCTTTCTAGGGTTAAAATAAGTGAGGGTAACACTGATTTTTACTTATTTACTTATTTTTAAAATCTTCCTCCTTCCTTTTGAGAAGTGTGACCTTCATGGGATGTTGTGTATAGCTTGGCCCCCAATAGACTTAAAGAATCTGAGGCACATAACCTTGCTTCGGAGCTGCCTTTTTTCAAGTATTCTTACAGCGCTGTCAGTCTAACTTAGCTTTTTCTGACTTGGCCTCATAGGCTACAGCTCCTGCCTTAAGCAGACCATACTCGTGTTTGGTCCCAACTCAGGATGGATCATTATTATTTTTATTTTTAAGATTTGTATGAAATTTCAAATTGTTCACTTTGATTTACAGAAATACATAGAAGAAAATGGGGGTTCTGTTTGAAGAAAAAACTTCATTAAATGAGGAACCGAGTTTTGGATCCATGTGTTCCAGGTGGCAATGGTTTGTGCTGTCAGGTCTACAGGTGTCTGCTGGAAACAGTTCCCTTATACTAGGCAGTTCTTTGTCATGTCCCTGTGCCCGCACTTTTTTGTTGTTGTTTTCTGGTTTGATTCAGAAGACGAGTGATAGATACATATCTGTCAGTGTGATAATACCTAGGAGAATGCAGTACAAGAAGGTTAAAGGAGAGCATATGTATCTCTGATAGCTTTCCAAGAAGCAGTTTTAATCCCTAGGGTGTGATACATTGCCTATCTTGTGTGATAAGTGGTTAAGTGTTCCTTACAAATCAGGCATCCTGTGGAAACCTTTTTAAATTCTTGAAATCAAACCCACAGTGTTCAAGAATTGTAAAACCAGTATTATGAAGCTTCTCTAAGAAGCAGATGTGCATTAAAATGTTAAGCGGCATGCTCCTAGTATTTTTCACTGAGGAAAAAATAAAGAGAAACATTAACAGTTTTTATACTTTGTTAATGTGGCAAGTCATTTGTGATAATGCTTCCCCTTCCCCCGTTGTCGTCTTCTGTGTAAGTATATATGGTAAATGTGAGCTACATTTTTGAAGGCGTTTTCTGTATCTGTGCTGTCTGGTGTTTAAACTGATTGGACCTTTTCTTATAATGAGGTTTCAAAACCGTTTTATTTTCTGATCAAGGCTTTCAGATATGTTCATGCTTGAAATGTACTGGGCTATGAGTAGAGTAAATGTTTTTCCTATATGTATGCTTGCTACTTTTCCAAAGGAACTGAAAATTAATCTTAACTCTAACCTAGCAATATTGTATGTGTGTGATATTGGACTCTTCCATGATTAAAAATTTAGGGTAAGGTTAAGTTACTAGGTACTGAGAGACAAATTGTGAAAGGTGCAGTAGCTAACTTGAAGAGAATCTGTAGAGAAACTACGCTCACTTTTGAAAATTTTGAATATTTAATTTTTTCTTTTTGTTCAGTAGCTTGTATCAGGCTCCCTGATACAGTTGGGGGAATCACAGCTGTAGCTTCTTTTCTGCCAGTAACCAGTGAAGTGGATATGCAGAGCTCCAACTGTAGGGCAGAAGAGATGAGAAAACTGTGTAAAATAAAGAGAAAAGTTTGAGAATTCATGTTGAATCTTAGGATTCAATCTTAACAAAACATCTTAATAAAAAATCTGAGTTGCTGTTTATTTACAGTATGCCAGTATGTCACACCACTCCTGTCAAATTTCTTGAAAGCACTAAACAATAGTGCTTCACTCACTTATGTAGGGTTGGCAGCTGGGTTGGAAAATCACACTATTCTTTTGGAACCCATCAAATCTATTCAGTAATTAGTAAATTTAAAAATAATTGAGTCTGCATGAGTTGGTGGTACCATGTGATAGCACTGGTGGGTGATGAAAACTTATTAGCAAGCCTGAAAAAATTCTTTACTCCCTATTGCTCTAGTCACCATAATAAATCTTCTAGATACTCTTCAGTAAAAACAACAATAAAAACTGGATGCTAATTTCAGTTTCATTTTACAATGACAACGGTGGTTATGGAATTTTGTTGTGTGGATTTTCTACTACTTAGGCAATTGGCTTTGTAATTTCTGTGTGCTTCAGTCAAAAATAGAGCTGTGTGCTGTACAGATAAAAGTGATGATTCACAGTCTAAGCTCAAGTGTGATAGCAAGGACATTGGCAGTGCACTGGCGAGGCAGAGGCCGCTGGTAGGAAGAAGACATAGGCAGGGTTCTTGTAGTGGGAGAAGTCCTGTATTTCTTGAAATTCTTCGTTCCATGTCAGTGGCAAAAACTTCCATGCGTAATAAAATTATGAATGTTGCATTTTGAGTTGAATTTTTAAAGATTTTTATATTTTTTTTTTTTAAATTAGTATATTTGAATAACTAATGGATCAAAGCTACATTTGCATTTTTAGTGGAAAATATTCGTATAAGAAATTTTTGCCTAGCTCTTGTCTGCTGTGGAACATAAGTAACTGAATTATGTTTCGGGGTTCAGAGGCACAGAGTAAATTTCTTTAACATTTAAAGGGAGAGAGGGGACAGGTGCTTCATCAGAGCTCAGTCTGTGGAGTCACCTTGCTTGCAGACTGTTCTTTTCATTGGCATAGTTCAATGACCATTGATCTCATCTTAGTTTGTGATCCTGAACAAGTAGCATGAAGAAGGGAAATACATAGCTGAATAGACTGCATGGAAAAAGGAGAAGATTTCTTTTTGAAAGGATGACTTCTGTTTCTTCCTCTCAAAGTGGAGCTCATGTGGGCTTTTAAGGGGAGTTTCCTGCATGGTGCAGGAGAGCAAGATGAGTTTTGATCACAAATGTATGCTTGGTTTGAAATACCACCTTACAAAGAACTGCCTCTTTATAAATGGAGCTAGCATTTTCTCTCTTCCTTTTTAATTTCTGCTGTCATAGAGAGGAACAACTTATGAAAAATGTGAGTGCAGGTTAAAGCAAGGCACAGAACTTGTTGCAGACTCTGTAATGGATGTAGGGTTTTTACTCATGAAGTAAAAACTGGAATGTTTTGAGCAAAAACAGTCAGCTAGTGCTCCTGAAGTGTATAAGCATGTACACATCAGTTTTGTTTTTTTCTTGATCAGATGGCCCCATATATGGCATATTTTGGATTCATTAAAGTAAGCTGCTTTAAAAAGAAATGTTCCTTCATTTGCTTTTGAACAGTAGCTCTTTTAGTAAGTGTTCAAAATTTCTTGCATTCACGATAGGAAGGAATTGTCAGAGAAATTGAAGTGCAGGACTCGGTGTAGGTGGCATTGGGGAAGGGTGCTCTGCCTGAGGCTGTAAAAGGCATGCTTGTCCTGTGAACCCACGTAGTTTGTAATAGCTTCTGAAAACACTGAAGGCAGCAAACCATTGTAACTGTTGCCCTCTTTTTTTTTTTTTTTTTTTTTTTTTTCCCCCCTTCCTTCTTCTTAGGGCATAACATACTGGTTTTTAACTCTGAGAGCAACTTCTTTCCAAAGACACTTCATTTGGTATGATTTGATGAAATAGATTTCTTTCTGGTTTTCAAATGTTACTAGACTGTTGTGGCTGACTTAGGAGAGATAAGGAAGAGTGTGTCCATGTGTGTACCCATGTTTATTTATATTTGTTTCCCTCACAATTGTATAGACATGTTTCTCAGACCCTTTCCCCCCTTGTTTTGGCTATGTTTCCGTAGAAATAAGTGACAATTATCCCAATTTCAATAGAAAAAGGAAATATTCCTCATTTCAAGTTTCATTCCTTGATTGAAGATACTCTCCTTTCTAGGAACGAGTACTGGAACATTTCCTTCTTGCTACCGATCATTGTGCTTTGCAATAAAGAGAAAAATGTTTTATCAGTAAAATACCTTTTCATCTGATTTCTAATTTATTTCTAACAGCATATATGAAACACTCAACAGAATAACAGAATATGTTTATAGTTCAACTCTTACTGGAATTTTGGATGGACTTTTGCAAGAGGACTTTATGTACTTTTATTCTGTGTCATGTGTAAATACGTATTTTATTTTTTTCCCACGGCAAAAGGCTCATCAAACATGTTTGTATGTCATGTAGCTGTTGAAAAAGGGTTGGGAAAATGTGTTGAGCGTGGCCTGAAATGTGTACTCTATTACATCAACAGTTCTAAGTAGAAAATACCTCTCTTGCTGCTAGTGAAATAAGAATTATCAGCTACATTGGATGTGACAGTGAACGAATGGGAGAGTGAGAGGTGAAAACAGAAAAGGGAGGGTGACAGCATCATAATGCTGGAGACATTTGTAAAAGAATATTAGGTCTATTGATGCACTGTCCTGTGTCAGGGCCATAGTGGAAGCTATTGAGTCTTGCACAGATTCCTTTAATCAGATTTTCCTCAATTTAGGAAGCTTCATAGTAAAAATTTAATTTGATAACCTGACACAGACCTTTCCATTTGCCTCTGTTGAATTGGTGTTGAATTGATTGAATTTGAATCAGATGCTTTATTCAGAGTTTTAGTTCAAGTTCTTGGAAATAGAGATTTATTTCAGTTGCTTTAGGCAAATCAAACTAAAAATTTCTACAGTGAGTTCTGTTTGGTGCTGTCTCTAGCATGTGTTTATTCTGCTGTGTGTGAATGTCTGTCCTAGCTGCTAACAGGTTTTCACTTCTGGAAGGTACAACTCAAATGTGGAATGTATGATTCGGATATGGTATGTAGAAAATGTACCTTACAAAATTGTTTAGTGAAAGAGTAAAGAGAAGAAAAAACCAATTCCTATTTGCAGAAGAACCTCAACATACAATATTGTCAGACTTTCATTCTCCTTTATGAAAACCTCCTATCTGCAGACATAAATAGCATAGTTCAAAGCAGTTTTCCCACTGATGATGATAATATTATAATTAAAACTGTACATTTTACTCTTTGGTTTTGAGGAGCAGATTAAAAGATAAACTTACACTACTTTTACAGTATTTAAATCTATTACATAGTACTTAAATATTCTCATATACACAATATCCATTTGTTTTTTGCATCTGCCTTTTACTCTGCTGTGAATTTCTCATTTAAATCATCTATCATTTTTTCTTCAGTTCATATATGGCACTTGTCTTTGCTATACAGATTGCACAGTCCAAAAATTTTAACAGGTAATAATTGATAAAAAAAGCTAAGAATTACTAAAACTGTATGGTGTTAAAGTTTTGTTCCAAAAGTAAAAATTTTCATTAGCTGAAAGGTGAGAATAGTGGCGGAGAAGATGGCATCAGTCATTGTCGCCACAGAGGCAGTAAATCCCAAAGCCAGGCGGTAGCTCCAAAGAGAATAATGGAGTTGAGTCTTGCTCTTAACTGTGCTAAACAAAATAAATGTGTGGTTAATATTAAGTATATCTATAAAAAATGTTCTATGTAAAGAGAAGAAAACAAATGCTTTTGCCCTTTTTGAAGACCAGAGATTCTTATACGTACATTTTCTTTAATTTATCAGTTGCCATACCCTAGCATTGAATGTAGACTATGGGATAGAATACCTTTTGTCATGAAGTGTAAACATGCAAATAATTTGCTTTGGTGAAAGCCTTCAAATCTTACATTTATACGCCATATACTTCTAGTGCTTGTCAATATTGTGAGACAAAAATGAGAGTTAGTTTTGAGTGTAATGGATGTGAAACAAAAAAATACATAAAGTTCTGTTTTAAAAGGAGAGTGTAAACACAAGAAGAACAAGTTAAAATTCATGAGAGAAATTAATATTACATGGTGTTTTTGAGAAAAATCCAGAGACATTCTTTAAAATGAACTCTCTGTCAATACTAAAGTATTTGGATTTTTTTTTTTTTTGGTACTGTTGTCTTTTATTATAGAATACTGTAAGAATTACAAATACTCTTGCCTGAAGTGTTTAAATTACGTCTATCTGTATTTAAACATCTACAGAATAATGCTTCCAAGCTGCTGGCAGCCCTTCATGTTAATGTTCTGCCCAGCAACAGCACAGGTGCTCTCTTAATTCTCTGTGGCATTGCATGATCTAAAGGATATTGTGTTCCGGTATAGCTACTTGTCTGCCTCAAACAACTGTTTTCATAGTGTCCTGGACTGCTAATTGTGTTGGCTCAAATGTGGCATTTTCTAATGAGTTTACCTCCTTGTTATGGGGTTTTGTTTCATATATAGTTCTCCTTATTGTAATGCCTGAAATTAAGCAATGTGGTTAACATCTGTTATGGGTGTTTCCTTCTTTCTTTCCCCAAGGTAAATCCTGTAAGGTTGTTATTAAATATGTTATTTCATTCTCTGCTCTGTATTTATGTTAGTGAAAGCCAGCTCACCAAAGTAAACCTTGCCTTTAGAGAAGATACTGATAATATTTGCAGTGGCTTTAGTTTCTGTAGGAATTCGTTATGCAGACTTGAATTGACTGTGGGGAAGAGTCTGTGCTATTATACAGGTGAGCTTCACCCTTGCTTTAGGCATTTGTTCACTGCATTGTTCTCTTCAGATGCCTTCTAGTACCATGTTGGCAGATAACTGGGTTTCACGAAGATAAAATCTGAGATCTCACCTGAATTTCCTCTCTGAGAAGCCAGTATAGAGGTATGGACAGGTTTCACGTGCTACTCGCAGTATGATGACAACTGCTAGATTCAGCACTAGTTGTAGTTCCCTGAGGGTTTGGGCTATATCAGCATTGCTGTAGAGCATCCAGGGTATGACAAAGCTGAATGTAGTTGAGGCCAGATCATCTTTATCGGATGGTGTGCAGCTTCCCCTACTGCAGCCATTTCTTAGAGATCATATTTACATGTAGGTGTTGGTATATAGATCATTGTCTCCTGTAAGTTGACAATAAGGGATCATCTACCATTTTCATGGATGCTGTTGATTTGATGTTCCACATGCTGTCCAAATCTTTTGTTTGTTTCTATTCTCAAACAGTAGCATCAGGAATACAGTCTTAGTACTGGCAGATACCTTTATCAGCAATTAATGATAATTGCTTTACACAGAGAAGGATTCTTCATTATTGGTCAGACTGTTGCATATTTCACAATCACAGAAGGTTTGAGGTTGCAAGGGATGTCTGGAGGTCATCCGATCCAACCCCTCCTGCTCAAGCAGGGCCACCTAGAGCTGGTTGCCCTGGACCACGTCCAGACGGCTTTTGAATATCTCCAAGGATGGAGACTTTGCAACCTGCCTGGGCAACTTGTGCCAGTGCTCAGTCACTGTCACAGTGAAAAAGTGTTTCCTGATATTCAGATGGAGGCTCCTGTGTTTCAGTTTGTGCCCGTTGCCCATATTTGAAGGAATGTGGTTGTCCAGGAAGGAGCAGGATGAGCAAGCAGTCTAAATAAGTATCCTTGCTATTCCAAAATAAATATTTGTGAAGAAGGAGGAAAAATGTAGTTAGAATCATTCTGGTTGCTTCAAGGAATATTTAATGCTTCCCTTGGGCTGTTTTGTGTTGAAGCCATTATATGGAAAGAACAGTGTTTTCAAAGTTCTGTTTGCTTTGACATGGTCATATATCTAAATGCATAATGGTATACCAGCCAAATACATCCCTGAGTCTTTCTATGCTGCATAGCAGTATTCCTTTTCACCTAACTTTCTGTGTCTTAGAGCTCAGTCAGGCAAAAGTATAGTTCCTAGTTGATGAAAAGTTTGTCATTTCTTGAGAGTTTAGGTGTTAAAGGTCACATCATAGGAAGCACAGGAGAATTTGTCTTCATACCTCCCAAAATGCAGTCATTTGAAGCAGAAGTAGTTAAACTTGAGGTTTTAATAATAAAGAACAGGTTTTCATCCTCTATACTATTTACAGGGATCTGAATACATTAAATCAAATAGTTAGGCTAGCTGTAATGATGGATTTCAGAAGTCATCTTAATTTACATACAATTATTGTGATATACATATTAAGAAGTTGTAGCTTGCCATAAGGCAAGCAATTACTTTGGGTAAAATCAGTATTTGATCAAGCTCTCTGTATTTTAATTTTTGCAGGCAGAGGATTAAAAACAGTGGCCCAGTATTGTGTATTGTCATTTCCAGAAGCTATTGAAGCATGTTCTTGTGAACAGGCAAAAGCTGTGTAAATTGCATACAACAGGCACAGATAGCAGCAGTGTAAAACAGTACTTCAGCCTTTTTCTCTTCTTGTGCTGACCAGGATTTTCAGTTCCTGGGTTCACAGGACTGTTTTATAGTACCTTAATCTGTCACTGTGCTTTTTTCTAGTACCCATTAACTCCATGGTGTTTGTCATAAAGAAACAATAAGGTAGATGACTGACACTCTCCAGCTCACCTGCTAAAGATGTAACTGTAAAATTTGACACTAGAACAGCTAATATTTTAGGTTTGTATTTGAATGGCTTTGAGCAGGAATGTATCATGCACTAGAGAAAGGTCAAGTTAATCCTCTGCATTGTGGGTACTAAGTAATTTATATAGTGTTTCCAGTAGAAAAGCTGTTTAATGGACCTGCAGGTAATGTTTAACAACTGAGAATGTAAGTTAAATTGACCATCTGTTACATGTCTCAGCACTTGCTGCAGTGGCATGTGAGGTGGTAGAGAAATTTCACACTTACTTTGTTTCAGATTGTTCTAATTGTTTCTTTTTCAAGCAAAGCATGAAAAGGCTCTTGCAATTAAGAGAATGGCCTCTCTAAATTAAATGTAAACCCAGAGACTTCATCAAACTAATTTCCAAAGTACATTCTCTCCTCTTCAGTGATACACCTTGAAGAGACAGTATGTAACTTTATAACTGAGTTGAAACATGACTTCATTGCAAATAATGTGTCTGAGGTGCCTACTGAGTTGCCTCTGTGTTATTCCTTGACTGATATGCATTGGTTGGCAGATTACAGTTTGTCCTGGATTGTTTTACTTTAAATAGTTGCATAATAACTTGCACAGTTTTTCAAAATCCTGGTTGTTTGCCTTTAAATGTGATTTTTGGACCTGTGTTTGAGGTCACAAGGCTAACTAGAGATTCTCAGGAAGAAATCAACAGGAAATGGAATTCAGAAGAATTTTGTCCATATACAAAATATGGTGATGAAGGTGTCTATTTTGGAGACACTAAATAATTAGGAAGTGGTACCATCCCTTGGTAACTCTTGTATTCCTTGATGGACAGCAGAAAGGTTGCACCATATGCTAATGGAATAAGTAGCACTTCCTCATTATGATAAACTGCAGCATCTCAGTGTCAGCTAATTTGAAAAATGTCCAGAATGAAATCATGCACCATAAATGAGAACCCTCTTGAGAAGGTGATTGCTAATTGTAATACAAGAACACTTTTTAAAAATCAAAGTTACTTCAGGGTTTACCAAATGCCCTCAAGCTGACGTATTGGAGGGGAAATCAACATTTTAGCTACAAAGTCTCTTTAGAAGTGTTATAATCAAAATGGTGTTCATTTCTTCAGTGTACCTAGAATTAAATGGAAACCTGTCCATATATATATGCTGTGAGCATAGTTTATCTTATCCAGTGTTGAACCTGAGCTGTTAATGGTTCAGACACATGCAAGTGAACTATATAATGGATTGGTATGTACAGAAACTAGCCTTAGCATAAATGTGAATTGAATTTTCAGTAATGGTTCTTTTTTTTTAACTATCTACGTGGTTTTAAGTGCTTTGTAACTGAGAAAATAATGTTTTATTAGGAAGTAAGCATGCATTTTCTGTTTTTCTGTATCAAGGAATTAGGAGGGGAGAAAAACAGCAAAAAAACCAAAGCCCACGTTCTTGGTTGAAGTATTAAATAATTCTTATGAACTGTTTTAATCTAGTGTTAAGCTGGTCAGATAATGAGTAAACTGGCTGTATGATATAGAAAACTGTTCCCAAATCAATTAAATGTCATCAGTATTTGGTTCAGAAACACTGAAATTGCAAGAAGGAAGCATTTTTAAAGCATGTTCCTGGTTTTGGGTGAGCAAAAGAAAGGTACCTTTCATTTAAGGATGTCATTTACTACATGTGTTTATATAAACGTAATTTTATTGCTGTTGCCCCTTCCCTGACACCCACCACAACAGCCTATCCACATGATGAATGACAGAAGTCATAATCTTTTGCTACCTTGATATGTAGCTTTAAAAATATTAATTTCTGGCTACAGTGCATTATGTACTGGAAGGTACTTCAAGCAGTGCAGCATAGCTGTGCCACTAAATAGCCACTGATCCTGGGTGGTGTGAAGTGTTAGCGTTGTCTGTTTCTAATGGAAAGCTGACAAGGCAGTGCCCATTTTCCAGAGAAGCTGATGATTATATTAGGCATAATAAAATCACCTTCTTCCTGAAGGAGGAATAGGAAGTGTTTCTGCTGATTCAAAGCATGTGCCAAGTTCTGCAAGTGGGGAAGTCCATATTACATATCTTAAGCTGAACCCTGATGGTCTATTTGTTCAGTTACCTGTTTTGTCTTCTGACTGAGCAGAATTACAGTACAAAAGCATCTTGAATTTATTGGACTTAAAGTATTCAAAGAATGGAAATATTTATCAAGAAGCACAGATAATATCTGTCAATCCTTTATTTTTAATTCTCTTTTTGTGAAAAGTGTTAGGAACAAATTCGCAGGTGTGCCTGCTTTTTTTTTTTTCTTCCCCTTATAGAAGACATTTAAGAGCTTAAAGGGCTGCCTTTTAGGTGTTTCTGTAAGAATGAAGCGTTGCTTATACTGCTTGATTTATGAAAGCAAAGATTATCAACCCCTTAAAGTAAATTACTATTGTTTCACACTTGTTATCAAAAGTTCCCTTTACTGTACATTTAATGTCACACTAACATAAATGAGTGGGAAAGTAGCTGCATCTGTGCCTTCCAAAACAATGAACTGTCATTGGCATGACAGTTCTTACTGTTTATTTGAATGTATTTTATATAATGCCATAGGGCAAGTATTTGCTAATGTCCAGTGTGCAAATGACGGAAGCAGTGTCCTATATAATCTCTCTTGCACACACTAGTATTTGTTATAGATGATATTTCAAAATCCATCTCTGTGGAGTGGTATCCTTTCCAAAACACAGCCATGTATCTGTTGAGAACAGTGTTTGTCTCCCAGCTCACCAAATGCAACTCAAACACACTGCAATTTGTAGTAACAGGTGAAGCAATATAACATTTTTAAAACTCTATTTTACATCTGTTGGTTTTGCAGCAAACTGCCAAAGCAGATTTCTATGCTTTGAGACTTCTGTCGTGGTTCTGTAAACTCTTAGTTCCATTTAGGAAACCCCAGCTTTCTCATCTGTCACCATGCTTCCTACTTCTAATGTGATAAATATTTGGACGGTTAACAAAAGCTGGTAAGCCCCACTGCTTTCCTTACTTGAATTTTTAATTTTGCATTATGCTGGCTGCCAATACACTTCACCAACTATGAATAATAACAAATCCTGAAATTCCTATCACTGTTAAAGAACATGTGTCCTCTATACTTTCCGTCTCAAAGTTTTCTCCCAGAAAACATAGTTTATAACTTGAGTGACAGCCAGCACTGGCTTTTTTTCTAGTATGCTAATGAATATGCACGTTCAAGAGATTATCCTGTTGTTTTCACTACTAGCTGCTAATTTTCTTGCTTCTTATATGTCTTCTCATGGCTTAGACAGTATGGGAGTTTTTTGAGAGCAGGAATGACTTCCAGTTAAGGACCTGAGACATGTATCTTGGGATCTGCTGTAATCTACACAGTGTTACATCTCTTAATTCCCACTACTCTGCCATAATTGTTTAAAAATGCTTTTTGTTGATCATATCTGTTAGACTTTGCAGTGGTGCCTGGGACACATGGTTTGATTCTTTCCATTCTGACTTCCATCATGTAACATAGTCAGGATTGTGTGTTGAGCTGGGATAAAAAAATAGTCGTAATAACAGAAGTACTGTACCATACACAGTGAGAACATGCTTGAGTATTCGCAGGTTGACAATCCAATGAGGACTGCAACTGTGGTTTGTAACTCATGTGGACATGGAAAAAACAGAGGGAGGTCATTCTCACTGTTATGGATATGAGGAAAATAAAAACCAAATGTTTACTATAGTGCTCCTAAATCTAAAGAAATATGTTTTATCCAGATTCAGAATAGTTCAATAATTGTGACTTTATTTGTAGAACAATGGGTGACACTTTCTAAAGCAACCAAAACAATAGGGTACTTTTGAGAAATATAAACCAAGTCATTAGCCTTGTACATTAAATAGTTCTGAAGTTCCACTTACACTAGTTTGAGTATATTAGTTTTCAATATGATAAATTAGAGAGAGGGCAAATAGTAGAGACTTCTGTTGTGGGTTTTGTGGACAAGCAAGTAGGAGTAATGGAAAAATAAGCTGGTTTTCCTGCTTGGTATTTATTTAGTTAGGCTGTCATTCTATTATAGAGCTACTTCAGCTGGTATTTGAAGTTGATTATTAGTGTGCCCAGCCAGCCATGTATTCAGTGCTTTTAAAATACAGTCTGAAAGCTTGATTTGCTGAGTTCCACTGTATCAGTGTTCCTGTTTTTGAAAGCACTTTACTGCCTCTCTGCACTTTATGCACACAGGGATTCAAGATAAATTCTGAAATGTGTATTTATTCTTAAAGCTTTTTCAATTGTCTCTTGACAATGCAGAAGCAATAGGAGGAAAACAAAATTCCACATCTTTGTAGCTATTGCCTAACATGAAAGGAAGAACAGAAGATCACATAACCTCTCAGAAGCTGTGGAGCTCACTGCTCAGATTTCTCCTAGTGTTGTTCTTTGAGTTGGACAGACAACAGGATACGGGTTTCTCAGCAGTCAGCAAAGTTGACACTATGATGTGTTCAATTTTGTATCTCAAAGATAAATCCATCCTCTAGAGAAATAAAGTTATGTTTCAGGTTACTACTTTTCCTGTAAATCACTCTTTAGAAGGCCTATACTGTCTACTGATTTAATAGCTGCTTTAATCTAGTATCTTTCCACTCTAAACTTAATTTCTCTGATTTTGTTTTAATTTTGGACATCATCTTGTATGTCATGCAGAATTACACATATGGTGGTATGGATTGCTTTGTTAGACTTTGCTTTCCCATTCTTACCTGCCAAACAGTAACTGTGCCTCAAAGAAGTTCTTAAGCTATCGAGTCGTTCAATCTGCTCTTCAGATTTCTCAGCCTTGTTTTTATTTTAAGTTTGTCTATATTTGGACCAATCTTGCTCCCCCTCTCAGTAGCTGGTTCCAGGCTCAATGTTGGGAAGTTTCATCTGAAGCTGTACATGATTAAGCTTTCTATGTTTAGATGATTGAAGTCAAGCTAGCTCAAATTTAACTAAAAATTTAATTAAAAAACTTTCTAAGACTTCCACTAGCAACATGAACTGGTATAGGTAAACCGAATTAGAAAGCTTCACTTGCTATTTCCCTCTGCTGGTATGGCTGTTTTGGCCATGCAGCAGACTGAGCTGGGGGAAAAATAACCCACCAAAATACAAACACCTGGATGAGTTCTGTATTTCAGTATATTTTACCACCTCACAAATAATTTTGAGGCCACAAGGGAGGAGACAATTATACATGGGTCAGAATGGATGGGTAGTGGAAATTAATGAGCTAATTACAGACTAAGGCTATATTGTCAAATTGTCCAAAAGTCAATTTAGGAATAACTAGAGATGTCTTGATTTTGTCATCTCTGCATCCTAGAAAAAAGGAATCAATGCTAATGACATGTTCTAACATGTTTTGGACAGGGCAATGCTTAAGCAGTGCCTTCCAACCAAAGTAATACAGTAGTGAAAGCTTAGAAGATAAAAATAAATTTACGAATTCCCTTCGTTATTGCTGGGAGAAGTTCAGGAATATCATGGAAATGACTACATTGAGTCAGATTGTGTTCAGAACCTTGTCTGGAGTGGGAGGTATCCAGGACTTTTGCTAAGAAAAGGAACAAAAAAATTATCTAGAGCACAAAATGCACCACCACCTAATAACTGATAGCAAAGGGAGACTTATTTTTGATCCTTGTTGGCAACTGATTTCCCTCTGGAGCAGGAGGCTTTCATTTATAATTTATTTATTTTTTTAGATAGAAGCATTGTCGATGTTACCTCTTTCAAATCTTTCTAAAGTGCTGGTTCCCATGATACCTCTGGCAAAGACATGCATGGTTACAAAGAAAGGAATTTTGTACTTTAGCTAAAAAATGGAAGAAGGGATACATGTAGAAGATGTGTGGTTGACTTTAGAATGTTTGTTACAAATACTTAACTGTGTCAGAGACACAGGCTTATGGTTTGTAGAGTTACTTCTAAATGAAAAGTACATTGAAAGTCTTATTTGCGACTGTCATATCAAAAGATAAAGGTGTTCTAAAGTTTTGCTATTAGGAAGTTGACTGAGCTGCATGGAGGGGAGGGGGAAAGGTGAAGGGTGTTGACATACTATCTCCAAGTATAGGACAGTTCATGGATATTAAAATATGTATGCCTCTACAGGAAGAAGGTGTAATTTAAGAAAGCTTTCCCATAAAGCTACTGAAGCAAAGATAACTAAGTTACTGGATTTTGCAAACAACTTTAGACATTCAGAACATGACTGCTCTGAAAATTGTGTCATTGCTTACTCTACAGATATATGAAACCAAAGCCAGGATTTCAAGTATGTTTCTTCTGTGACTGATTCAGTTTCAAGAACTCCCCATTGTTTGTTCCCTCCTCAGTGTTGCCCCCCCCCCAAGTTCTGTTGTGTAACTGGACTGGGAACTATGTGATGCTGACCAGAGTCAAAAAAATTTAACAACAAAAATGTGCTTGTTCTGGTTTGTGAGGTTCTTTGGGAGGAGAGGGGGTGTTGTATTTTTTCCAAATTCAGATCAGTTTTCTGGTGTGGTTCATCACACTGTAATATTGGCACAGCTGAAAGCGCAGTGTAGGATGGTTGGCTGAGGAACATGCAGGGAGAGCTGCTTAAACTGCCACAGCTGTTAGAAGAAATGTTTTCTGTACTGTGGTGCATGCTGTCTTCAAGATGAGATTTTTAAATGATGCAGTCATCTTGTGTTGGATACATTTTGGTTGGAAAGTGCTTAGGGTATTTTTGCATTGGACAGTTTCAGACTTCTGGTTCATGTAAATAATTGGGTGGGATAAGTTTAGGGTGTGTTTTGTGTTTTGGTTTTTTTTCTCCAGTTTGAGGAATAAAATCATCCTCAACTAGAGATTAGGTGAACTGTATTTGAAAAAATGACTTTTAAAAAGTGAAGGGAGGTTTATTTTTGCTAAGGGTAGAAACTTTTTTTTGTTATTGCAGCATGTAAAAAATTCTTTTTCATGATGTTACATAAGAAGGGAGGATGGCAAAGCTTACCATTAGCTGCATAATTTTAAAACTTAAGGGAATGCTGGCTATTTCTACCATTATAATTGGGGGTTTATAGACTTTTTTTCCTAGCTCTCGGTATACAGATAGTTCAAAGAAATGGTCTGGAGGAAGAGAGTAAGTAGTGGATTTACAAGTCACTTCAGGATTGTGTGTTCTGTGTTGGGAAATGTCAGATCCCCAAAACCAGGCAGACTGACATTTTCTTCATTTTAATTATTACAGACAATTCATGGATGTGAAATTTCATTACTCTGCAATAAGAAGCATGCTTTAAGTGCCACAAAGTTGCTTAAAAATACTAATTAACAGGGTGATTACCCTTTATACTAGATCATAAAACAGTGTAGTTTGATAATTTATCTTAGTCACCACAAAGACGGAATCCCACAGAAATGTTATAGAAGACTTTGAACTTGTGATTTTGTTACAATATTTGAAGTACACTATAATATTCCAAATATACTTTCTGCAGTCTTGCCTATGCATGTTCTCTTTTGTTTGCACTGTAGCTTGTATGGTAGAACAGCAGCCATGTCCTGTTTGGGCTGCTGGTTATTACTGCAGCATGAATAGATAAAGAATTGTTTTTTTCTTATTTAAGCATGTAGTAAGGTTTTGTGGTGTGTTGGTTTTTTTTGTTTGTTTTGTTGTGTTGTGGTTGTGTTTTGCTTGGGTTTTTTTAATCATTGTTGGTAGGTTTTTCTCTTTGTTTCCCAATGCCAGTAGTTGGCATAAGTCAATATACTAGTTTGCTTTTCTGTCAGTAATTGCAATAGGTCTGACAGTGGTTGAGGTTTGCATTTTGAAATGGTCATAATGTGAGAGACTATAATTTCTATTACAGCCACGTTCTGAAGTGTCTGAAGAAAACATGATATGGTGGCAGTGTTATTAACATGAAAATCTCCTTTTAATTCAAGCAAGTCTGTGACATGCTTTATCCAGGGAGCTTACAGATCTGTACAAAAGCATTTGCTTTGCAAGCAGAGGCAGCGGTTTGTGCACTGAAGCAACAAGGCTAAATAAAATGACTTGTGAAATTAAAGACTGCCATCTCCTTGAAGAAATGCATCTTCTCATTTTCCCTCTCCCAACCTTTGTCCAGATTGCTGTGGGTCTCTTTGCTAAATGAGCTTTGTATCTCAGTTAATTTTTTGTCAGTATCACTTTAGGCTGACGACTGTGGGTGTTTGTGTATCCATTAGGTACACTGCCAGGACATGTCCACCACTGCCACCTCTCCCATTAAATGGCTGTCAGCAGGTTTACAGAGCTGCTTTCGTGCTTTGCATTAATTGCTGCAACTCACTAGATGCAGTGAAAAGCACCTATAAAGAGAGAACACAGAGTTTGCCTTGAAATTTCTAAAGGTAAATAGAAATGCCATGGGCAGTTAAGTCAGATTTCGTATATAGTCATATCAGTATGATTAGCAGGAAAGAAGTGTCACTTCTTAAATTTTCTTTTTTCACCTAACCTTTCTCCTTGAGCTCCCACCCCCATAAGGAAAATACTGCAAATCTAAACAAGTACGTGTCAGCAGATTCTTGGATGAGACTGTCTCATCGAAGTTGTGTATAATACCATGCTGAGATTTACAATTGGTTCTGAAATAAAAATCTGTTAGATCAAATGTTATCCTAGCTGAGATAAGCAGTGTGGGGAAGATTAAAGATTTGTCCATGAAAGTCAGTATATAGTAGGGTTATTGGTATAAGGCTTTCCAAGAGACGTAGTAAAATGGAGGAGTACTGGGTTAATTTGATGGGCTGCAGCTAGTTCACTGCGTATTAATGTGGTGTGTTTTTGCAGAATAGGAAATTCTGATTGTAATTCTTAAGACAAAGAATCTTTTTTGGGGTGAAAATTTCTTTGTACTACTTGAAGCAGTAAAATCAATAATAAATAATTAGAGTAGAGAGGCAGTAATTTTGTACATCCAGGCTTTTATTAAAATATTACTTTGGAAATCTACTGGTGAACATGCATAGAAGGCCAACGCAAGACATGGGAAAACTTAAGTGTATTGATTGGAGGTGTGAAGTTGAATCTAAAGATTTGGTATCTCTGAGAAATTTCTGTGAGGCTTTACTATACTTAGCCTTACACTCAGTGACTTCAGACTTTTAATTCATTTTCATTTGAGTTAACTTTCCTGACCATCCTTTGTAGGTGAATTCTGAGAGCAAATTATTGTGATGATGAGTTTGCAAGATAATGTGACGTGACCAGCATGTGGAAAAAGTGGAAAGAAACTTAGTTGAAGTGACTTGTGCAACATCACCCAGAAAGCCAGTGTTTGAAAGCAGAATAGCTCTTAAGTGCTTTGATACAAGTACGTATCCTCTATGCTGGATGGTGCAGTCTTCTAAAAATGACTGCAATAAAAGTTCTTCTATTCATTCAGCTTTCTCTGTCTTCATACACTCTGCAGGACCATGAATTTTTCACCCAGTGATGTTCTCTTCAGAATCTCTGTTCTTTATACTCCTTGCTGAGTATTATTGAATTGGTCTTTTGAGGGTTGTTCAATGTTGCTTTTCAAGCAGCCAGCTAAGGGTACTATTGAATGATCAGATACTTCCCTCTCCTGCCAAACCTGCTGGGGGTAAGCTTTCTACTTCCACTGGTCACAGTGTATTGGTGAAATAAACAATTTTTGGTTATGATTAAGATCTTTAATGCCTTCTCTCATAGTAATTTGTGTGTTCTGTGTTTCATGCCTATGCAGTATTTCTACCCAACATGTCTAGGCTGCATACAAATACAGATATATAAACGTAATCCTGGTGTAGGAATAAAATCAGCTTTGTCCCCAGGCATGTTCTATTCTTAATAGTTTCTAGGCATCTTGAAAATATCAGTATAAAACCATGTTCATAATCTGACTTAAATATTTTGAGTTCCTTTCTGCTCTTTAGTAATCATTGCATTGTTGCTCATAAAAAGTTTTGATGAAAATTCACACAGTCCCTCACTGTGTTGTAAGATGCATTTAATTTCCGGAGTCATTGTCGCTTTCATAGAGAAAAAGAAAAAAACCACTCCTTTTACACATATAATTGCTTCTAAAAAAATCTGATGTCTCCTTTTTCCATCTATTCCTCCTATTCTAGTGGGACTAGCTCTCTTAACGGAAAATAAATACTGTCTCTTGGGTTTTCTCTAGTTTTTCATAATTATTCTTGGTGCTTTTACCCATTAAACATGGCTGGTGATTGGTTTCTAGCCTCTGAGGAAGCTCCTAGTTTAATGGGTGAAACATGATAGGTAATGAAGAAAAATGTTTTGCTGCATGCACTGGTTTAGAGAAATGAATCTTATGAATATTATGTACTCAAATTTTGATAACAGCAAAAGAGGTCCACTCAAGTTTCTAAATTTTGTTGGACATCTTAAAAATTCTGTTGTGCTCTACTCCCATATGATTTAAAAAAACCAAACACACAACAAAAAAAACCCTTTAAAAATGCTAACATCCAACTTTCCCATTTTCTGCTTCAAATTTTCCTGTAAATTGATACTGTATAAACTTTCATGGTTTATATTGCCTCTCAAAATCTTTGGGGTACCTACTACTCCATCTTGTCCAGCATTAGAACTAAATCAGCTCTACGGCACATTTGTATGACTTTTTATTTTATACAGGCTTCTTTACCACGTGTCACTGTATCCTTTGAGCATTTTCCAGCAGTGCTGAAAAAGTAGGCTATTTTCATGCTGGCAATTCCCTTGTCTTTTTGCCTGTAGTAAAATCATGTGCAGGTAATGTAAGTGACTTTTGTTTGAAAGGTTTTGGGAAAGGGATGGGACTGAGTGGGTGAAAGGGTATATATGTACGTTGCATGTTAGAAGGGATAAAAAACATACCTTGTGTATGTAGTGGAATGAAGTGAGCTGATAGTGGTTCATTGTTCCTGAGGGAGTTCATTGCAGATTTTGGTGAACATTTTGTCTTCTCCGTTTCACCTATCTCATTTTTACTATAAAAATGTACTCTGTTACTCCAGGGATCTGTCAGCTGCAATGTTAGTGCTGTTAGTGGAACACCTTTAGAGCTCTGCATTTTGAATATGATCCCAACAGTTTTGGAAGCTATATGAAGAATAAAGATCAATTTAATCCCACAACACCCTCTGGTTTTTGAGCAAATGTGTCTATATGTATCCACAGCTGTGTTTCAGTATATGCATAGAAAATGTACACGCAGTCAAAACCAGGACTGTTTTCTACTGAGATGGGAAAAAGCCTTCTAGCCAGTAGATGACAACACCCATAGTAACTGTTTTTTCCTATTGATGAAGTCCCTTGGAGGTGAGAGCAGAGCTCTTTTAAGTGCAAACAAATTGTCCATTAGGAATAGAAAAGTCAACGTTTTCAAACGTGACTTTTAGATTTCTTTACATTAAAGATGGTAGGACACAGGTTTGCTAGGGCTGCTAGGTTTGTAGTCATTTAGGGTCTCTTTTTTTTTTTTTTAACTTTTAATGTGGAGATATATAGATAGATATATAGATATGTGCACTCACTAATTAAGGTATTATCTAGGCACCTAAGTCTATAAAGTGATATTAAACTCAGTGTAATAGAAGAAAGAAATGCAAATAGGAAAAGAAGAATCCAAAGATGTGGGATTAGTTTGGAATTTCCCACAAATGACTTTACTACAGTGAACAAAATTATTTAATTTTTCTATTTATGTCTCATTTGTAAAATGCGTATCATGAGGAATCAGTGTCACTTAAATATCTGAGATAGAAATTCAGGTCCGAGTACCATGTAAACAAAAATAAAGTGGTCCTTGCACTAAACAGTATACCATCTCAACAAGCAGCAAGAAATAGGTTTAATATTTTCCTGTATTTCAAACCTGTACTCCTGGCCCTGAATAAATATCAACTGAAGCTTGATATATATTCAGCTATGTGTAGAGATTACATCATATGTTCAGAATTTCAGTGGGGCTTGAGGAAAATTTTGAGCTCCGGGAACTTTAAGCAGGAGGGGTTAAGACTTTAACACTTAGATAGCAATAGCAAACCATCAAATTACAAATATGTTAATCAAAGATCTTTGAGACTTTAGCACTGGGAAGCAAGATACTTCACAAGTACAAGGACTTGTTCCATAGTTGAAAGGTACTAATTCAAGTTAAACCTGTCTTTGTTTAGATACTTGTAACTGAAATCTGATGAATGTTTAACTGATGTCTGACACAGATCCATGTATTTACTGATTGTAACTTGGAAATTGATGGTCAGATCTTAAAGCAAAGTATTGACTCCAAATATCAGACATGTTCAGTAACTTGTCAGTTCTGAGGATTTTATCAGTCTAATCACCATACTTGCATGTCTTCCAAATTGCTTTTCTTCCCCTTTCCTCCTTTTTCATCAGACCATAACTCACCAAGTGCTGTGA
Source organism: Haliaeetus albicilla (assembly GCF_947461875.1). Taxonomy (NCBI): domain Eukaryota; kingdom Metazoa; phylum Chordata; class Aves; order Accipitriformes; family Accipitridae; genus Haliaeetus; species Haliaeetus albicilla. Next base: position 21,558,019 of record NC_091495.1, on the reverse strand, counting down.
ACATGTTATGGCTATGTTAAATGTAAATGTCAGAAGATGTTCTGGATAGTTAAGTTGCTCTCAAATTCCAAAAATCTGCAAGTAAACAGTGTAAGTCATGAAACCATGAGTGGCAACCAAGAAGTTACTTTGTTCTTTTGAGTCTGGTGCAATGAAGAGGGGAAACAAACCCCTCACTTCAGAAGCATGTTTTTCCTCAACATCTTACAGTGTCATTGCAGAGTTCTTTGCCACGCGGTATCTCCTAAAGCACGTTTTTTTGTATACAGAAACACTTTGAAAGCACATTTTTTTAGTCTTTATAATTAAGTATATAAAATATCAATGAACCTACAAAAGATTAAAATCCCAGTGGAATCCTGTAGCTAACTCAATTTATGCAATATTGGGTGGAGCCACAGAAAATCAAAATAAAGTTTTGAAGAAAAAACATTCTTCACAGCTGGCTGCCTTTGTAGGTGTAAAACATTAATATTTATACAAAAGACTGCTCTTCTCACTGGAGACTATACAACCAATATGGATACTGGAGGGGAAAGGTTCATAATCAGTAAAAGTAAGATGTCATGAAGTCAGCAAAAACAATTCAAGCAGTAGAAGTTTCTGAAGCCAAATGTGAGTAGCCACTCTTTTGCACTTCTTCATTGCTCTGGCTTCTTTTCGCATCTCTGAGAAAATTCAAGTTTTGCATTTGAGTATGGACTTGGATTTTAAAAAGGGCAGAGTAGCATCTCTTGTAATTCTAGCTCATGTGTTTACTTGGAATATGGTTTGACAGGATACTGTGTGTCACAATCTCTGATAACTGCCCATCATGGTACTGGATTAAAATTACTTGATTTTTTTTGTTTGTTTGTTTTTGGTTTGGGTTTTTTTTTTTTGTCTTGTCTTTTAATACATGTTGATTAGAAGAAGCAACGTTACGCTGGCTAGGGAGGCCAGTAATTGTTACCTTCTTGCTCAGTAAAGCCCTAATTAAGGTGAATGAGCATGGAAAATGGATGCTGAAATACAGTAGATAAAGGTAATACTGTGCCACAAGAGAAAAGCTTTCATCATTGTGACCAAATTCTGGCATATTTAAAATAGTAAGAGGATTAAATGGGTGAATTAAATAGTTTTGCTCTCACACACCATTTACATTTGAAAAGGAGGACTATGGTAAAGTTTAGACAAGGAGATGTGTCCCAGCCTGCTCAAAGTCTCTGCAGGGACAAAAGAGATGAGAATGGACCTACTGGATTTCCTCACAAAAATTGTGCTTGTTAGATCATTTTTAGGAGAGCAGCAGAAATGCACAAACATAATTAAATTTAAGATAGACTTATTGATACGTTGTGCTGTAAAACGAACTAACCAAACTAAATGCCTTCTTTGAATAGTTAAGTGAGTGCATGGTGTATATATATACTTCTCTAATAATTTTGAATCTTAATTAACCTAGAACTATTTAGTGCTTTCTTAAAGATGACAAATGATTTTTTTTTTTAAATAAAAGCAGTGTATGAATTGCATGCCGTTATTGCAGTGTCTCATTCTGAGGCCCATCCTGATTTTTATTTTCTGATAAAATTACTTTCAGGTGCATGATACCTAAGGAGCATCTTTTCTCTCTTGGTATAGCTAATTGCTCTCTATTTATTCTCTTTTCTCTCATTATATTTAGTTGTTGAATGAAATTTTAAATAAATATAATATTTAGGTTGCACTTACAGTTTTAGTTGGAAAAAATACTTGAAGTTTTTATCATATGGCTGCTTTTCCATTTGCATCTACAGATTTCTAGTAGATGAATAATTGAATTATGGAGTAATCTGGTGGTTTTTTTAAAGAAACTGCATGAGGTATTTGTACATACTTTGGACATTTTCAAGAAATAGCAACTGTTCTTAAGTGGATACATATGTATTCTAGTTATTCTAGAATCCAATATTACTTTTCTGTTGTGACTTTTAGTTCTTCAGCTTAGATAGTATTTCTAAAAATCTGTTGTTTGCAGCTGAATACAGAATAGATGTTGTCTTTTGCTAAACAAGGCATGTAACCTGTGTTTAAAAATTTCAGAAATTCCCGGTTGTGGACTTCCTACTTCTGACTCCTTCTGGAAAACTGAGCAAGTGTAGGTCCCGAGGAACTTCTAGGCATCAATGATAGGTCCGTGACATAACCCGCTATAGACAATTCTTCTTCTCTTCTTGTGAAAAATTGTGATGTAAAAGTAACTTGTAGCTTTGTCAGTAAGACAAAAATCTGTAAAGTAGTTGTAGCTTGGCAGTTTTGCATCAGTTTCATTTGAACTTCAATTAGACAGTCATTTTGTATTAATGTAGAGAGCTGTGCTTCCAACTTCTTTTTTTTAAAAGCAGATGTTTTTGAAGATATTTTAGTACTAATCAGGCATCCAGGTGGAAAGCTACAGCTTTCTGTTCTTCACCACATGAGATTTGATAAAAGCCGTTCAGTCTGCTGTCATTGAACAGGTAATGAAGATAATAGAAACTCTACTTTCTCAGCATCAGAATAGCAGGCTAAGATTTGTTTCCTTAAAGAAAATATGAAAATTAGTTCAGAATAGCAGAGGTATAGCTCCATACCTTTACTGAACTTCCAGATCTTCCTAAACATGATACTGTCAGCATGCTCTGCTTTTGACAGGATTCAGGTGCGTTGGGACTGCTTTGCGTTTGCCTAGTGTTAGTGTGTTTTGCTAACACAGCATGTTAAGAATAAAGTTGCTCTTACTCGCTTCTAGCCTTGTTTTTTTTTCTTGTGCTTGATAGCAGAAGTGAGAGAATGACTAAAGAAAAAGAAAGTATAATTATGCTCAAGTGAGAAAACAATACAGATATGACCAGCAAAAGTCCTAACTTCCTTTTGGTAGAATATCTTTAAGATGTCATTCGCTTGGGGTTATTATCAAAAAGGAGGGGAAAAAAAAAAAAGTTGCTGAAGAGTCCATCAGTGTAAGATCTGATACTGGCTCCCTAAAAATAAGTGATGAAAAGAAGACATCTATTGCTAAGATAAAATACCTTTTACAGCACTGAAAGATATCTGGCAGGCAGGTAATGCAGAAAATCATAAACATGAGTCCTGAATGTAGAAGCTGGTGACACATCATTCATGGACATGTAGAACTACCACTCTCCACTGACCACTCAGTCTTCAGCACAAATTAAACAGAAAGCTTGAGAATCTAGCATTGCAATGAATTTGACAGACAAGCCTGTTCCTAGCAGTTTTTGTGACTGTAACGTTTTTTAAAAAATCATTACTTGTCTGCTACTTAATTTTGATGTGAAAACTAGTCTGAAAATTTTTAAGATTAGTGCCGTGTCTTCTACATGATGGACTACTGCAGATTTTTAGACTGATGCAGTTATTCTCATGGCATCGCGGATAGATATCATTGTGCAGTTTTCTTGTAAAGCAAGTTTGATGGGAAATACAGGCTGTGTGAATCACCTTCAAACTCGAGAGAGCACAAGTTTCATGTTTCTAAAACTACTTTTTTGAGGGAGTATGGAGAAGGGAAGAGATTTCAGGTTTGATGAGCAAGAATAAGAGAAAGAAGCTCTAGAACCAAGAAGTGGTAATTTTTCCATACATTGTGATGAGCTACTTCAGGGTCTTCTGGAAAAGGAGAGAAGAATTCAGGGACTGAAAACCTCTTGATGTCAGCTGTGGCGTTACTTTATTTGGATTAACACTAGTCACTTTGCTGTTTGCAAAATAACAGGCTACTTAGGTATTGTATAAAGTTTATAAAGATGTTAAGTGCTGTTTCTTTCAGAAGGACCGGGTGAGCTCTTTTTCAGAAATAATTTTAAAAAACAGGTTTTGTTTGTCTAGAAGGGTCAGTATGATTAAGCAAGATATAAATGGCAAACCTTACAATGTGCAAGCAAAATGGCTAATATCAGAATATTCATATTAATCGATTTGTGGCATTGAGTTCTTCCCAGTATACTACTAACTATATTCTTTCTTTGCTGATTTCTGTTCTGCTTTCTGCAGCTCCATTCTCTTTACAGTGTCACTTGCTCTCTTCGAACGGTTTCCTGTGCCCAAGTGAGCAATTCCTAAATAATTCCTGAAATTGAATAAAAGAATGTCTGTACAGGGCCAGCCAAGGCTATGACTAGCAAGAACCATGTCACCAATAGAGGCCAAGGGTGTGAGAATATAAGAAAACAGGGCAAACCATTCTCAAAACTTCTAAAAATACTCACCCAAAAAACCCTTCCTAAATTTGAAATGAATCTAGGCTTCCTGACTTTGTCATGCATCTCCAGCATGGAATTGGGCAAGTGGCTTAATTTTCTTCATACACAGCTTTTCCCTATCTCTAAAGGCAGTTGGATACCCTTACAAAATGGTTATGAAAAATGTAGCTAGCAGCATTGAAAGCATATTTGCAAATACTGAAAAGATCACTCAACAATAAACACAAAATTTACCTTCAGACATATAACATGGGACATTTTTCACTCTAAATGGTGTACAGTTCAATATAAAGCAGCTTGAAGTAATCCCTCTGATCATACTACAGAAGCTTGGATTTTATCTATCACCTCTGCTACCATGGTTTCTTTTGGGGCACTGATTTATTTGTCTGTTTTTTTCAAAAATTATTTTCTGCAAATTTAAATCTACTATTTCAAGCAGCATCACAACCAGAACTCGGCTTGGTGGTAATTTAATAAAGCAGAATTTGACTCAGGACAGACTAGGCAAAGCAGAAGTAGCACAGCTGTTAGTGTAAATGTCTGCAAAATATAAAAATGAATTTTCTTCCTAAAATTAAACATGAGGCATTGAAAACTTATAATTGAAAGTTGAGCTTCTGTAACCTCACTGTTTATCCCAGATGCAGCTGACATGTTCTAATATAGCCTGGGGAACTTGGAAATGAAGGAATAACCAGGAAGCCAGACCAGTGTTACAGTCAAGATTGAATTATGTTCTCAACTGGGAACTGGAGGAGATTGTAGATTGAAGTTCCAGAGTGTGTTGCAGAGGTCAGAAATTAATTAGCAAGGGGAGTATGTTGATGGAATTGAATACATGCGTTTCATATCAGAGTGTTTGTAGTGCTAATGTGGTTTTAGTCATTGCTCATTTTGGCAGGAAGAAGATGGGGCATAACTGGGAACGTTCTTGGGTCTTTGTAAAATCAAGCGCAGGAGACTTGCCAAAGACTTGCCTTTATGAAACAAGATTTAAGATTAACATTTTCAATCTTAACTGGATTTGAGTTCCTGTGGAATAGCAGTGCAGTTAACATGCAAGTCTACAAATTAATGTCTTAGTTAAAATCTTGGAGAAAACATGCATCAACTTGGAATTTAGTTCTAGGACAAAAAAACCCTCAAACATTAGGCTGTGGATTGATGTAATCATCTGAAATACCTTCATTTTACTCCTGTTTTCAGTTGAGCTGCCACTATTATTTGCCAGGAATCTTAGTGTATTAATGTTTACAGAAACATTGGATAAGTAAGTGAAAGAGAAATGTTCCTTAAAGTTGACTTTTAGAATATCTAGTACAGCCCATTCTTTGTTTAAACAAACACATAAAACATTGTGTTTGTGTGTGCGTGCACGTGTGGAAATAGCGTTTCTAGAGATCATCCAAGCCTGCAGCATGAATAAAAGTAATGGTTCTAGTGTTCCTTTCCCATATAGAAAAAAAATTCCTTTTTCTTCCATTTTGGCCTGCACTAAATATATTTCTTTTGTTGGAGTTTATTTTGTATATAGGCATAAAAACTGTCACTCTGGTCCTACTATATGATTATGAAAATAAAATCCATCCTTCAGAACAACTACTTCTGAAGTTGCTTGCCTCAGATATTTTAATATACAGACAATTAGGTAGCATTAATATGTTACCTTAAAGCATTTTAGGTGAGGAAGAACAGTGGAAAGTCAGCCACAGAGTATTACCTGTTAGATTTACTGTTGCTGTTTCCAAGCAAAACCCATTTAATAGAGAATACTTTACTCCCTTTTTTTTTATTAGATATATTTCTGCTTTTCTTAACATTGGAGAGTGTCTTGATAAAAGCTACCATCTAAAGTTCATATATTGAAGAACTTTCAGACTTTAATTAGAAATAGCCAATGCAATGAATGACAGGTTTCTTCTTCTGAAGATTGGAGTTGGTGTACCCTGTATTTGAAGTGATACACACAGGAAAACCTGATGCTCTCTTTTTCATCTGTGTTTCTATTTGCTGTTGTTTCAAGTCTTGCAGGTATTGGCTGTTCATCTCTGTAGTGTAGGAAGCATATAACTCTCCTCTTTCAAACACAAGGGGGTTTTTTGTATTCCTTACATGTGCAGAATAGGTGGAATCATTGCAAAGCAAGGTGGCTGGGTTGTGGGATATTTTTTGGGTTTTTTCATGCATAACTGCATTGCCCACTGTAGTGTACAGAGGCAAGTAAGTATTTCAGTTTATATTGCAGTAGTTTTTCTCTTCATGTCGGCATTCTGAATCTTTTTCCAGAGGTGTCTGTCTCTGTCCACTCACACTTGTGCACAAATCAAATGCCTGCAGTTAGACATTGTTGGCACCACTCCTTTGTCTTTTAGGAAACTGTACTACTGGTTATTCCCACAAATTCATATGGCAGAATTTACCAATGATGAAATTACATCAGTCATGCTTCTGCAGTTCTCTCTCTTTTTCTCCTATTTAACTTATATATCTTTCAAGTTTGGTGATTTGCTGAACCGATTCATGCAAGATAGGAAGGTGCTGCCACTTCACTGGTTTCTTGGGAGGTTGGTTGTTTTTTGTTTTTTCCTCCCCACTGAAGAAAGTAGTAGTAGTTTTGGATTTGGAAAAAATACTGTAATGGTCCCCGGTCATATGGAAGATGAGCATTTCTATTGTCTTTGTGTTATGGGTTGGAAAGAGAGGATAAAGGGCAGGGCTTTTGTTGATTGTTTGAGGTGGAAATGATGGATTAGTTACCAGGTTGCTTTTGTTAAAATAGAAAATCAAATTTGCTGTAGCAGAAATTAGTCTAAAGTGGATACACATAACGAGACTCTTCAAAGTGTCTTTACAGAAAGAAGGAAGCTTGTTCCTTACTGGTGATGATTAAATAGAATTGAAATCAATGTGCAGGGATGGAGGTTTTTGGGAAATGCAATATAATAGAACACCTCCCTCTGGTGGTACACATTACATAGTTTAATCTGCTGTATAAAGACACTGAACTGGAAACTTCAGGGTGGGGTATGCCTCCCAGACTGCTCTGAAGAACTAGTAGAACTTTTTTTTAAGGATAATTGATTGGCATATAGACTTTCCTGCCACTCTAGCTCTTTGAGTATGATGGGAGAGTGTTGGGCTGCTTGACCCAGTTTGTTCTGAGTTTGTCAGTTAATTACATTTTTCTGCTACCCTCCCCTCTTGCTGCTGGGATTGGTTGCATTTTGCCATTTTTGCTGGGCCGTAAGGATAGGCTCTATGGATGTTTGTGCTTTAAGCAGGTAATCAGATCAGCATGCGTGAAACAGCTAACAGCTTCTAGCAATCATTTGGTTCTTTCTGAAAATTTATTCATCCTTTAGCTTATTCATATTTAGCCATTTGATCTGAATTTTATGTGCCAGTCCTCAGTTACTTTCCAAAGTAATGCTTGTAGTTACTTGTACGTGAAACACAAATAGCCACCTTAACTGGAGAAAGGTTGTTGTCAACTCTTTATCTTGTAGTTTATTAATGCCAAGAAACAGATGATTTCTAAGATTTTCTCTATAAGCTTTTTGGGGGTGGGTTCAGTCTATCAGTCTAGAGAACGTGAGCCCCTGAAGAGGCTATATAATTGCTATTTTTAGCTCTGTTAGGCATAACAAAGAATGCTTGAAAGAATGCTTTCAAACATTTCTTGAAAGCATATTTTAGTTCCTTGCTTTTCATGGTCATTGCACTTCAGAAAGTGTAACAAGCTAGCTGAATCTGTGAGAATAACATTTTTCATCCTTGTTTTCCTTTCTGTTTAGTAAGCATTTTAGGATGACTTTTCCTGTTGTTCTTTCAGAGCATAACAAAAACAGTTATTCTTCCCTGCCACCCGCCCCCCCGCCTCCTGCTGCAGGCTGAACACTCAAAAGAGTTTTTGCTTTTTTTGTATGTCATTAATAGAAGAACCTGTGAAACCTTGTAAATCTTCTCTAAGGCTCTAGATGAAAAGTGAAAAAGCTGGGGCCTTTCCATGAGTCAGAGTCCTAATTCCATGGCTGTGACACTGTTAAACTCATAGAAACAGAACTTGTAACATAGAGGACTGACCACAGAATGTATTTTCATGGCAGGACCCTGATGTTACCAGCATTTAATTAATGTATTGTTCAAGGCCGACACATCACTGCTTTGATGTAGAGTTTTATGCTTTGCTAGTGAAAACTCCCATTTAAGGGATCTACTATGCCCAATAACAACCATTTCCAACTCAGACCTCTGGAAACAGCACTGGTGAAAGGCTAATTTTCACATCTCCAGTAACTTGCAAGTGGTAGCACAAGTCAGGTTATATCAAATGACAAATCATGGGTATGAGAAGCAAAAGCGTCATTTTCTTCTCAAGCTTTGTTTATTGCACTTTCCCTTTATTTCCATATTAAGACATAGACAAGAGTGTGTGTTTTAGCCAGTTTCAGCAGTGATCCTCCAGCACTGACAGTCAGAAGGATCACTTCATCACAAGAGATGCTTTAAGTTCACATGTATTTGCTATATAAAAATAGTGAATTGATGAGGAATGTATTTATCTGTCTTTTCCACTATGGGGACGGGTATGCATCATTCTGAGGAGAGTAGTTTTTCCATTCCTTTTCTTTATCTCACTTCTTTTAATGTAAAGAAACCAGAGAAGCATCTAAATATTGAAATAGTCAGCATTTCTAAAAAAAAAAAAAAAAAAAAAAACAACCCCATAAGCTTTAGATATGAACTCACTAGGTGACTTATTTTTGCAGCCATTATGCACTGGTTTCAAATTTTGAGATGTGCTCCAGCACAATTTTCTTTGGGATTTGTTGGCTAATAATGAAAATGTGTGTTGTCATTGACTTGAATTCAACATTTCTACTATCTTCTTCTAGAAGACAATTTTAATAAATAGGAATAAAATTGTTTTTATTAACTTAAAACTTCAGCATGTTATGTTGCACACAGAGAGGCCTAAGTGATGTTTATTTTATGTGGGCAGTTCTTTGATATCTGTGCATATTCATATTTTTGCTCCTAAAAGACTGGTAAAGAAATATATATATTTCAAGTCTGCTGAAAATAAACAAGGGATGCTTAAGTTGAAGTTGGGTTTCTGAGCCGTAGTGTTCCATAGTCAGAATTTAATGTAACACAGTGGTTTGCAGTAACTCCATCTAGTGAGAGTTTGCTGTGTTTGACCTTTTGGATTCATAGATCTAGATCAACTTTCCTTTTCTTGGTCCTTGAACTTCTGCAGTTTTTTGTCAGTAGGTTGAACACTGCTCTTGTGCATTTCTGTGTGATTACAGAATAGGATGGAGGGGTTGGTAAGTGGGAGACTACAGCTACTCCCTTAAGCTCCTGGACTCCTTTGGGAAGTTAGTAAAATGTGGAGCTTGAAGCTAAGGCACAGAGATGTCAGATGAGTTCCTAGTGAGCTTTTTCACTTGTGTGTTTGAAACATGACCTGGGGGTTTTTTATATATTATTATAGATTATTGCAGTCAGAAATTGCTCATATAAACTCCAACCATGGCAAAGTTTTCGCCCCAACAACTAAGGACTGTCAGACTTGGAGTTTCCTCTCCACGCTTTTCTCTAGCTACTGCATATGAAAGGCAGATATTTATTACAAGAAGCAGCATCAGATTCCAGTAAGGCTGAGAACAATGGGAAGAAGCTCACCCCTTATACTTCACCTCGCCATTCATTGCTTTGGTGGTAAAACCTGAATAGCAATAAAATACTTTCCCAGGCACACGTTTCAAAGGGTTGAGTTGACTGTGGGGAAGTGAGGCCAGGAAATAAGAGTGCCTGCTCTCCCTTCTCTTCTAGAACAGTCTTTAGCTTTGCCTCTGCGCTGTTCAGAGGAGATTGGGGAAGAGAGTCTGGTAAGTGAGTAATTCCGAGGGATGTTTTGAGAGTTTTGGTAATGGTAGTCATTAAGGTGCCTTAACAGGAGATGAGGGAGAAGGAACTGATGAGGGCTTTGTGGGTTAGTAGTAGTAAGGTTTAATTTACTGTAAAGGCCTTTTACCCCTTGTGAAAATCCTGATGATTTGTAGTATAGCCAAATATTTTGGAATGCTTGAACTATAAATGTGACTATTATTGACAGAAAATGAGGCAAATGTTCACTTTAATTGGAACCACATAAATTAGATTGGAGGAATTAATTAAAAAATAATAGACAAGCATTTTGAAATTGGAGGGTTCTCTCTAGGTATTGGAAAGGGCATGATAAGGTGACTTAAAAGATAGCTCCAGTACAAGAAAAGCTAATTGAAACATTTCTTTTATTAAAACAATATTAGTTCCTACGTGCCTGGTGAATGAAGTGTCCAGAATAAATATGAATAGTAATTAAATTCTATTTCTATCAGTTAACAGTCCCATTTTCAAGGTCTCTCATTTATTACAAAAGCACTTCGAGAAGTTCACTTCATTAGTTTACTTCATATGACTCACTACTATTGCAAAGTGCTTGGTTTATGGGTTTATGGATCAGAGTCTTCTAATCAAAATGAATGTTTGTCCCCCTTTAGGAGCATAAATTTTGATGTATCATCACTGTGAATTTAATTTGAAATGGGACATTTCTTATTAATTTTTTTTACTTTCATAAAGGGGTGCTAGTACTAAAAGAATTCTAGAGAAAAAGATACAGGCGTTTAGGGCAGTGGTAGAGTTGTTTCTATAGGTGGTGTGCTGCTCTTATTCAATTATAAACTTACACTTTTGAGTATTTTCTAGAATTTTGTCTTGTCTGTTTTTAAATGCTCATGTTACACATTTTCCAAGTCTTTTAGAATAAATTCTGTAGATCACAGCTGCTTAGATGTTTTCCCCAGGTACTTTTTTTTTTAATCTCTCCTATATTTAATTGTTATATCTCCACTGTTGTATTACCCTTGGATCGTGTTAAATGATTGTTCCTCTTAAATGCCAAATGTAGCTTCAAGTAGCTGCAGCCAATTAGATTTACAGACTAATCCCATAACCTTATATCAGTTTACTTTTCCTGGCTGTTGGGTACTGGAGTTTTCTTTTTCTTGTTTCTTGCTAGAGTTGATCAAATTATTGTCATTGCAATCCTTTGCAGTGGCAGCATGTAAGAGTCCATGGCAAGCTGCCACTTGGTCGGTGTTTTACTAGTGACCCATTTTGCTAGATGTTCTTCCTAATAATTCCCACTCTACATATCATTGAAAAATAAAATATTTCTTGCAGTCATGATCAAGGTGTGGTCGCTTTGCTTTCCACGCTTTTTGTTTAAAGTTCATGCTTTCCCCTTGGACTGGATTATTACCAATATCCTTTGATACAGATTCAAGAATCCATACTGTCTCAAATTAGTTGGGTAATTGTCCTGGTTTCAGCTGGGATAGAGTTAATTGTCTTCCTAGTAGCTGATCCAGTGCTATGTTTTTGAGTTAGGTATGAGAAGAATGTTGGTAATGCTGATGTTTTCAGTTGTTGCTAAGTAGTGTTTAGTCTAAAGTCAAGGATTTTTCAGCTTCTCATGCCCAGCCAACAAGAAGGCTGGAGGGGCACAAGAAGTTGGCACAGGATGGAGCCAGGGCAGCTGACCCAAACTGGCCAAAGGGGTATTCCATACCATGGGATGCCACATCTAGTGTATAAACTGGGGAAGTGGGGGCAGGGGATCGCCACTTGGGGACTGGCTGGGTGTCGGTTGGCAGGTGGTGAGCAATTGCGCTGCGCATCATTTGTACATTCCAGTCCTTTTATTATTGCTGTTGTAATTTTATTAGTGTTACCATTATCATTATTAGTATCTTCTTTTCTGTTCTATTAAACCCTTCTTATCTCAACCCACAGGTTTTGCTTCTTTTCCCGATTTTCTCCCTCATCCCACTGGGTGGGGGGGGAGTGAGTGAGCGGCTGCGTGGTGCTTAGTTGCTGGCTGGGGTTAAACCACGACAGTAATAAATTGTCTTAATTTCCTACTTCCACTGTCAGATGCAGGTGCTATAGCTAGCCCTCCATTGATTTTAAGTTTTGCAATGTAATAGTACCTTTATATAGTACTTTGTCACCGTGCATGCTCTGTAATGAATTAAAATATGAATGCTAACTGTGGACCTTAGGGATTCTGTAACAGGAAATTTAAAGGGCATTGTTAAAATAGTAGTTTATTCTTCATAGCTTCAGTACTTTGGATCCTGTGATGACAGGCAATAATATTTATTCTTCTTTATGTTGGTGAGTTTTATGGAATAATGAAATTTTAATTGAAATGATGTAAGCATGCTACTTTAAGTAACAATAGAAAATGTGACACAAGGGGTTTTAAAATTTTATTTGTAGGGGGTTTCAGTGACCTTGTTCCTGGTCAGTACTGAAGTAGCTACAGTGAGGAAATTGTTATTATCAGGTGGAGCAAGGAGTGTTAGGTCTGTGTGGAAGTCACTCTCAGAGGAATCTTTTGTAGATTATAATGAAATTCCTTTTTCATCAATTCAGGATTTCGCAACTACTTTGGAGATGGTGGGATCACGTGCTATAAAAATGGCAGGTTTTTTTTCTATGGCAGTCATGTAAGGTGTTATAAGCCTGGTTAATACAGTTACTGTAGATTCTTCTACTCACTTTTATACAGAACTGCATTTCTCTTCCTTAAAATGATATCTGGATATATATTTATTAATGTCTTGGAGCTTAAGCTGAAGGTCATCTGCAATAATGTTATGCTTGTTGTCTTGCTAGCCTTTGTTTATTAGTTAATCATGAATTTTCTTGCTAAATAACAGGCAAAATCTGGTAGTCAAATCTGGAGCTTCCTGTGTAGCTTTGGGGGACATTCATTTTATAGAGCCAGGAGAAAGAAGGCCTATTATGGAATGTCAGCTTTAAGCAAGGAGTGTCTTGTTTTGAGACAAAAATACTTCAAATGTCATCAGACTTTCTGGAAAAAAAAAAAAAAAACAAAAAACCCAAAACCCAACCCAAAACAAAAAAAAAACACAAACAAACAACAACAACAAAAAACACAAACCAAAATAAACCCCCCTAAACCAACAAACTTGATCATGTCAAGCTTCCCAGTAATTTTACAAATACAGCAGTCTTACTATATAACTTGATCCTAATTCCTGAATAATAAATACATGTAATTGCAGCTATGTTCTCACTGTCTGTTTACCACCCTTGCAGATCCATCTTTTTTATTTTTTTGTTTATTTTGCACTTTTCCTAATATTTTTTCTACTCATTTGAAAAGAATGAAGTATATATGAAAAGTTCAGTATGAAACATGCAAATTGCAATGTTATTTGAAACTCTTATTAATAATGTGTTGCCATTTTAAAAAGTACAGCAATCATGAAGGATAACTAAACATAAAGAACTCATTTCAGTTTTTCGTCCTGAAGAAAACCTGAAAAAAATGAAAAAGTTGTATTTATGATTAAAAACCCTAAGAGCTGAATGGCTTTCCTGTATCACATGTGCTCACAATTCTACATGAAGTTCAGTTGTATAGAAAACCATCTTTCTGATATTTTTGCTGGTTTGTCAAGTCTCACTGTACTTTGGGCCTAACTGTGAAAACGATGAGCTCTGCTGATAGCTCATACAAGAATACACTGCGATATTTATTTCGTACTCTCCAGTCTAATTTTCAATTTATCCACCTATTGTTGCTATTATTATTGTGGATGTATTAAGAAATACCTTTTTATATATGTGTATATGTTATATATCGTTTATACATTTATAAATATAATTTTGCACAGTACTTACCTCTGATTCTGTTTTATGACTTTGGTGGTTGTCTTCTAATCCAAACACTTGTGCAAATTCTATGGTGCATTCCCCTAAGGGTGGGATATCTGTGTTAATTGTGCAAGTGGGCTAGTGCATCTTTCTGTCTGTGTGTTACTTAAAAAGAAAAAAACAACTTCTCTTCCCAAGTAAAGTTTTATTGCCAGTCCATTGCTGGAGCTTTAGATTGCTTTGAGATATTTACTTAAAGGAAAGGTTTTATCCATTTCACACTGATTTATTATGCAAAAGGTAGTTATATATGAATGACACTTGAAATGCCTTCAGTAAGCTATGAACCAGAAAAGTCCAGTGAAGAGTTCTCAGTAAATAAGTAAATAAAATCTTTAGGACTTGCAGTACTATTCCATGGCCATATATGAACAGTTTTTCCAGGCAAGTGAAGGAAAAAAAAAAGAAGAAATTATGCAACAACTTAAAGTAAACATTTCACTGTAGCAGTTTCAGTGTCATAATATTTGTGTTACTTCCCATAGACTGCTTTTGAAATGTGATTTCTTTTAAGTGTGGAAGTATTTTCTGATTAGTCTAGAGTAAGGTAACAGTCTATTGTGTACCTTGGGATACTAATGGACTAGTAGACATTTGATGTGACACTAACACATTAATTTATGCTTTGTAAAAGAACAAGATGGTCTGCTAATAAAAATTGTGCATACTGCACATGTAATGCAGTATAAGAAGCAAACACTCTCCAAATAACTTTTTTCTAGTTCCCACTGCTAAGTCATGGGAGCTGTAGGACTGAAGAATAAAGAAGCGGTGTAATATTGCTTATCAACGAAAATAATTACTTTAAAGACTCTAATTTTCTCCTCTTGGCATGCTGTTTACTCTGACGCTTCTTGCAACATCCATAGTTTATTTGAATGAACCCATTTCTTATTAATGAAAACATCAGTTATAGACCAGGGAATAGGAAGTGTTTGTAACCTTGACCCTTAAGATAAGCCAAAAGGAGAGCAGACCTTTTGGGAGTTTCATAAATATTATGATTTCTTTTGCCATAGCATGAGTGCAAATGAGAAAAAGCCCTGGCTTAATATTAAGTCATTTCATGTGATATTTTGACATGTCTGTCTTTTTCAGAATAAAATGCTTTATGACACACTGATATTGCTTGTATTTGCCATTACCTCAAGTTTCAACTGATTGTAATCACAGAAGTTACTTACCAGAAGCTGAAAGTTACAGACCCCTTACAGTTAAGCAAAAGCTGAGGACTCAATATTTCCTTAGGTATTTTCTTGGATGTTGGTGGCTAAGGTAAACTAAATACTGGAATTGGGACTGCCTGATTTTTTTTGTGTCACAGAATCGAGAGTATTTTAGGTGATGGAAGAGCTGGCTGTTATAAATATTTGTTAGTTTGATCTTGAGGTAATGGGTGAAATGAACATATTGGGAAGACGGGCTTTTTCTGGTTGCTCACCCTAACCTGGTAACAGTAACTGGACAAATGTATGAGGGAGTTTTAGTACGGTGCAGAAGATATGATTTCATGTGGCAGCTCTGGTTTTATGGGTTAGACTCAGAAGCTGTAAAGGTAATGGCTTTCATTATCAATGTTATTTTATGAATACACATGGACAAAAGATTGTCTTACAAAAGAGCTTGTCTTCTGATGTCTGGAAACAAATCTGGTTTCTTGCCTTCCTTTTAGTCTAAACTATTTGAATTCATTATATATACAGAATATGAAATGTTTGTATCATGTCTATATATGCACATGGTCATTGTGTTGTTTACAAATAAATCCTAAGTAACAAAACAAAAATAACACTCTTACTATTAACATCTAGAGCCCTGCCTGAGATTTTCTGCTCCTGCTCAGCTAGTTGAGATGCTGGGTGCAACCCTTAAACTCAACAAAGCAAAAGGATTTTGGAACTAGAAGTCCAACAGAGATACTGCTTACTACTAGCAGCTTCTCCACCATGCAGTAATAGTTTATTGGATGTATTTCATTCATTTTATTGATAGATCTTTCCTTCTGTTATTCCCCCATGCAGGAAATGGCTAATTTTCACATCTTACTTTGGTTCTGGCTCCATGTTGTAACTAACACTAGGATATCTTGCACTTTAAAAAACAACAAAACAACTACCGCAACCACCAAAAAAACCCCCAAACCTGAAGGCAGTGGAGAAAAGGAGACAATGTTGAGAAGAAAAAGAAAACATATTTTCTGACAAAGGAGAAAGCTTGTTTCCACTAAACCTGTGTACCGGTTGAAGTTTCTGCAAAAAGTTACATTTCATTAACTAGGAAAGGTGAATGTGAATTTGATGGATTTTTTTTTTTTTGGTCAGTCATTGTGCATTTTGCTAGCACGATGCACAGATTTTGCTAGCATAGTGAAAGTGTCAGTAAAAACGAATGAAAAAATTAATTTAAATGTAAGTGTTTTGCATGCATCTCTAGTTAAATAGAAACTTCTAGAAATTATGATTAATGTCTTGCCAGCTCTTGGTCTGTTTTTTCCTTGTTGAGTCTATTAGGAGAGGTCGTTGTTCAATCAACAGAATTACATTCTGATTTCAATCAGAATAAAGCCTCCCCTTCAAAACTTGCCAGGGTCTTGCATGTATTGTGGTTTTTTTGTTTTGTTCTATTTGTTAAGTGGTTAAGGCTTAACTGGATTTATTAAGACACAGCTCTCCTGTAACTGTTACCAGCTTTTATTGTGCTTGAGGGGAGATCAAGATGATCTGCAAGTTATTTGTGTTGACAAGAGTCCTGGTTAACAGAAGCCAAATGCCATCCACTAATACACAGAAGAAATATAATACGGCTCATCCAGTATGTCATTAGATATGTATTTGTACCAGGTAAATACTGGACCACAAATCATAAAGCAATATTTCAGAAATCTGTTGATAATTTTAGTCAAACTTATTATATAAACTATGTTAACGAATAGGTCCTGTATTGCTGTTGACACCACATTACTAATGCAACTCTTAATAACTGGCTGTAGTGTAAGTAGTACAACTTCAGTTACAGTTAGTATGTCTCGGGCACTTGAGATTAGCAGTCTGAATACTTTCCTCAAGTACTCTCATCTGCAGTGAAATAGTGGTTAAAAACGGGGGATGGGAGATATTCTCAGGTTCCACACAACTGAGCAGGCTAAGACTTTTTTTGAAAGTTAATTGATTTGCAGGCTGAGTAAAATTTAGTTCTGAACATGAGGTCCTGGATCCATGAAGGCAAAGAGCATTTAAGTGCCATGGTGGATTTTACTGCTGTGTGACAGCTCTGAACTGTTTCACTAGTAAGTTTTTTGGGAAATGCTGTCACTGAATGATCATTTTTGACAGCCTTTTATGCTCTCCTTGAGGTTGGAGAATTTATCAATAGGTTGCAAAAGTGAATAGTTTTTCAGGGGAAAAAAAAAAAACACCAAACAAAAAACCACCTTGGTCAGTGTGCTCTTAAACTTGCAGCTTTGGGAGACAGTGTAGCACTTGTACTTACCATTCTATCATTAAAGGACTGTAACTTTTATTATATAGACCATTTTGTAACAATGTGTTATGTTTCTCTATAAATGCCTTTTGTGGATGACACTGAGCTAGTGCAGCCTCAGTAAAGTATTTGGAGCTATCTAGAAACAAACAAACAAAACAAAACAAAAAACAAACCCCACTGCCTGAGAATTTTTAACTTGCTGAATTTTAATATATTTCATAGTATCTGTAGCTGTTCTGTAACTCTACACTTTCTTTTTTTAATGCATTTTATAGATTGCTCATGGTGTATAATATTGAGCGTAACCATTATTTTTGCTCTGCTCCTTGAAGATGGAGTTGCTCCCACTTCTGACACATGCACACAACGCAGCTTTACTTTTGTGTACTGTGTTGGATGCAATCTCATGTAAAATGCTCTTACGATTTTTGTAGCCACCTTGTATTTGCAGGCAACATGTGAGATTTTCCTTTATTTTCTGTACTGGTTATTTATAGACCGGTGGTTCCCAAAACATCTCCAGCTGTGAGCTCCCCTTCTGTCAAGACTGTGGCTTCAGTAGAGGCGTGAAGAGTTGGGTACCTTCTGGGGTGGTGGCTCAAGTTCTAACTGCTGCAGCTGTCTGATTGTGGCTTGTGCAAAATCCAAGTGCTTGAAGCTTTCTTGATTGTACAAACACACTAATAATATCCAGGAGCCCAACTTGGGTGAAACTTCATTGATAACTAGTGAGGCCTGAGTAAGACATCACCCTGGGTCCAGTAACTCATCCCTGACAAAAAGCATCCCACCAGTTTTTCAGAGCTGTGTTGTGAAGGTGGATGATTTCTTGTCTGCCACCTCCTTCCTCCTGCTCCCTGGCTTTGAGCTTGTTCCTCTCCAACCTGGACTTCTGGCTGACTCTTCCACAGCAGAAGTTACAGCTTAATTTCTCTGGCAAATCACTTAAATCCTAAATCAGCATTTAGGGACTGTTTGACTCTAGTGCTTCCCAATCCCAGTGACTCATGTTGGCAACCTGTGTTTCTAACACATCATCTGCACACATTTGTGGACTGCTCTGTTTTCCTCTGTGTCATGACATAATAATGAGCAACCAAATACTGATTTGTTTATGTGTTTGCATAATGAATAAATTCTGCCTTTGTATGTCATTTTAAAAAAAAAAAAAAAAAGTATTTAGGAATACCAAGAGGTGAGGTACTTCATCTTCAACTGTCTCTTTAAAAGGAAGAGGAGCCTTTGCACTGTGAGAATAACTGGATGTTAAGCAAACCAAAATCCACTTGGCCGAGAGGCATGTTTCTGCGGGGCATCCGGTGGCAGAGCTGTGCCAGACTGAAATCCAGTAGTGTAGCTGGTAGGAACTGAGACTAATGCTGTAATCAATTGGGTACCAAGACTGTGGGTTTGGGAAAAAGCCCTCAAGTGAGGATTTGCACTTAAAAGGGAGAAGATTATTTCCCTTCAAACCTGAATCTGCTTTGGAGGCAAGGTCAGCCTGAGGATGGCATCTATCAAAGACACAAAATTTGGACTATGGGGGCAGTTTGGAGACGTAGTGTGACTTGGCAACTTGCTGACCAAAAAGAAAATAAAGGAAAACTTTGAAGCCAAATCATTTGTACATAGCTCTAATGTATTGCAGTGATTTACTTCTCATATCTAACTCTGTGGTCATAGATTAATGAGAAACTTCTAATACCAGTGTTGGAGTAAGTGAAGGAAAGAGGAATGAGGAAACATGCACACACATCAAACAAGTGATGCAAAGGCAATTCCTCGCCAGCTCCCCCATGCTAACCTGGAACCCTAGCTGTCTACACTAGCTTCACCAAAACTGTTGCTGGTGGGATTTTATATAACAGCAGTGAGAAGTATTGTTTTTAGAGAAGTGTATCATTTCCTTATACTTGCATTACATGCCTTAGTCCTTCCCTCATCCGATGTTTGCTCCTTTATGCTTTTGTACATGCTTTGTGTGAACTATTTTTAAAATGATGCCATGTGCTGTATACTGATATATGCAGTGGTAAGCTTCGGATGCTCTTGAATGGCTGGGGAAACAAGAACTTTGTGTAGTTCTGAAAACGTTTGTTGTTCTTCAACAACAAATAACTTCTAAGATATTTTAAATGTAAAGGAAAAACTTGAAGGCTACTCTGTGTTGTATGACATATACAAATGATCAGAATGATGATACCTCTGGCAGCATTTTGGGGTTATTTTTGTTATGCTGAGTGTTTATTGTGTAAAATTGGATAATTAGATTGAGCAAGTGGGATGACATATGAAATCTTGGTTTTGACAGATTTCCAGAAGAAGCAGCCAGACGACGACTCTACTCCCAGCACAAGCAACAGCCAGTCAGATTTGTTCTCTGGAGAAACGAACAGTGGCAACAGCAATACCTCTCTAACCATGCAGGCCACTAACTCCAGCCAGCAACTTTTGACAGAACTGAATGTAACTTCACCGAGCAAAGACGAATGTAAGTGCACGAGTCCTAAGTGACAGCAAAGGAGGCATAAACATTTTGCTTCATTCTCGGGCTTATGTTTCACTGACTTCCTTTGGAAGTAAATGGCCTGTCTTCTGGGGCAAAGGGAAAGGTTAGAAGTTATTCACAAAACAGACATTGATGGCATTAACCAAGAACAAATTAAAAGGGGTCACAGGGGTTTCTAACTAACTTTACAGCTGTTTGAACTGCAGTATACAATTTAATTGCGATTTTGAGGCACTCATTTTGAGAAACTCCTCCTCACATTACTGGTAAATTAATATTTATATTCAAGAATAAACACCAATATCTTGTGAAATTTGACTTTAAAACCTTTTGGTTTTTAATTATTGCAGTTGCATATAGCACTGACTAATGAATGCTTGTCTAGACTGCTGCTAGGTTACTTGCATAAAACTTAAGTTTTGTGTGGTAATCCATCTCTTCTTTCATGACCCATCGTTCTTATTTATTGAACTCTGTCAGGCAAAATTTCTCCCGGAAGGTAAGCTAAAATGTTAAAGATTAGCAAACACAGTGAGATAAAGTTGTCTTTTAAATGATTCTAAACCTCTGTCTAAGTTCATCCTATGTCTAATATATTGAGTTTTAAAATCTGCATTCTACAGCTTAAGGTCAAATATGTAATTTGTAGTTTCATTTTCCTCCAACTGTAGTTTTATTTTAGAAGGTGCTCTATGGAGAGAATCCTTCTTGAGCTGAGTTTATATTGTGGCTGGTAAATAGACATACACATTGCAAGAAAAACTTGCTTATTTTTTAGTGGGAACTCTGCGAGAGCTACTCTGGTTCTTCAGCATTGAGGCAACTGCTGGAAATAACAATGCTGACAAAGCACTAGGACTAAAATAATCTTTGATATGCTACACTTGTTTTCAGTAGTGTTAACTATTTGCATAGGATGGTTTTGCTGAGTTGCTGAAGTATTTATTCTGTTTATGGGTATGTAGACTTTGCATATACTTTTTACTTATGTAGATTGGCTGTGGACAGAGCACAAAGTGTCATTTTTGGGATTGTGGTAGTTTCAGACTAACAAAAATAAAATTTTTAATTTGAGTTATTGTTTTCTATCTGAGAATATTGTCAGAAATACAGTAGGGTTCAAATGTGAATGTTCTGATACCAGTTCTTGTAATAAGACTAAACTTGCCATGTAACTCTTGTCTCTCCTTCGCATACACAGTTGCTGCTGATCATCCATCGTCCCTTCCTTCTGTCCAGCGCCTCTTCAGGGGAAACCTCTAGTCTGCTGTAAAAACAAGGCCTTAAAACAACCTTCCTAGAGAATTTAGCAAAACGTTATGCTTCAGCAACACATTTGGGTGTTCATAGGGCAGGGGGCTTCAGCACCTCTGCTGGCTTATTAGCCAGGATCTGCTATTTGGTGTTACGGGGTGCTTCTCCAGTGCTTGCTGGGTCAGGTTTTCTGAAAATTTGTTCAGTTAGGAATTAAATTGTGTTACAACAAAGTGTTTCTTTTGTGGCCAAGAAGGACTTGGGGGTAAGTGGAAAGGTGATTACAGGGATGGGAAGGAGGGAAGGAAATTAAATGCTGTCCTTCATCCTGAATTGCTGCAAGCTTGTGAACATACACTGAAGGTGATGGATATTAGGCAGCACAGCCTGCAGAGCATTTGAAAATATTACCTATTAAAAAAAATCCTTCATGACTTCCTGCTGGAGTGATTGTAAGTGAAATACAGTGGAGAGATTTATTTACAGCTTGAGCTCTCTCTGTCTTCTCTCACATCCCCACTACCTCTTTAATGAAGCTCAATATCATTTATCAGAAATAATTATACACAGATGGAGCTTTTCTGATGGATAATGGCCTCAGCATGGAAGATTCTTTCCTGTAATGAAGAATGCCCAAACTTTAAATGTCTTATAATTTTAGAGTGTCTTTTTCTGTGCAATATTTATTTATTTTGCAGCAAGTTCTATACAGCATGCAGTGCTCTCGTTACAGTTGTGTTCTTCAGAGATTGATATTTTGCAGTGTCATGAGATGATGTACAGCTATGTGCTGTTCCAAATAGAACTCTGGTAATTCACCAGAAACCAAGGTATGGGATCATTATGGTAATCCCTATCAAAGTGTGGAAAGATTGGAGTACTCGGGAAGGATTCTCATGGTGCATTCCACTCCCCTCTCTTCCCTTTTAAGCTTTTGAGGAGAGTTTCACATCAAGGCATTCTCCATAGTGCTTGAGTCCATAGGGTGAACAGATCAGACAGAATTGCAGCAAGTCATTTACACAGTTAACAAATTCCATTCATGTTACAACAACTGAAGAGAACCATAGAAATCTTATGTGGTAAGATTCCTATTATGTGTCAGAGAAAGTGATGGGGGGTTTTGTACTTGTTTTTAAGTAGCCATTTCCTTTTTTAACACAGAATGAATGATGTAAGAGAAAAGTTCCCTGGAGTGGATTTTGCAGGAGTTCAGTTTGACAATATGCAAGTATTTCTGCCTTTTGTTACTGTTTTGATTTTCTGTGAGAGTTGCATTTGCATTCCTAAGTGTCTTATATACACAACCAGGTTGTAGTGACTTTCCATCTCCTGCCACCCTCAGTTCTGAACAATCACCTACCCCAGTGGCTGCTTTGCTGATTACTATCTCTCCCCCTCATAGATGAAAGGTAGTTCTCAGCCTTACAGTTACAATCAACAAAAACGTGTTAGATTTATGCCCAGAGACAGTGACGCAAGCTTCAGGACTTTTTTCTTTCCTTCACATGTGTTTTGTTTTTATGAAGTATTACTTATCACCAATTTCAAAAAAATGCTGTTGTAATTTGGGGGGGGACGACGACGACGACGACGACTTTCTAAGAATTCCCGCCCCCCCCCCCCCCCGCTTCCTGAGTTGCCTTTTTCTATCTAGAACCTTCAGGTCTTATCAGTTGCAGTAAGTTTTCTGAAATAAACTTCTGCAGACAAGGAGTAGATTGATATTGGTATAACTTTACAAAGTGTAAGTTTGCATGGATTTTAATGATCTGTTTCTTAACAGAAGGTTAAATCAGTTTAACTTTTTTTCTGCTGTTTTATGTGCAGATAAGTTTCTCTGTTCAAGTTCTTGTACAGTTTTCATCTATTCTCGTTTTTCCCTTTCGTCTCCTACCTTCATTTAGGAGGTCCTAATGGTAGTTATTTCAGTGTCAGTCACCATATGAGCCAGTTGCTTTGTCAAAGGTTTCCTTTATTGGGTGGGCAGAGTTTTTGTTTATTTTTAGCAGACAGGGAAAAAAAAGAGATTTGACAACCGCCCTTGCTTCTCTCTCTCCCTACCTCCAGCCACCAGCACTCTTTAAAAAAAAAAATTAGCTTATTAAGGAAGGTTCTATGTATTTTGGTAAAGAAAAGGTCATACCGCACATGAAATACTTTTGCTTAGTTCCAGGCCTTCATTGCTTTCTTTGGGGCTGTCACATTATTTTTCTGTCACTGTATGAGTAGACCTAAAGCTGATGCTGTGCAGGTTTAAAACTAACTGTAGTGTTATGTGACAGGAGAAATGTCAATGTGAACAACTCTGACTCTGGCAGCTGGATCAGATTTGATATTTCAGTAGTTCTTAGGTTCAGTTAACATGATTTTATTTTAATTATGTGCTTAACTCTTTCTGGCCTCCTTGAATTAGCAAGAACCATCATTGAAAAAGGACAAAAAGAATAGCTGATGTTTCTAGAAAAGTTAAATGCTCTACATTTCTACACTGAAGACTTTATAAGAAGATACACAAAGATCTGAGATATTGCTGTAAATGTCAAAAAATACACTGGAGAGTTCAGCCGAGAAAGGTGGTGACGATCACTGACCACACCTTACCTCTGTGTGTGCTGAATTTTAGATGCCTAAATATGAATTTTCAGGACTGAATGTCTGTAAATTTTGGCTAGTTATTGTATACCCTCCAGAATTTGAACTGTTGCATGTCAAGCTAAGTATTTAAAACATCATTAGTTTATCTCAAACACTTAAATTTGCAAGACAAGTTTGAAAAATGCTTTAAAACATTGTTTATTTTATTAAGCATTTGCATGTGCTGCAAGCACTGAAATACCTCCAATTATGAAGTTATTTTGGTGAAGTTACTTTATGTACATTAAGTGTACTACATCTGAGACAGAGATGCCCCAGGCTTCTGTAAAAGATCTCTGGCAGAAAGGTGAGAGATTGTTTTTTCTACTGCACCTATTGGATGTTTATACTCCAAATTTCATGGCTTGTTTGAAGCATGACTGTGTAAAAAGCCACACAGGCTATAATACTAGAAAAGTAATGATATTTTTTCTATCTTTGGAATTAAAAAAAAAAATCTTACATCAGTTTTTTCAACATAACCTTATGAAAAATGGATAAACAAGTGCATCCTTTCTTTTCTTTCTTTTTTGTTGAGTGGCCTTCTCTCTGACACTATGCAAAAGGTTTCTACCAATTTATAACAACTTCACAGTTTTTTGCATTTTGCCTGAGTTTGTCAGCAGAGATGACAGCTTTCCTATTATGCTCTGAAAATACTTCATATTTTGAATTATTATTGCGATATCCTTAATTGCATTTTGTGCCTTTTATTTAAGGACAGTGATGTTTAAAATGACAATTGCTCTTGGGTGCTATCCATTGTATACTTTTCTAAATGCCTTGGCTTTGAGAATTTGGTTGCTCACTGCAGTAGGAGTCAGTTTTGTACATCCTGCCTTTTTTTTTTTTTTAATTCTGGCTATAGGGAAATTTGTTTTCTGGCTCATCTCTGATTGAAAGTTATGTGCATGCCCACTTCTATAAAGTATTAAATGTATAAACAGTCTAAGCTAGCTGCCTATTTTTTTTCTTGCTTGTCACAGATGGTTTTAGAAAATAATTTGCTTTGTTGCTAACCTGATTTATTCTGATACCAATTTGTATGTTTTTCTCTAATCCAAAAGAATGCAGTAACTGTTAAAATTATGCTGAGTACAAAACTAGCCTACCTGATCCACATCATTTAATATTGCAATTAAACTTGTACCCAAACATAACTGAGAAAGCTGCAGCTAAGTGATGATGAATAATTCTAATTTTCCTTATTAACTCCCAAGATTGTCATGTGTTCTTTCTTCTTGTGCTCAATTTTGTGTGTCTTGAATCAGAGCAAGAGAGGACACACCTCTAATATAGAATATGTACCTGGCTGTTTTTTGATATTACAGTCATCTTTGGATTTCTATGCCACAGAATAAGAACTAGGTATTTTCTCAGGTTTTTTCTTTTATCAAGTTAGATAATAGTAAAAGGTGTTTTACATCTTAAGAGATGGGGTTTTTTGGTTTTTTTTTTTTTTAGCCTTGTTTTCATAAAATACTATGTACAAAGAGCCTTTTGGTACTTTTTTAAATGTTAAAATTAACAGTAATTCAGTCTTTCATTTGAATTATCATCAAGCCTGGATTTGCCTGAATATGCATCACAAAATACATTTATTTTTTTTTAGGATTGATGCACTTTTTCTCTGGGAGTTTGCAAGAATGCTTTAAAATACAAAACCGTATTGAGTTGTGGGCTGAGTTGTCTTTTGAGAAATGCCACTAGTATTAGGTGCCAGTACAGCACATATAGGCAGTTAAAAATTTGAACAAAATAGTGTCTAGTAGAAGTGTTGCCTTCATCGTCTTTCATGGCGTGAGGATCTTTCTGTAAATTTCAGTCTAATCCCTACAGTCCCGGTTTCATTTAAAGAACATTTCTGGTTCTTCTAACATCTTAAGCAAAGATCTGGTACATAGATTTATGAAACGAACATTTCTTTCCATGTCTGTGGCATGATAATTTTGAAACAATGAAGACCAGTGGAATAGTACCACTGTTCCCCCTGATTTTTAGTTGCTTCACACTGCAGAATAGACAGTGTATCCTAGGATCCCATTTATTAAAATGAAAGGACCCCATGGAAAGTGAAACAGAAACACAGTCACACAAAAAAAATGTGGGTTAAAGCTGCACAGCTATCAAGGTTACGTAAAAATTATTTATAATAATATAATTTAACTGCTGGTTTCAAAAGCACATTTTTACACTTCAACTTACACCTATAAAGTAGGAAAGTATCATGCCTATTTTACAAATGAGGAAACTGAGGAAAAGCAGGTAACGGAGTGAGACGATAGCAGGGAAAAAAGTGGAATCTGAATCCTGTCTCCGTTTACTTTGTTACAGTTGTTAAATTTATCAGCTGCTCAGTACCAACAAAGCAGTCCAGGTTTCCCTTCCTTCTCCAAAAGCTGCATGTAGATGAAAATCCACAAAAGTAAATAATGGCAGATTTGTAAAACTAGATTTTAAAAAGTGTGTGTTTGTCTATGATATAATCGTCTTACCAGTTTAGTAATGACATCACTTAAATTGTCATGCAGCTTACCCATTCTGCAGCAAATAAGCAGTTCTTAAGTGCTGTAAAGTTCTTTTGCTTTTTTTCCTTAAAGAGAGTGTTTTCTGTCTGTGCAGACTGAATTTAGAGATTTATGTTCCCCTTTGTTTATGTATTGGTGTTTATAATCAACGACTGTTTTCAAACTCTGTTGTGTAGATTGATTAGATTATGTCTCTACCAATTCTGGAAATGCACAACTAGATTACTAGTTTGGACAGGTTTCCAAAAGTGGGTTCCTTCCTGTATTGCAAATAGCCATGAAATTCTCCCTGTCCTGGCTACAACAGTGCTGTCGAAGGAAATTCAGCTCTTTCTTACTACCTTCTTCCAGCCCATTGCATGCAGGGAGTTGGTGTGCTTTTTCTGGGAAACAACCATCACAGGTACCGGAAGCTAAAAGTAGTGTTCGGGCATGCTTATTGTCACTGTGATCAAGTGTTACTGAGCTTCAGGCTCCTTCACTTATTTTTCATGTTTGTTCATTATCTGGCTTGCAGTTTTTGTGTTATCTGTAATTGTTTCAGTGTATTATTGTAATCTTAGACTTTTTACTCTTGTACAAACTTGGTTTTGCTCCATTCTGCATCTCTTCCTCTGCTCAGTAAGTGCTTCCAAGTGCTGTTCAAATACACCTGACACACGTACTCTGGGTTCAAACTTAGCACTTCTTGAACAGCAAGAATAGGGGGGTTACCCTAGTATTTCACTTTTTCCTGCACAGGAAGTTCTGACTGAGTGGAGTCACTTCACTTTACAAAGACTTTAGGAAAGGGAGACAAGAAACTACCTTGACTCAGGGTACGTCCTGCAGGACGGGTGGTACTTGGCAATTGTTACCATCTTTCAGGAAGGGAGGTGGACAATGCAGAAAGGCATTCTAAAGGTCAATTTAAACATACAGAAATTACAACAGTAAACAATAACAATACTAACATATATAGAGAAATATAAGTAATACATAAAATTTGACTACTTCAGAGAGTTAGCAGAGAAACTGGTTTTGAACCTGTTTTTCCAAATTGATATATTTAGAGTACAGTTAACAGTAAGTTACGGAAAGCTAGGGGTATCAGAAGCCAAAACCATAGCAGCTACATTAACAAGACCTTTTTTTTTAATACATGATAATGTTCAAGTTAAAGGATCTTGTTTTGTCCTTTATTAATTCTATGTTGGAATTTGCAAAGTTGGTGATTCTCACAATTCTCCTAATTTCTACAGTAGCTTTTAGTATTTTTGCATTTTTAATCATCTTCTCTTGGGAATACATTATTGCTGGGAAGTGGCTGCTTTTGTTTGGAAGAGGAGTTGCAAATACCAGAAACCATACACTGGAAAAAAATAGGAGCAGAAGCTATTCTTTAATCAGTTAATTGGATATAGAGTAGAAAGATACTTTTATTCTTCCATCTTAATCTCTTGTTTGTGCTGAGAAAAATAGCAGTCTGCAGCCCTGTGGGTTATGTCAGAAGCTAGACATAAGTGGCCTTTCACTGTGCACTGAAGTGTTTTATGTATCACAGTTAAATTCCCTTGAAACACTTATTTTTGGGGGAATGAAGGTGCAGATATATCCTGAATCATGCTAAGTTATAAGCCTACCTTTGTGTTTAGCCAAGAAGGACTGGTGTTCTGCTGTTATCTGACTTCCCTTTTCTTTCATGCAGAATTTTTATCAAAGCTGTGGGAAATACACTGCCCTGTTTCAAATAATACAAAGATGCCTGTATTAGCCATTATGTATACCAAAAGATTCAACATAATGACTTCCACATAGAATTGCACAGTCAAGCTCATACTACCTAGTATTGAATTATGCATGACATTTTTAACGGTGGAACAAAAACAGCAGCAGAAGGAAGTGCTGCAAAAGACATGCCACTTTCGCTGGTTATTAGGCACTGGTGTACGTGCATGCAAATCCCAAGATATTCTTTGTTGAAACTCTGGTGCTGTGCTATACAAATCAAAGCTATATGAAAGTAACACCTAATGAGGGAAGATTAAATAAAAGATAAACCCTGACACAGGGAAGTGCAGGATACATACCAACTTATTGTACTTTAGGAGTGAGAAATAAAGATATTTAGTAGGATGCTGAAAATATCAACTAGTGTAAATATTTACTGTACAATAATTGAAAGGATTAGTCTTATTTGATAGTCCACAGTGATGATGCCTGTTAATGTCTATTGAGTGAAAACTGGGAGAATGTAACTAAAATTATTTAGAGAAGAGCTGCTGCATCTTAAGAGGCAGCTGTGGTCTAAAAATATTTGAAAAGAGAAGAACATTGCCAAAGCCACAGTGTTGCTTTCCAGATATGCAAAGACTGGAAAAAAAAAAAAAAAGGAGGAAGGAAGTATTTTTCGGGGCATGAAGACTTATGTTAAAGATTATCCTGTCATAAGCTCTGTTGTATTGTCAGCATGGTACTACTATATCACCAGCAGTCCAGTGCAAACTTGATTATGGGTATTTTGATAGCCAACTCTACTAGATCTAACTTAATTTTAGGCGCTCTAGCACCATCCAATTTGTAATATCCAATTATCAAAGCTATGATGTGTTATTACCACTGGTAATGCTACTGTCAATTTGTCTTTGGTTCACTGTATGGGGTTTATTTTTATTTATTTATTTATTTTTACTGCAAGTTGCTGAGTACACTCAATTGGTTGCTATTTTAAAAAGATCTCTGGAGAACTCTTCAACAATGATGCATGTTAAGAAAAAAGCCAGAAAGCAACTTACTAGCAAGCAGATACCAGATGTATGGGCAAGAGTCCAGAGTTCAACAAAAAAAACCTGGAAAGAGTTTGTTAGCGTATGCTTGTGCCATGCTTTGAAAACATAATGAGAACAAGATAAGAGGCAAAGTCATTATCTCACGGGAGACAGTGACAACGTTTCTGTTGACATCAGGGAGCTGATCACTTTGTCCCTTGTGTTACTTTTGGGTTAGTTAGATACATTTCTAGCTTTGTTCTGACATAAACAGTAACTTTGTCAATGCTGGAAAAATTGCAATTACAGTGCGTATTTTCCTAAACCCGCCTCTTGAAATAGTTATAAAGTATAACATAAATTGTCTTTTTGTCCCAACTTCTCATCTATTTTTTCAGCGCAAGACATATTCGGATTTGACTGGGCAAGAAATACTGAGAATAGTAGACTGCTTCCATATGTGCTTTCCAAACACAAGTGCTACTCAGCATTTTATATTCCTAAGTATAATCTTGATGTTATTGTAAATGTTAAATATAGGTGGTATTTTGAGACATGTTATCTTCTCTGTTTCCAGGTGGGCCATGCACAGGTACAGCTCATGCCTCATTAACCACACCAACCAAAAGATCTTGCGACTCAGGTATGTGTTTGTGGGGATCAAGGAGTTAGGTTTTGCATGATATGTAGCTGTATGGTTATAGTTTAATAGTCAAGGGAAGGAACTCTATCTGGTGAATGCCAAACAAAAATAAATGCTGTTGCTTTGCTGTCAGAAATGTATGTATAAAAGGATTTGTATGGCAGATAGTTCATCTCAGAGTCCTGTTAAACATAATTCCATAAATCTACTATGTTTTCAGTTAATCTTTGTAAACATGATACATACAGGAGTAATCGGTGTGATTTAAGTCTAATGATTGTGATAGTTTTCTGGAAATCTCCCCTTTAAATGCAAAGTATTGAGTAGAAAACTGTTTGGAGTATATTGACTTTACTTTCCCTGATGGAAGATGCAGTATAGACAGCTGATGCTTGCATTGAGACTAAATTTTACCTGCTTTGGGTCCTTTCGATGGCTTTATTTCTACATGGAGGGTATAGATGGATAGTCTCTCACAGAGCTAGCGTTAGTAGTGACATGTTAGGTCATTGCCAGGCTGAAGTTGCTGCTTCCGCAGCAGATCTGTCACGAAGAATCGTGTGAGCACTCATTCAGGCAGGCAGCCAAGTTAAGCATTGGCTCAGATCTTTTTCAGACTTTGATTTTGCGTGGATTAAAGGCTCTTGCTCTTTCAGGTGTTCAAGGTAAATTTCCTCTGAAGTTATTCTTTCAAAAAGTGTTTCAAGTTACTGTATGTTTAGCTAAACTGTAGTTATTCCATATATGCATGTTGTTAGCTTGCAGCGAATGTGTGGGCTTGGTCAGCAGTGAAGGAAGGTTAAAGAGAAGCTACATCACTTTGCACTTGGTGCAGACCTCTCAAGTAATGCATGATAATCTGTGACAATGCTGTGAGTATTGTTTGCCAAAGAACTCTCTAAGTTTGGCACTGGAAGGTACTGGATCCAACTCCTCCAGAATAGGAAGACTGTGGATTTTCTTTTCTGCGTAGCCATAGAGGTATACCTAAACAAGATGGAATGTTTGCCACTGTACCCTTGCAAACTAATCTGCTGTGCTCATAGTATTACTAAATTATATTTTGTTTATACGTTAGCTGTTTTAATGTTTAACTCTGGTTTTCATTGCAGGGTAATTTAAAAGCTTTCTGTGATGCTATAGATACTGAAAACTGAGAGTACTATGTGAATATTTAAAAAAAAAAGTGCTTGTGATTAGCAAAAAGGCAAGTCCACTATTTGGAGTGTCAAATGGCAACAGTAAAAGCTTCTTAGAATAAAGCAGATGAAGCTACTAGACATGTTGAAAAACATCCATTAAATGCTTGGCTAACTTTGCTCAGTAGTTCTCTTATTTTTGGTTTATGCTAATGTTTGGTCCCTACATGCTTGTATGTTAATCATTTGGTGTGTTTAGCAAGAAAATAAGGAGATCTTAATTTGATGCCACAAGTTTCATCTTCAGTCAACTAAACCTAATGATTTTATATTACCTCAATTTCCCCCAATGTTTTTTTACATTATTTGCTCAGTGATCTGCATATTTTGTTCATAGTCCCTTACACTAATAAACCTGTTACCAGGGGTTACAGTTTTCTTCTCCAGAGCTTGAATTTTCAGCAAACTTTCGTTTTTAAAATAAATTACTATGTTTTCAAAGTCTGCTTTTGGGAATCCAGATAAATATGGAGATTGACAAGAAAACATTGGCTGCAAAATATTACCCAGAAATGGTGTGCCATCTTCAGGCAGAAGGAGCAGACTATGTAGGTGAATATTTCACACTACATTCACTTCAGCTTAGTGTCCCTTCCTAGGCGGCTATTTAAGCGATACAAGCAATATTTGTCAATACTACACATTGTGTATAAGACTCTTTTCTGTAAGTATTCTACATTTCTTCTGCTTGGAAGAGCTTTGAAGGAAGAATGTTTTGGTGGAATTCATCTGTATTTTTTTTCCCCTTCAAGCATAGTTTTTTCCCTAAAGTCTGCCATATAGTAGCATTTGAGACAGAAAATTAGAAATTTGACCTACTTATCTTGTATGCAGGTTCCCATCAGGAGGATATTAAGGAATACATAAACCTTTCATATTTTATTAGCACTAATGTAACCATTGAAGAAAGATCAAAACAATAAATCTGTCAAAACGCAGGAAAAGTTCTCTTACCAAAAAAAAGAGTTTTTACCTCATGTACTTGGCAACCTGCATGCTGAAGGAGCTGTTCAGATAAAAAATTGTATTATGACACCAAATAGTACGTTTTTCCTCCTCCTGTTCACCAGAATCATTGCTGTGGTAAAAAGTATTTCTATTCCAAAGTGTGCCCACAGGACAAGGATTATAATGAAAAGAATGAATAAAGCCTTGCAATCATTCGTTTGGATGATGCCTCAAAGGTTTTTGAGAGCCAGCGGTCTGAAGATTTTGTAGGAAAATAGATAGGACTGTGTGGCCTAGTGTATAGCTGCTTATGTGTTTTGATTGTTTCTTAATGGTTAGGTAATGTTATGATTGATGGCAGATGATACTGTGAGGCTTACTCTAATCAGTAGGGCATCCAGATCCCATTTATATTGGGTCCCCATGTTGTGAAAGTGCAGTAGTAAGTGGCATATTACTCTTCTTTTTCTGCTGTACAACTTTAATGATGATTTAATATGCCATTCTAAACAGTCAGATTTAAAAACATTTTCATGCAGTTAAAGAAACCTGGAAAAAATCGGTGGAACTGTGTGAGTGCACTCAGTTAATTTTTAATTGTGTGGTAGAGAAGGTAGTAGAAACAGGCAGATAAAATGCAGTAATGATACAATCAAGTCATACATTATATCCATAAAGTCAGTGAGTTTTTAAGTACTTTATTTCTCAGTAGCAGTTCATGAGAAATGTGCATCTTTAATATTTTGTATAGTTACATGTGCAGATAGCTCACATTTTATGAGGATATCTGTCCTAGATGGTAGTATTTATATTGGATGAGATTACAGTATCTGTCTCATTGCTCTATGCTTTCTCTAGTTTAAAATTTGAGTCTAGAAGATGGAAATAATTCTTCCACTGCTCAAGTAAAGCAATTAAGCAGGTGCATGGTCCTTTTTGAAGTTTCGGCTTTATTGATATTCTTATACTATAGGCGTGTGCTTGATTGTAGCAGTGTCAGAAATCTAAATGCTTTGAGACTGAACCTGTACAATCAAGAGGACAGCCTTCTAGGAGTTATAGAAAGGGCAGGTTGTGGAAATAGAAGCATACAAATTTTCAGCCAGAGCCAAAACCAAGATATCATTACTTTTGCATGATTTTTTTGTCAATCTCTGTGTTGAGTAAGGACAAAAAGACCTGGTACACCACTAATCTTTTGTTTTTAATTGCTCTTAAGTGTTAAGGTCCTGAGCAAAAAATATACAAAATATTATTGGAGGGGGTTCATAACATTAAAACAACTTTGAGGTATGTTTTTCATTGGTGTTCCAAGGGACTTTTAAGGTGTTCTTTAGTGTTTGACTTCTGGAGGGCATTGTGTTAGAAATCCAACCTTCTTGGAGCTCTCACCAACAGGAAAGTGATGATAGAACAGCCTTCGAGCAGCATAATAAATCACCCAGCCCTGGCAATAATAGTGCCCATTAGGGATGCTCCCCCCACCACCAGTTTCCAGCTGTACTAATAGAACAGCGCATCAAGCAAGGCTGTAAATAAAAGTTATAACTTAATAGGTGGTTGCTGAAGTGGAACGGACAGGAGCTGAGGCATGGAGGCCTTATTACTGCTCATCAGCAATTATAAACAGGATAAAGTGTCTGGGACTTGCACTGATGCAGCAAGAGCTAATAGAGGCTGGGAGATGACACCATACCATGATCAGATGATATATGTTGATGGGTTTTTACTATCTCATTTTATTGCCTATTTCTGTGATGTGTTGTATTATCTGTTCTGTGCTTCCATATCTATCTGGATGGACAGATCGGTTTCCTCTCCTGCTCAAAGGAGCTTTAGGACATATACTCAAGCTTGCTTTTTTGCACAAGCTTGCTTTTTTGCACGTATACTTTGCATTAGTTGCCAGTACTGGTTATCTAAGAGCCTTCTCAAAGTGTGATGATTATTATAGATTAATATGTTCCTAATGGTGAGGATCATAATAGTAGTATGTGTAAACAAATCTAAGGACTTGCTGCAATTGTAGGATTTATTTTCACTATCACCTTGTTCAACTTTACAAAATCACCCTCATTCATTAAAAATAGTGGATATGGTCACCTGAACTATCTTTTCCACTAAATGCATTCCATGCATTTTAGACTAAATGTGTTATGACCAGTGTGGTTGGAGAATATAAAGAGATGGGTTTGGGGTCAATATATCAAAAAGTTTGTTAAAAGTCAGCTATAGCTGTGATGATCCTTGCCTCTGAGTTACAAAAACTTCAGCTGTTCCTGGGAAGGTTTTTAAGAGCTTGTTAGCACACATTAATTGGTAATATTCACAAAAAAGTCTTTCTTGATCTTTTATCTATCACAGTCTAGCACATTTCTGTGCTAGACATCTAAATCATTTCTTTACTAAACCATAGTGAAAGAAAATGCCTTGAAATTTAGCCTGTACTTGCTTTAATCTAAAAAGAAGTTTTGCAAGCATCTTCATAGTTCATACATTAATCACTCATGCTGTTTACTTCTGAAGAGAATTTTCTTCTGAGTAGTGGAAAAAATACAACATTCAGAAATGAAAAGCTGTGCAGCAGCATGACAGCATGTAAGAACAGTGACTCCTATCCTTGTCTATTCAGTACAGCCAGGATAAAATAAATAGATTATTTTTCTATCATCTTATGATATTTGGACAGGAATACCTACATCTGCCTGTGTTAAAGTACACTAAACTGAGATGAATGGAAACTCATCCTTTTCGTAGTCAGTATTTCTTTGAAATTAACTTTCACACTTACTGGTTCCCAGGTGTTTCTTTCCTTTGCATTGTTCGTAAAGTGAGGAAGCTAGATAGTTGAAGTGGCCAAAGGGACAAAAAATGTAATGTGACTGGAGGCCCTATTTCACATGCTATATAGATGAATTAGAAATTCTTACAAACAGTGTTTTGAAGGTGTTTATAAAATGTGCGAGTAATTCCTATTTAGGAATAACTCCTTTTTCTCATCAATCTGTTGAAGTCATTCATGAAAGCATTGCTGGCCTTAAGAAATAAGACAAAATTACTGTTATGGAATAGGATAAATAGATGAATATGCTCATTTACATGTTTATTAATGTTTCCCATTTTAGAATATTGTGTTCCCCGAAACTGTACTAAGATTAATTCTCTGAAGAGCATGTAAGGCAGTCGTATATGATCTCCATGTTACTAATGCATCCTTTCTAAAGACAACAGGAAGACCTCAGTAACAGAGGATTGCTGCTGTCCCATTGTGTGGTATATCAGTGTAGCTTTGCAGTTAGCTACCTTGTGCAGAAAGTGAGATTTGGTGTATGCTAGTGTGAGTGGCAGAAATGCGTACCAATTGAATTAGATTTTGGTTATACAGGGGTGGATAGGTTATGAGAAACAAGCTTTTCCTCCCTTGTGAGGAGGAAAAAACTAGCCAGTACAATAGAATTAAAAAATAATAATCAAAATGTGTATGTAAATGGGGAATAAGGGTCTCTTGGCCTGTATAACCTCCCAGCAGGTGCTGAGACAAACACCACTGTGTAGCCCGTAATACTCCCAACTCTGACATCTGACCATGTTGTCAGTTCATTCAGAGTCTAAGTTTTCAAGTCCAGCATCCTAACAGATAATGTTTTCCAGGTACTTAAAACTGTTACTTCTACTACCTTTATTTATCCTCTTAAATCACCCAAATTCATCTTTTATCCTTTGTGCTGTTTGGATGTGTCCTTGAACCTTCCTTTTTCATTCTTACTTCACCAAATAACCTGTTTAAGACTTTTTTTGATTACTTGTAATTCCATTCCTCAGCTTTCACTTGTCTTTATCTCTTTTTGCTGCTCTTGATTCAAATTTTTCATCTGTTTTCATTTCCATATTGTGAATCCCATTATGAAAAAGACCACATTCAAAGTAGAACAACTTTGAGGAAAAGGTGCTTAAGTCAAGAGGACAGGATGATCTTTTGAGAGGAGTTCACATCGAATTGTAAACCAGTAGGAATTATTTCAAAAGTCAAATTAAAGGTAATACCAGATGACAGGAGAATAGTAAACACTGTCTCTGGATTAGCTATGTTAGAAAGAGTATAGCCGGCAGATTGAGGGAAAAGATTTTTTTTTTTTTTTATTTTATTTTTTTTTTTTTTTGCCTCTACTTGGCACTGGAACAGGTACCCACAGAGGCTGTGAAATCTTAGTCCTTGAAAATTTTTGAACATGGACTGGACCAGGCCCTAAGCAACCTGATCCAGCTTTGATGTTTACTCTGCATCAAGCAGGAGGCTGGACCAGGTGACCCCCAGAAATCCCTTCCAACCTAATTTTTTCAGTGATGCTAACAGAAAACAAATATGATCTGAGGGATTAAAGGTATTTAGTCTAACCTCAACAGCATTCATAGCAACTAATGAGAGCTGAGGCAGGTAGGCTCTAGAAGTACAGGTGAGCATTTAGTGCCTCAGGCATTGTAGAGAAGAGCCAGGAGAGAGACTTTTGGAAAGGTGGGAGAGTTGGGATGGTCAATGCAAAGCAAAGAGCTGGGAGAACAGTCCTTGCAGTAGGGCTCTCAGTGGCCATGAGCAGGATAAGCAAAGTGAGCTTTGGTAAAAAAGATACTCTCCTGTCCTGAAAAAACATGTGCTGCTGCCCTTGTTGCTTTCTCACCACTTTTTCTCTATGGTCTGATAGGTGGTTTTCAGTCTAGTTGGTGAAATTCTTGCCAAATGCAAAATTGCATGTTTTTAAGATTATTATCTTTCAAAATTCAGATATGACCACATCTTTGTATTAAAGTCTTAGGGAACTATGATTAGTCCTTGAATTTGTTGAAACAGAAGAGTAAATATATTATTCTTTATATATATTTTGATTAAAATTAAACAACTTTACGTTGAATATTTTTTTTAGTGGTTTCATGCCATGTTTAGTTTTCAGAACTATCAGAATCTCTGTGATGAGTTAACTGACTTTTGACAGTAGGTACATAGTTATTATTAGAGAATATACATCTATTGAGCTTACTTGGCATTACGCTCCCAACAGCTCTAAATTCCTTGTTTAATTACCAGCACCCACCCACACACTGCTAGAAACCTATTCCCAAATAACAAAATTGCAGCTCATAGTTTTACACAAACTGCATTTCCATTAATTTGAAGGGCAAAGAAATCAGGCTTACATGTCTTGCATTTCCTATCTACAACCCTGTCCTAAAACCTAATAAAAATAGATATTGGAACAGGATTGGGGAAGCTTAAGAGTTTGCTTTAATTTCGATTTGGCTTGCCCAATAGCAAGACAATATGGAGAAAGTTGGAAAGAATAGCTGAGATCATTAACTTCAAAATCTGTGAGGAAGTCTGCTCTC
This sequence comes from Haliaeetus albicilla, assembly GCF_947461875.1. NCBI lineage: Eukaryota > Metazoa > Chordata > Aves > Accipitriformes > Accipitridae > Haliaeetus > Haliaeetus albicilla. The sequence goes on along the minus strand of NC_091495.1, from coordinate 21,520,662 downwards.
GTCAGCCTGAAGAATTGAACTGATTTTACCTCAGTGTGTTGCAGTCAGCACCTTGATCTGATCTGTACAGATCAGACAACTTTCCTACTGATATGCTTTAGCAAATGAGACATAGCTTTTTATTGTTTTAAATTTGTTATTTTATTGCACTGGAGGGTTTGTTGTTGTTGGGGTTTTGGGGGGTTTTTTTTTAAACAAGTTCAGCATTAAATAACTAGTCTGAAATACATTTAAAAACATATAGCCACTTATAGTTGTCTTTTCCCCCCCCCCCCCCCACTATCTTAAATTACAACACATGTAACATGCAGGGGGCTAATCTATGATCCTCTTACTGCTGTACTTTCTGATGCAAGGGCAGTGCCCCAAAGGTTTCATCTGACTTGAAGGCCTCTATTCTGACTAATGATTTCAGTGAGCATCAGACAGCTTTTAAGTACAAGTTTTCACTGTTTTCCATTTAGATATTAATTTTCATAAGGTCCTTAAAAATACATGGAAGTAATTTTAGAGTCTCTTGGAAGTGTGCTTAAGCCTGTTGAGTATACACAGGAGAAAGTGTATCTTCCTACGAAGTGAGGGTTTTATAAATATTTGTATGTTCACTGAATGGTCATGCAAACAAGTAACCTCTTTTTCCTATTCCTGTTCCAAATTATTTTCCATAACATAAATTTCAGGGAATAACTAACGAGACCAACATCTTGGGGCAAAAGAGGATTGAAAAAGAGCTGGATGTAAGATAAAAGACAGTGCATGTACTGTTGCATCCTCTGAGTTTCATTGATCTGTTCTACCTCTCCCTTTGTGTAGATGTGGTCTTTGGTTCAGGTTAGTGTAGATGCTCCCCAAATATCTCCTTTCAAAACAGTAAGAACTGCCTAGTAAACCAGTCTGACTTCTGATGTATTGTAGACAGCAATTGGGTATACAGAAATTGTCTTCTATGCCAGGGCTGGTTGGTTTTTTCCCCTGCAAAAATTGCTAGAAAAAGTAACACAATCAAAATATAAACTGATTTTAAGCTTTATTTAAAATAACTGAATCAAACCCAAGTGTATTTTGAAGATAGATTAGCTGTACATTTCAGAACCTACTCTTACTGCGTTCAGTAAAATTTTTATCAAAATAGAAGAGCTCTTAGGTTTTTTCCTTAACATTAGTCAGTTACAGTCCTTGGAATTATAGTCTCTTATCGCAAGATTTCTGTTGCTAATGGCATCACTGAGGTTCTGCAGTTAATGACAATTAATAATTTTGAAAGATTTTTGAAAATATATGTATTTTTTCACTGCTAGCAGGCAGGAGTTCTTTACAATTCCTCTTCTGAATCTGTGTCTTAGCCTTGGAAAACCCTCATTACACCAGTGGGGGGGAGGGTGTACTAAGAAAAACTCAAGTGTATGAATGCAAAATAACAGAAGAAGTAGATTCTATATAGAACTGGGTTTAGGCTATTAGTTTGAAGAATTACCTTCCTGAATACTGTATACCATCTGATTGATGAGGACATAACTGGAATATACTACTAGGATTTTGAAGCAGAGCAGCACCACTTATTCACTCTTGAGCCGACTAGCAAATATGCAATATTTATAGCATTATCTATTCTTGTTAATCTAATATTAGAGAATTTCACAAAGCATAAGAGGGCTCTCATTAAAGTCAGCAAAAACAAAAATATGATATTGCTGAATGCTTTTGAATTCCCATTTTATCAGAACCAGTGTAAGTTTATTTGTATGTGTTTGCACATCCATATTCACATATGTAAATATACATATTTTAATACTAGTAAGCAGTCTTCAGGTGCTGTGGAGTGACCAGAATGTTTATGATTTGCCTTCATAACTTTTTCATCATGCGTATTCCCATGTTACAGCTTTTTTCTTCTTTCTTGTGTTTCAGTTCTTCCATTTAGCTATCTGTATTTGTGCGTTATTCCTTCACTTGATAATCCTGTTCTGATTGTTCAGGCCACTTATGATATCATTTGTTCTCCAACTTTAACTGTCACCAGAATCTGCCTTTGTCCCTCTCCCAACCTTAACCCTATGCTGCTAAAATACATAATTTAATAATGAGAAAATAAGTTCAAATTGACACCCGTAAAATATTTTTTTTTTAAATAGTGAGTTTAGTGTTGTGGTCTTTTTTCTCTTCTAGCCTTTTCCAGGTTCGTTCTTTATAATAATCTGAATATATGAAGGGCTTGAGATGCTGTTCGTCAGCTATTAAAAAAAAAAAAAAACAAAAAAGAAAAACACCACCCAAACCAGCTTCCCTTAACATCCTTAGAATAGAATCAAACTTCTATACTGCATAAATTGCCCCCAGTAATCAAGACGACAGGAATTCAGTCTCATGCCTGCACACACTAGCAGTCGCTATCTGTGTATGATTTTACTGTCAGCAGCTGTTTTGAAACCCATTCTTCAGCTGTTTACCCTTGTAGCAGGAGATGGACAGCAAGCACCAGGCCAAGTCCTCAGCAGGACTGTCCAGCCTGTTGTCTCTTCACAAACTCATCTGTTGTAGGCTCTGGAGATTTACAGGCTTGGCCCATTGGTGTAATTCAGGAAAGGAACCCCATTCACCTAGTTTTCTAAATAAACAAGGCCCTTCTTTCAGTCAGCAGCAACAGGGGTGGCCATTGCTTTAGGAAATGTTTCAACTAATTGAAGTGCCCTAAGTTAATCCATCAAAGGAACTGTACAGTACAGGTGCCTGAATGCATTTAAATATGCACTTGTTTGAATCAATTGGGTATATAAGTAAAAATGTTTGGGAAATAAATGAACATTTCCATTAACTAAAGACATGCTGACATCAGAGAATAAAGAGGGGAGTAATGCAAGAATTTAACTATAAAACAGATGTAGTATAGGAGCCTAAATATGAGATGAAAACTAATTAGCTTTTCACTTAATTTAGAAGTTATGAAATTTATTGACAAGAAGGGATAATAGACATTTTCGCACTTTTTCTAATTATAACTTAGCTAAAATGCATGCAGTAGCCTATGTAGTTGACTTTGTCATACAGTTTTCAACATGCATTTAATTCATCTGGGTTACTAGCACTAGATTAGTCTCTTCTGTTTCATTAGAGATGGTAGTTAATAGCCTCATTAAGTTACACTGCAGCACAGTATGCTTCCTTTTTGACGGGTGATAGTACTGACAATACAGGTTTAGAGGAAAACAAACAAAAATGTGAGAGGTAGGAAGGAATTGGTATATAATTTTTTTTTTTTTTTTCCCCCATCCATGAATGTTAGAATTACAGAATGGCTGAGGGTGGAAGGGGCCTCTGGAGACAGTCTGGTCCAACCTCCTTGCACAAGAACAGGGTCACCTAGAGCAGGCTGGGGGCCATGATGTCAGGTTTTGAGCACCTATGAGGATGGACACCTCCACATCCCCCCTGGGCAACCTGTGCCAGTGTTGGGTCTCCTCTACAGTAAAAAAAGTGTTTTCTTATGTGTAAGTGGAATGTCACTAGACTTATATGGTTATGTATGGTTATGCTCCCACGTTTTCCTGAAATCATATGCCAGCAGTAATATATGCATTAATACTCAATTCACACACACACACACACACAAATAAAATTTTAACTAGAGTGCGCTACATTTTGAAGTTTGGTGCTAAGAAACACAAATCAGGTTGACACACGTAAACCACTGGGGGTGGGGGGCAGCTGCCTGGTTTCCTAAGGAAATAAGGCCCCCATAGTTTGTCCCGCAATAATGTCTGAATCTCTTGGATTATTTTAATCAAATTTCACAAAGGTATTAAGGTCTTGAACACTAATCTGACATGCAGGTTTTATGAAAACAGGCAGCTTAATACTTGGAGAGGGTACATGTGTGACACGAGGCAGCACAGTGTCCCTGTCTGAAGTAACCTGTAGCTGTGGCTGGCAGCCCCTCCACTTCAGCGCACGTTGCTTTCTGGAGGGTGGCTGGTGGCCAGGGGACCCACCTTGTGCTTCCAGAGAGGTGTGTGCTTAGGTTTCTGACACAGCTTTGAGATGCAGTCATGATTGTGTGAGAGGACAAGATGTTCGTCCTGATGTAAATATCAGAGTTTCAAAATAACTGTTTCCACAGCATTATACAGCAACAGGGAGGAACTGAGGTGGTCACAGTTGTCAAACTTGGCTCATAAGATGTTAATCTTGAATTTCTGTCTCTTAATTAATAGCCAACAAGCAAATGGGATTTGGAACAACTATGTTAATTTTAGGTTCATTTGAAGTAAAGGAGATGATTTTAAATGATGATTCTGGTAAATGTGATAAGAAAGGTTTATAAAGAGGCAGTTTCATCTAGATTAAGTTTCTAATGCATGGTCAATATGCCAGGGAATTAATCCCTCATCTAAAAATGGAATAATGACGGGGGAAAAAAAAAAAAAAACACCCTAGAAACTGGCAACAAGATATTGCTCAAACTTTAGTTAATTCCTGTTGTGTAGTTATTGTCAGTGACTGTGCAAGTTTCTTCATGGACAGAGGTTTTAACAGCTCAAGCTCCTTTTACAATAGTTTCAGAGGAGATGGCAGTGATGTTTGAGGGTTCATTTAATTATTCACTCTTACTGGTGTTTGCACAGGCAGCTGAGATCATAAATGTCAGTCTGTCAGTGTGATGGGTTCTTTATGAAAAGAAAAAAAACCTGAACACCTCAAAAGCTGTCACCAAACCAGAGATTAAACAGGTCATCTCATTCTTGAAGTAAGCAGCAGCAGAGGAGGGCTTCTCTTCCTCTTAATACTCTCTCATCCCTTCCTTCCTTCCGTCTTCCTTCCCTGTTACCTTTTCTCATCCCACATCTCTGCTGGGCTTAGAGCTTCCCACCCTCTCCCCAAAATGCCATTAAAGAGCCATCATGATTGTTAGTGAAGCCATGTGCATACAGCCTGCAAACTTCTCCATGGCAGGAGAGTCAGAGAGTGGGATTCAGCTCTGACAGTCATAACACCATTTATTTGGAAAATTTTGAGGGGAGAACATGAGTAATGAAGACGAGAACAGTGACAGTGAGGAACAAATGTGAGTTTCTGTCCAAGACATAGTAGAATTTTTAAGAACAGTACTTTGCTTGTTGTTCCCAGACAAGCTTCCAGTTTCAGTCTTGCTCAGCTGCATTACTTCATTTTCTCATTTCAAATGGGAGTTTGATATTTGAGTCACCACAATTAGAAGAATCTCCATTATCAGATACAGATTACAAGAATCCTTATTTCTTAAGTCTGAATTTAGGTTGTGATGGGAGATTTTCAATGGCAGTTACTCTGCTGAGCCGTTTCTTTGTAAAATTTTGAGGATGTCTCATCTCTATTGTTTTTCCCCATTTTTACACAAAAGTTTTATGACTTTTGACATCTGCAGGTGAAAGGAAAGCTTTCTTTTCTTTTTTCTCCTCAGACTGGGTATTTGTTGGTTTAGGTGTAATGCTAAAATGCAAGTTGTGTGTGGAAAATGTTTCTTAAAAGCAAAGCAAGAAGTAATTGTTGTTGCACAAACCAAGTCACTGTTGGTCACTGGCTGAAAGAATGCTCTTCTCTGTAGCCATTTTTCATTAATAGTTCACACTGAGAATTTACTCTTGAGTCTAGTTACAGCACTTCACCCTGTTCCTAGGGGTTTTTTTCTGCAATCCAGGTAGTAAAGCTATGCGTGACAATTTCCTTTTGCTATCAGATCTCTGAAGTTTAATGTTGTAATATTCCAGGTGCTGGAAGATTTGTGTCCTGTATTGCTTGTGTCAGTATTGTGGAAGGCAACATGGTCTGGAAGAAATGCATGCAGGGCTGAATCCAAAAGTTCTGATTTCTGATCTGTGCTTTCTCCTTGCTCTTTATACTTGCCCAATGAGAAGATGTAAGCATGTGTACTATTGGTCTGTTTTGTAATGAGTATTAGCTTGGGCTTGCCTGTTCAAGGTGCTGTGCAATCAGTGATCAGATAGCTGGTACTGTCCTTGAGCATCAGGCCAAGTTTACCTCAGTGTTAACGCTGTTTAATTTATGGCAAAAAGATATGCATTGTAAAAGATGAGATACCTAAATTTTCATTTCTATAATCTTAACCAACTTATGTTAATATTCAGTTAGTTATTACCAATTAACAGGAAATGTATAATTAAAGATTTTAGTTACAGGACTACTAGCCTGACTCGGGGTAGATATTTTTCTCATTAAGACATGTGGCTTCATTAACTGATTAGATACTGGTTGACCCATAAACATGAATCCCTTATTTGGACTTTATTATCAGCAGACCAGTATGGTTTCCATTGGCTTAATTCAGAATGCCAAATTTGCTTCTGAGAACTACCAGAATGGCTTACTCTTCCAGAAGCAAAGATGTGTGGGAGGTAGCTATTTCAAAATAGCCATGTATCTGTTTCTCTGAGTAGTGATTAACTACAAATCATGCAGTTCCCCATCTTTGGCAATAAAGTGGGCTGGAACAGGTTTTTACTGAGTCAGCCAGTTTACAGACATAAGCTGCCTGTTGAAGGGTGCACCCTACTACGTTGAAGGCTAGCCTACTCCTCTAGGCACTCTGAAAACAAGTGTCTGTATGACAGGACTGTTGCCTTGGAGTATGAGTCGGGATCTCTGTTCAGAGAGTTGGGCGGCCTGTTCAGAGGATCTTCCTCTTGGATCATCTTCTGCAGAGATTTAAGACAGGACTAGTTGTTCCATAACTGTATTAATGCATTACGCACTCCTTTCTTTTCCTTGTCAAGACTCCTGCACAGCCAAGCATGCAGAGTTGGAGTACATTACGTACTGAATATTAGTTTAGGCCTAATAGATGTATTTTGTAAGGTGTAAGTTGTAATCTATGACACTGATCAAAAAGAAGGCTATATTGAGGCACACATCAGATAAAATTATTGCAGCTTAATAAAAACTTATCACCTGTATACTGTGCAGAAAGCAGTTCACTTTTGTATGAAATGTGAGATGCAGAGACTTTGTATTTATTGTAAAGCCAGGCACATTTTCAGCATATCTTAAGAGCAGTATGACAGAAATAAAGTAGACCCAAGTGAGGCAAGTTGTGTATTTGTAATGGCTGTAATGTTGGAGTCCAACAAAGGGAGAAACACTGAGACAAGGCCTGAAACATGGGTAAGAAGAGGGTGTTAGTTTATACGGCATGTGAGGAACCAGGGAAAGTTAATAGAGCATACCTGTCGGGAAAGGCTAACAGGTGTTCATAGTCTGACTTCATTAGATATTTGCTCAAGGAAGGTCATGATGTTGATAAGCAGTGGATCAGATAAGATATTGAAATAACAAGGGTATGGACAGTGTTTTAGCCATGGCAGGCAGTTATCTTTTCCTGGCTAATCCAGAACAGTTAACACAAAGTAGACATGTTTTCCATAAGCACAGGACACCATGCAATGGAAACTTAAAATAAAGGTAAAACCATGTTCAATAGGCTATCATCCTGCCAAAAGGATATAGTTCTCTTGTCATTTTTTTGGATTAATGTCCTTTCAAAATGGATTTAACTGAACTAATGCTTTGTTTTTGTCTTGATCACCATCTTGCACTAGAATGCTGACTGACTGCAGTAACGGCTTTCAGCAGTTAGTTTCCTTGCAACACTATTACAGGCAATTTAATTTTTAGTACAGTTTGGATTAAATTTATTTGCAGCTTCTATTAAAAAGAAACACAGAACTGATTCCACTATGCACAGGTCTGGGAAGGGAAAATGTCTTTTCCAGCCTGACCTGACTCAGATTGCAGAGTGGCAGATCTGCTGAAATCCACTACCTCTGACATGCCACAAAAATAAGGCTTGGGCATCCCATGTTCCAGTCAGTAATGTGCATTTCATGTGCTACTCCAAAGCCCTGGTCAGTATACACTCCATTGTAAAAAAACAACAAAAAGACACTACGCTACCTGAAGTAACACTGTCCTGAACTTTAACTTAAGACTTTCCACACACTATTTTCTTTGAAGCTGAAATTTATAAAGTTATTAATGCAAATAGTATTCTGACTAAATTCTTTAAAAATGGCTGAGCACTTTGAATTTATAGCATGCATGTACAGGTTAGGCTTATTCTGTTTGGGTTTGTATTGTTGGTGTATACTAATTTAGATTTAAATTGTTATCCATGTAGAAAGTGAGGGAAGCTTGGTATGGTGCTTTCATGTACCGCCTTCAGTCATAAGAGATAAATTTACACGCTGTGCCTTAAAAATCTCCCTCCTGCCCAGGGAGGAAATAGCTTGAACGTGCGTTCAGCTGGTTTTTGTCAGCAGCCTACTTCAGTTAGTTTGTGCAGGGAGAATGAAGAAGGTGCACAGGAGAAACTAAATGAGATGACAGATGAAGCCTGCAATTGTTTAGGATGGTATGTACTCTACGTGTATATCTATATGACCCAGCCATGGCTGGAAGGAAGCTAATCAGTTCATTTTATATTCAGTATTGCCAGCAGGAGGGGTTCTTCTAGGGAACAAAGATAATTTGTCCTTTACTTGATGCTCATTTTGATTGTTAAGAAAATGTGTATATGCAATAGAATGGGAAGTATCATGCTGCTTGGTAGTGACCCCATCTGAAAGCAATATACCTTCAATCTGCCCAAAGGGATGCCTCAGCAACGAAGTTCTAATATTTTTCCTAAAATACTTGTTGTGAATACAACAGATTCACAGTCGGAGAGTGAGGCTTCTCCTGTGAAGCGGCCACGGCTACTGGATGGCAGTAACGACAGGCCTGAAGAAACCAGTCGATCCAAACAGAAGAGTAGACGCCGATGCTTCCAGTGCCAAACAAAACTGGAGCTAGTACAGCAGGAACTGGGATCATGTCGTTGTGGTGAGTACTGTTTGTCAGTAGTGTCTGGCTTTCCAATGCAGCTGTGCTTAGATCTGTAACACAGGTGGAAATACAGAGAACACTTGCATTTTTTAATCTTTCAAAGATACTTTAAGCAGAAGCTATAGCTTTGACTGGTAGCAAAAAGTTATAATTAGTTCCTGTCTAATTTCCCCTTTAAAACTTCGGCCTTGATGTACTGCCTTGTCTCAAGAGATCTCAAATGTTAATGAATTTAGCTTCCGAAGTCCCTGTAAGGCAGGATAGCATCATACCCACTTGACAGGAGAAGAAACACAAAGAACATCAGTAAATATGCAAAGATGACAAGTTTTTTACAGAGCTTAAAGGAACATAGGTCAGCATCTACGTTACGCATTTTATAATTCCATTATTATTAAAAAGTTAAAACCAAAAAAAACTCTAACTGAAAATGTTTTCATTCTCACAGTTAGCTGCTGGGGGTTAAAACTTGTTGTTCACCATGCACTTAAAATCATCCAACCTGGCTTTTCTGAATTTGATGACACTGTTCAGCTAATTGAATTGAGGATGATAATCTCATGCAGACAGCTAATTTGGGGTTTCATATTACATGCAAATAATCTTTCTGAAGTAATAACTAATGTGACTAGATTCCAGAGGAGATGCTCTCTCCTTCATGGGACAGTGGTGTTCATAACTGGTTTAAATGTGCTCGTCAGACCCAGTGATAATGAACATGGTAGTTTTACCTGCTAATTATTTTTTCATATAATCATATATTGAAAGTTTACACTTGTGCTCTCTGACCATGCTTGTATTGATACATTTGGAGAAGTTTGTTTAGTTACTTCAGTGTGTCTCAGCAGGGGGATAATTTCCAAAGGATTTGCATAGACAATAGGCGCAGTTCATATTGCACCTGTGAAATGTAGAATATTGTATTAAAATATTTCCTGGATGAAGGCATATCCTTCTGAGCAGCAGTGGGGAGAGAAAGGATTGGCTAAGCTAGTTACAAAGGCCCAGTTAATGAATTCTGTATTGAATACCAAATATCAAGTGAAGAGAGGCGATAGAAAGCCACAAGGATTCCATGTTACCCTTTGTTCCTTTCTTCAGCGTCTATCTGTCTTCAGCCTTTAGAGATCACTGTTGTGTTGTGCTCTTTTGGACATGAGACAGGCTTTGTTTCAGATATTGGAGCACTGCCATAGAGCTAACATACGTTATCTGTGAAGCCACCAAACATGAAGTCAAAAGCTGTAATGTTGAAATTCTTGTTACAGAAATCATGTGTCTGGATACTTTCAGTAAGATTTATATCAAACCGAACAAGTGCAGCGCTATCAATGACACAGTTTGTTATGGCTCTTTCTGCTCAGCACGGCAGGAGTTCCTGCTCTTGGTCTGCTGCTGTCACATATCAAATGACTGAGGCTGCTCACAGGTACCTGACTGAAATAGAAGAATCTTCCCTAATATTGGGAGGATGAGAGTTTTACAAGTTGAGGGAGAATTGGAAAAAAGATGACTTAGTGATTATGTGATATCATTAATCTTTCCTGCATTCTGCAAAATTGGAGCTATGTAAGGGCAATGAACTCAAAAGCAACTTCTTAAAAGTCCTTCTGTTGATTAGTAATGTTTTTAAAATTATAAAATAAGACATGCCTTCTTTTTTTTCCTTAAACTGGATGACAAATATATCTAGTTGGTTCCTCTCAAGCTTTCTTGACGTAGTTCCATAATTCAACATTGTCGCAATATAAGCATTACATGAATTATTCTTTAAATTGTTTCTACTGGATATATCCGGCTTTATGGAAATACTTCTGTTAAACTTCATAAAATGTGTTAATAAAAACGTGAATATGAAACAAAAAATTCCGAGTTCCTCAGCAATAAGTGAGGAAATGAAAATTTGCATTCCTACATTACATATTATATCCTGTATAGTTTAAAGGACGTATAATAAACTTTTCTATTCCACACATTTAATGAGAGGAGTGGGAGGCAGGAGTCTACTTCCATGTTTACAACACGGCTGAAAAGACTGGAGATCTTTGGTTTATCTGTGCAGCTATAATACTTCATTAATACTGTATTCAGTACATGTGTTATCTATAATGAAATGCTGCTGTTATGTGAAAGTAGGCATAGCCTGCACTACTTACTTTTGATAGTAATATTAATAAGAAGCAAACAAAATCCTGCCACTGAGCAACATGGATCATCTCAGCTTCACATCACCTGAACTGCTTTACCAATACTCATCAGCATGTAGCTTTTGTCACTTTCCAAGAAGCTGCCTTAGAAACCATTCTCACTAACTTTGCTCTACTATCTGTAAAATTAGGTTGCTTTAGGTCATGAATGACAAGCCAGATAAAAAACCCTGGGGAGTGAGTGATGGGAAATGGAACAGAGTGAATATGTTAAAAATCTCATTCATTTAAAATGTTTTCTAAATCCATATGTGATCAGGTTATCCTTTTTGTCATAATGTGAAGCACAGGTAGTGATGCATGTTTAACTGGAAGTGTTGGAAATATAATCAACTGGTGTAAAGTAAGCATGTATATTCTTTAAAAGTAATGGTCAAGGTAGAACATTGTTTGATCTGGACTTTGGACCACTGCTATTAAACTCATTGGCATCTTAATTCTTAACTGAAGCAATGGGAAAAAAATGTGGGAAAAAACTCAACTTTAAACATTAAAGAAATTCTGATGGTCAGAATCAATAAAAAGGCAGACAGGATCTTTAGAAGGACAAATGCATATGTTTGCATGGATGCAAGGAAAAAGGATTAGCCACATAAATACTACGTTGTTCTAAAGCTGTGTTTAACACTACTGTTAAAATCCAAATTAACTCTTTAAGACTCCACAGAACAGCAATTTTACTGTTTGCTCTTACACATCATCTTGTATTAATGTTAAAAGTATTGGAAATCATCTCCTCTTTTGCTGATGTGTCCTGGCGACTCTTCCGGTGAGATTTTTAGTGAGACATAGTGGAAAGAAAAATCTATACATACTGGACAATGTTTTAATATAGACATACCTGCAGATATTAATCCATCATAACTGGGACTTGTCCAATGGGACACAACTTTTTTAAAAAGGGACAGAGAAAGTGGGCTGCTGCTTTACACCTAAGTAAGGCTTTATACCAAATTCTGAGATCTTTGGGAAACTGCTGCATTGGCTCTACTGTCTCCTCTAAGACCTACCCAGAGAAAGGTGATGCTGCTGAGCTTGTTCCCTTGACACTACATGGAATTTTAGATGGATGTGACAGTGCTGCAGGGCTTTGCCCTGAAGAAAAACAGTTCACTACTGAGAAGGGAGTTCCAGTAAGGGTTCTTCAAATTCAAACACAACATTTTTCAGCTGTAGGAAGATTTGTTTATTTTCATACACACATACTCTCAAGATCTTTTTTCATTCTGTTTCCGTTCTGTACAAGTTATTAACTGCTGACAAGAAATTCGCATCTCATAAATAATGCTTAAGAACCATTGCTATATAAATTGAATGTGTTATGAATTGTGATGGGCCTTTTTGTAGTGTTCTGTGCCTGGAGCAGGAAGAACAGAGGATGTCATTTTCATTAATTTCTAATGAGGTGCCAATTAAAGGCAAGGAAGGAACTCAGAAGGGAAGAGTCACAGAGCTCCCCTGAATCCTGTACCCTGGGGCTGTCAAACGAGCGCGCTGCCAAGCCTCCTCTGAAAGTTCCAGTAAATTACAAACTCATCCAGAGCACACACAGACAAATTCGGCTTCCCTTTGATCTTCAAAAGAGCAATTTGTAAGACGAGTTCTGAGCCTTTTCACAGAGCGAACTGGGGGAAGTGATAGGAATTTTTAATTGCTGATGCACTTCACAAGCTTCAGTGAGAAAGAGAAGTTTTAAAATGCATTCTCATTTTGTGCCTCTCTGACTGGATAACCTTTAAATCAACACTACTTGAACAAAACCAGCTTCCTGTGAAACATTTCTAGATGACAGTTACACTAGGCATGTTTTCCAGACAGCAATGTTCTCTAGATTTGGGTGGGCCTTTAATACTTTAGAGTCTTATGATGGATAATGATTGTATTGAAATAATGTATTTATTTAATATTAGGTTTAGTAAGCAGTTAAATCATCAGGAATTACAGGAATCGTTTTCTTCAAGTTACATTCTATTGTAGCATTTCTGCTGGAAGTGTAAGCAGTCCGAAATCAATCGCCAATGATCCTTGATCTGAAAATTAAGTTGTCAGTTCAGTGATGTGATATGCAAGTGGTTATCACAAACTTGCTTTAAAACTAGGGGCAGCAAATTTGTGAGTGAAAGTAGCTATATAACACAGAGTTCCGGAAATGTATTTTGGAAAAAGGCAGTTTGATTATTTGCAAATTACACTACAAATATATGGGTCTTGTCTTAATTACTTGACTAGAGATATATCGCTACTAAATAGAGTTGTGTATGTTTTTAAAAGATACCGAGCTGTAAACTTCTAAGTCATAGAAATTATTTGCACAGAAAGCTTAGCTTAATTTTATGGCAGAGGCTTAGAATTTTACAGCAAAAAGTAGTTCTGGTGTCACTTGCTGCATAAAGCCAACACACAGAAGTCTGCGGTGGTCTTTAGTATTGTTGGAATTGTGCAAGACGTACGAGGATATTCTAGATGATCAGTAAAGGACTTTCACCTCTGTCATGTTAGATCCAGTCCTAGTCAGCAATTAAAGAAGAATTAGTACAGTGTACTAGCTCTTCAGCAGCTTTTGTGTAGAATGGTTTGCTATTTGTAGGCCACATCCTAGCGGACACGTCTGCAGCTCAGGCTCCACCTATCCAGAACTCTGGGGAGTTAATAGGGTGGCCAAGACAATGAGCCCTGGAAAGTAAGCTTGTCTTTAGATTCCAGCTGCAGTGCCTTAGAGAGATGTTGCTGATTTGTTTGTGTAGTTCTCAGATAGGAATCTCAAATTTTTTGTGTTCTTTAGCCAGAGTAGATGCTTAACAGGATGGGAAGATGCTGAAACCTTCTAGTTTGATCAGACTGTATTAAAAAATAACTGCTCAGTTGTGGTGCAATCTGATCAAACAGTTGTTAGCAGTATTTCTTGCCTGTGTGGACAGAAAAGATTTTCTTGGGGTTTTACTGGTCTAGATTGTGTTGTAACAAGTTATAATTTCCCAGAACGTGGACGGACTTGAATGATTACATATTCAGTGCTGCTCTTGATGGAGACTTCAGTAGCTACTAACTTCAGGCATGGGTGAAGGCAAAATGCGTTGTTTTGCAATTTTTATTTGTGGGATGTTGGCAAGGATTGGTGTTTGTCTGTTTCTTGATTTGAAGAGATGCACATTCACAAGTGGCCTCTATGGCATTACGACTTTGAGTCAGGAAATGATAGCTTTGCTGGTTAGCCTTGCCTGCCTTGCTGTGCTGAGCGCGTGGAATGAGGGCGTAGCACCTTGTTGGAGCACACCACAGATTGCTCCTTTATAAGGGCATAACTTTCCTTCCTAATTAGTTAGGAACTTTATGTGGGTATAACTTTATAGATCACTGTCCACTGCTCATTGTGGTAGAGATCTAACTACTAAAGTATGTCTCTAGAAAGAGGACACAGATTTTAGTCTTTGCAGTATACAGTGTGCTGGGTGTCTCAGAGATGGTGCTGAATGTGACTTTAATGCAAACTGGATGAATGCCATGTTAAATTTTTATTAGAAGTTAGTGAAATGCCTCATCAAGATGTGATCAAAATGGGTAAGATTGTCTTGATAAAATGGTTTCTAGTTCTAACAAGTTTCACAGCAAGCTGCTTGCTACAGTTTAGCAACATGGAAAATCAACATGTCTGAATAGTTGATAATTCAATTTGTACCTGATAACTTTGTAGCTTGTTTCTTGGAAGGTTAATGCATAAAAACACTTAAGATTATGCATTCTTTGCTTAGATTAGAGGAGGGGACAGGAAGAACAGAAAATTAAGAAAAGAGGCCATAGTAGTACAAGATGTACAAGTTGCATAGCACAGTTGGCTCGGATGACAAATTCATTCATATAGGAAAATGAAAGAAAGATAAAGTAGAAGCTGAACTGTGAAAGAGTATAAAATACAGAGGAAAGCAACAAACTACATATTTCAGTAATCTTAATATTACTTGCCTAGAGGGGAAAAAACATGTAAGTGAATGTTTAACTACATTGAAAACAAACAGAAAAAATAGGGGCAATGGGACAGGCAATTATAAATGCCTATTAAGTAGATGAAAGGAATCACTGACAGAAACAGAGATACTCTGATTATTAAAATAAGAGAAAAAACTTAGTTAAGACAGCTCATCAAAAAACGTTTGTCCAAAAAATGCATGTGAAGTCTTCAGATTAATTTCTATACAGGTATCAGTGCACCACCTTCCTTTGTATGTGGACAGTGATCATGAGGGAAGTTATTCATGGGGAAAAAATTACAAATTTGAGAACGCATTTGGAAAACAAAGTAGCTCAAAGGAAAGCTGACCTTAAGGTGATGAGGGAATAAACCCATGGGGTACACGTTTATCTTGCACTAGAACAATATTAAAAACAAACTGGCATTATATCTCTTACAAAATATCCTACATCCTAAACCAACTCTTGACTTAAGGCTGGTGCATTCTAAAGATAATTCGGTGCTTGCCAAATTATACATATATATATATATACACACACACACACACACAGATATAAATGTTAACAATGGAAAGGACTTTAAAACATTAATGAGTAAATGCAGATTAAAGGATGTCCAACCATCATGAGAAAGCATTATAAACAAGTTGTAAAAAAATCTGTAATCTTGGCAGGGACAGGAACAAAATTTTTAAAAAATATTTGGCAAACTTGCCTTCTAAACAGTTTCAGAAACTTGTCTCGTATTATGTACATATATGCATGAATATATATATAACACACAAACACATAAGCATAGTTAATAAGTACAAAAAAGAGAGTTCTGGTATGTTGCTATGCTTATTTTTCCACATCCCTGTTTTTAATCTAGTTTTATATAAATCTGTAATAATCTAGTGGAATTTTTTTCTTGGGATTATTTAAAAGTGTCTGTTGCTTTATTTCTGTTTTGGTCATCTGCTAATTAGATGGGTAAGAGGAAGAAAAGAACAGACTCATATCAAGCACTGAGCATTTCTGTTAGCAGTCAGAAATAAAATGTGTCCACACAGAGGGGACTGTACCTTTTCTACAGGTACTGTGGCAGCAAGTCTCACTGTGATTCAATAATAAAACAGGTGGAAAAAAACAGCTGCAGATACTTAACTTGTATAACAGAGCTGCTCGTTCATAAACACAGGAGATGAGGCACTTGTTTGGATTGTGCAAGAATAAATTTGGAATGATTTGATTTACTCAGTTAATTTAGAAATTATCTTCAAAAGGACAGGAAGAAAGAAATAAACTTGAATAGCTAAGCAAAAAAAAGCTCTGACAACTTTGTCATCTTTGTACAAAAGTAGTCCAACATGTATTGAAACTAAGGTTTCTCTTAAAACACGGTAAAATATTAAATCATGGTTCCATTTCCATGGAACCTTTTTCTGTGAAGAAGAATTTCTAATGGCACTGGTAAATTCACTTTCTAGATGGGTAAGTTTTATCTGGTACAAACCAAAATGGCTTAAGAACATGATTATATATTGGTATAACATGTACTTCCACTGATTAAAATTAAATATGTGCACTGCTTCTGGAGGTTGAGTCAACCAGTTCAATAAGAAGCGTTAAAGGAAAAATAAATCTTATTAGTAACTGGTTAACATAATATAATTCTGGCAAGTCTTCCTGCCAGGCCTTAAGACGTACCATATTCAGATGTCTTCCGTTGACTGTTCTCCTAAGATAGTTGCTCCCAGAACAGTACTTTTGCCTCAGCCATTCCAGTAATGTCATCTTAGCTTACATTACTGCAAGTATTTTAAAAAAAAAAAAAAAAAAGAAAGAAAGAAAAACTATTGAAGTTTGAAATCAAACTCATAAGGGGGGTTTTGTTTTGTTTTATTTTACAAAGATGTTATCCCAAGACTGCAATGTAATTGATAGGGAATAGGAGCTGTTAACTAATGTTGGTCTCTGAGTAATGCATATTCTGAAAATACTGGAAATTAAACAGTTAAAAGCAGTTGACTAATTGGTGTATCATGGGTTCCAAGGATAGGACTCAGAAAAACACTTTAATGTCTAGGCTTTAGAGAAGCTGTCCACAGCTTTAAAGGTGTAAATGGAGTTCATGGTCTCCTTATAATTGGGAATCATGAAATACAGTTTGAAAAGGCTCTAGTATATTCCCCTAGCTTGTTCAACTAATGTGGGTTTCTTACAGCTTGTGCTGATTTTGATTTCTTCCACCACACAACAGGCAACTCTCTTGATTTAGTAACGTATACTGAGCCTGTTAGTTACCGTTCTATAGTCCCAATCAATACATGTAATTGAAATGGCTCAGTCGGTCTCTTAAGTCCTCGAGTTCTCCTTAAATAAAACAAGATAGCGTGTTCCTTTCGAAAACAAACAAACAAAAAAAGAGGTTTTATTTTGACACTACTGATGTGATAAGTCCTTCAGTATGTAATCTTCAGGTGGTTTTTGCATGGAAACTACAGTATGAGTCAAAAATAAGCATTTTGTTGGTGTGCCACATTAGGTCTCTTCTTCTGTACATACCTGTACTGTGGTTACAGAAGAAAGAAGCATATGGATAAAGTAAAAGATTATGCCATTTTTAATTGTCTTGTATGCACGAGAGATACATGGCCAAGTGAACCTGAACAGAAAACTCTAGCTGAGGCTACCTTATTTCTAATTCCATCTCTTTCAGTACCTTTAGGGAAGTAATTTGCTCAGTCTTTGATTCATTTTTTTCTTATCAGAAGAATGAAGATAATAGCCACCTACCTGCCAGATGTTAAAGGAAACATTTTTGAAGGTTGAAGTGCTCTACCTTTTCTAATCAAAATTCTTTCTTTACCATGTTCTTATTTTTTCACAGTCTCACAGGCACACATTATAACTTCATCAGGACTGTGCACTTAGAAAGCTTCTGTTGGTTGGCAGCAGGCTGCAGCAGTCTGTTCTCAGAAGGAAAGATACTGCCTAGAAAGTGTCCGCCTCAAAGTGAATCAAACATATTTGTCCATCTGTTAACAAATAGCTACGCACATAAGTACTGATTTTACTAATGTGCTTGATATTTGAAGTAAACACAGAAGGCCCAAAAATATGCTAAAATCATCTGACAAATCCTGAAGGAACGTTACCAGCTAGTTCAACTGACCACAAAGTAAGGCTTAGGTAGGGAGGAAAGATGCCCAGTGAATTTTGTTGGTGAAAATCTAAATTCTTCATAGGAAGAAGTGGGGAGAAAACATCACAGCAATTGCTGCATCAGAGCTGGGAGGAGAAGAAGGATATTGAAAGGAATTGTCAAAATTTGCCTTGAAAAGTTGGGATTCTTTCCAGGAACTAGAGGGTTTTTTCCCCTTACAAACTAACTAAATAAAATATTACCTAAAGGAAAATACTACCTGTGGTCTTAAATTCCATGTCTAAGTTATAAAAAAGTGTTAGAGCTAGGTACTGGGACTTGAGACTACCTGATTCTCTGCTAGAGTTCTCCACTAGGTTGCTGTGGGCCTTCTAAAGAAATGGCATAAAGATCAGTGTGCATCAGTTTTCACAAAAGTAAAAAGAATACTACTAGTCTGTGCCAGGGGCTTTTTATATTAAGTATTTCTAGCCTTGGAGGAAAGTTTCAAGAGCTGAAAAACTGTATTTATGGATATTCTAATCACTAAGGTGTAGTATTTTCTCCAGTAGGTTTTTCAAAGTAATACATTTATTTAACTGTATCTTTGTATGTATTGAAATGAAAATATTTACCTAGTGAGGCGTTCACAGTAAATACTTCTGAGTTTCTGAAAATTGTTCAGATGCATGTGTAAGTGGTGTACAGGGGGTTCTGCATATTCGGAACAGGCAGGAGCAAGGAATGTTGTATAACATGGGGTGTTGTTCGCACCCAAAAAAAGGGGGAAGGGTGGAAGTGTACATCACTCGAAGCATTTGTTTTCCGTTATGCTATAAATAGAGCTTCTTGAATGGAGCTCTATTTCCCTTTGGTTAGAAGAATTACTCAACGTAGATTGCAAGAGGCTACAGGAATAGAAGACTTCCATGGAGCAGCATGTGTAATCTAAGAGACCCTGGACACAGGTGTAAATAGGGGATAAAGACATAAAATAAATTTGATTTAGGTTTCAAAGAAATAGAGCTGCTTCTCTCCAGTGATTTGGCCAGCAAGCCTAGCTGTTGTCAGACTGTGGATCAATATGGTGCAACCTCTAGAAAGCTATTTAAACCCAAGGCATAAATAATATAATTCAGGAAATATACTGAAAGTCAAACCTGGAATCATATTCAGCATGTGATGATTTGAAGTCAATATACATGCAGGATCCAGGAGAACAGAATTAATACAACACATACAGTACATTAGTATAGACCCTTTCATTTTTCATTCCAGTTCTTTATTAGTAGCCTTATCTTTCCTGCATTTTCATTGGGCTAAACAAAATGATACACATACATTATTGAATCAATCAATATTGCTTGCTGTTTTAATTAAATTACTGGATACACTTTGGCTTTTAATTAAATCCGCAGCTTCTGGGAGAAATGTATTAGCTCAGGTGGGCTGGATAGAGAGAGAATTTTAGAAGTATTAATACTCATCTAGCTCTTTTGAAAATGTCAAACACTTTGCACAAGGCACTGCACTGATGCTAGGATAGCTGTCATCTGCCTGCCCTTCTTCAGGAGACTTTTTTTAAGACTTCATACTACTCTCAAATCTAAATGTTTTGGGTAGGAAACAAATACTTCTTTATATTCTGGTATAGCCTATGGAAAATCTAATTTTATAATAGTACTACCATTTGCAATAGTGTTACCTATTATTATGTTTTACCTCCACTTTATTTGGTGTCTGCTCTTGGACACTAAGATGCCTTTTTGGCATAATTCTGCTTTTTTACTGCATATCCTCCTCTTTGGATTAATTCTCTCACATCCTACAGGATATAACCTTGTGAAACTAGGAATGATATGGGAGATGCAGTGTTGTTTCAGTGTGTTCTCTTTACCTAAAGTCCAAACTTTTCATTTTGAACCTAGCTTTTCCTCTTCCTCAAGTTAGTTGTACGTTGGTGTTCACTATCTGGCACTGCTGTTGATGCTGCAAGTTGTTTGGAGTAAAATGGTTTATTTGCAAATTCTTTTGTTTAATTAAACTTCAACCATTTTTTTGCCTTTGTGTCTCATGTGTGATCATACCCAGTTCTATAGACATTTCACAACAGCGGTAACCCACCGTTTGTGCTAGCTGGTAAGTCAACTTGTAGTGTTACAACTACTGCTTGTGCCTGACTGCTGTGGATTGCAACTTAGACAAAAAATTGAGGACGGTGTGTAACACTGGAAGGGGAGCCTACAGATGAAATGTGTAGGTCAGTGACTTCTGAGGTATAAAGCAGTTTAGAAGTGAGTATTGATTGCATGCTGTATCAGTGGGAATAATCATGTACCTAAGTTGCTCCGTTAGACTGTCTCCGATAGATGTTGGCCTCAACTCATGAATCCGTAGAGGGGTGAAGAAGTTGTGATGTAGAAGTAGTTACTCTTATGTGCATGTGTTCTGTAAAGCAAGAAAAAATATTTGATCCAAACTAAAAGATTTAATCACTCTTATTTTGTGGTACATGGCAGAACTGAGATATGATCCTGACCAAGACCTGCAGTATTTAGTAAGACCTGACTCACAGCAAACTTTTTTAATTGCAGTTCACTATTACAAAGCAGGTATGCTGTATTTGTCACTTTGATTCATTGAGGATTCTTTGAAATTCAGAAATAATTTCCTGAAAACCTCAGTTCTGTTCCTGAAGATGCTCCCTGCTTCTTTGAAGTTGGTATCCACTAGAGCAAAAGCAGGACTTGAATCTAGCAGAGTGCCGTATCTTAATTTTTCCCACTCCAAATACTGCCTTCAAAGAAACAGGAGGAAACTGTTTCTTCTGAGTCATTCTTAGTTTCAAAGTCAAGGAGTAGAATAGTGTCTTATGTAGAACATCCTTAAGAATTGTTGATTGGAAAAACACCCTAAAAAGTCAGCACATGCTCTGTCCTCAAGTGATATAAATTCTCTGTTCAAAATTTGTGTCACATTTAATGTAGGGAAAAATAGTTTGACAGCTTTCTGTGCAAGTAGTAAGATAAATAGGAAAGTTAATTTGAAATTAGCACAAATTGGGATAAAACATAGTTTGTTTGCAGAGTCTCCACAGTGCAAAACCACATCTCTTGTGTGCTCCTTAAAGCAGCTTTCCAGGCTTACGATCTTCAAGAACATAGACAGAAGACACTTTGAAACACAGATTATACATGAGTGAACTTGGAAATACAAAGTCTTTGCCTTGCAGTCTAAATAATTCTTGCAGAATCTTTAACTGTACCTGTCCAGTGGCTGCTACAGGATTAAGATGGTGTCATCTTTCTTTTGCATACAATATCTTCCATTCATTTTGTGGACAGTTTTTTTCACTAATAGCTTTTTTTTCTGTGATGCATGCTCATACATATTGCTTGACCCTCTTCATGGTAGATAGCAAAATAGAGCAAGAAAGGAAAAGGGAAAAAAAAATAAAAATCATCTTTGTTCCCTTCTTTTCTCCTGAGCATAAACCCAGTAGTAGAAATACAAAATGAATCTGCAGCATCCTGTAAGCATCCTGAGTCCCAGACATAAATTTTTATGTAGCATCACGGATGTCACAGAGCTGTGTGCTTCTAGCATGAAACCTGAGATTATGACTGACTTAAAAGCAGGATGGAAGTCCCAGGGACAGATTGGCAGTTTAAAAGAAACATTCTAAGGTGTCTTATACCACCTCTTTTCTTTTCCTCTTTTTGATTCAGTTATTGATCATTTTGGTAGTTATAAGTATAGATGATCTATATAAAGAAGAAAATATTGAAAGACAAGTTGCAGTGACCATAGCAAATGATTAGAAAAATAAGTTGTTAAGATACGTACACTTTTTGCTGCTGTGTGTTTCTTGAATCTTGCAGCTGTGCTGTTTGTGAAGAAACATGGAATTGAAATGCCTTGAGAGGGCAAATTTTAAGATAATATTTAGAGACTTCTAACTGTGAGCACTTAAGAGGTTAACATTCCCCATCCACTCTTCTTGGAGTGGAAATGGTAGAAATTACTGCCTCAAGCTGTATTTTGTGGAGTTTTAATAAATACATCTATTTGGTTAAAAAGCTTTACCATAATGTGGCTTACTCCCCTTTTCCCCTTGTGAAGGAATGACAAGATTCCTAGCCAAGTTATTCTGAACTACTTAGCATTTAATCAATGTCCATGACATCTTGCAAAACTGGGAAAGGGAAACAGGAGAATAATTTTGCTCACTTACTTCCAAAAGCTTGTTGATTAGCTTGTTAGGGTTTGGTTTGGTTTTATGGAAAATGTCAGTAAAACTGAATGTTCCTTGAGTTGTGTAATGAAAGCTGACAATGCCAATGCAAAGCATTGCCCACACAAGAGAGAGAAGAGATAATTAGAGTATATGAAAGAATGGAGCTGTCTAGAAGAAGAATAATACAAGGTACCATCAGACTAGAATATTTTTATACTGTAAAATAGCTGTGCATATAAGCTGCTCTGGAAGTTTTGCTAGGCTGGATGATAGCACACTTTTATGCCCTTCCATTGCTGGATGTTCTTTTTAAGAAGAACAATCTCCAAAATACTAGGGGAGCAAGCTGGATTATATTGAAATCCAGAGAGCAAGTGTTTTCTGAGGTACTTGATGTACAAGCCTTTAGGGTCTTGGTTGGTATCTTGGTAGCTATTTGTTCTACTCTTACATTCATTTCTTACCTATTTCATGTCTTGAAAAAAGAAAAAAATATTTCCCTCCTGCCCTTTTTTTTTAATAGCTTTATTGTTAGCATCATTTACAACACATTAAGTCATCTTTCCAGTTGGAAGGGATGGGGGAGATGCGTAAACATTGTTTTGGGGATTACTAGACACTTTTGGTGAATGATGTCCAATTATTCTGAACAGTGCTGCAGCAGCATGTATCACTGCATGACCTAATCTTCTCTGCTGGTTAATCTGCCTGGTTTTGCAGTGTTGTATGATATGCTGTAGATACGTTCACCTCTTAAAGATATGTTAAAATCTGTTCTTGCACAGAAATCTGCATATAGACTCACACGTACCTTGTTAGATAATACACCTTTAGTAGAGAATTTTTGCAGCACCTTCATCTCTTAAGGTTAAGAGGTATTTTTAAGTTCTGTTTGAACCTTTGTTGATTAGTATTTCAAATTAGCAAGAAAGGTAAAATTCCTTGTAAAGCACATGAAGAAGCCAAAGCACACAGGACAGAATTCTGCACAGGAATAAGTCTATGCCATTACTCAGACTACTTTTGAATAGGGTCCTTATAGGGGATCTATATAAACACAAGTTGTTTATTAAATAAAATTTGGAAGTGGCATAAGCTGCAAATTCTGACAGTTTTGAACTTATGCCTCTTGACTTGGGAATGAAAATGGTAAATAGCAGGACTAGTGGGCAGGTAAGATTATTTCAAGGTGTCAGAAGCTCTGGTTTTGTATGGCAATATTGACTTCACTTTCTTTCACCTACCAATGGGAGCTTCTTTGAATGAATCAGAAGGGGTCACTGTAGTATAGAAGGCTAAACTTTCAGAGCAGTTACTACAGGCAATGAAAACATAAATGTCTACCTTGAACAATTAAGATGATTGATGATACTTGGTAATGAAGGGCTTCCGTCTTTTCATGTTGGCAATGATATTTGAACGGCTTAGCTTTTAGAAACACAAAAATGTACATCTACATAAGCGAAGTTCAGTTTTCTTCAGTAGATGGAACTGCTGTATTAATCTTATGACACATTCACTGTATGGAAAAGTCCAAATATGTTCTCTATTCTTAAAAAACAGCATGCAACTACTTTTTAGGTAATATGCATCAAGATGTTGCAAACAGGGACACTTTTAAATGTTTTTAAGACACTTTGAAAATGTGTAAGCTGTATAAATATTTAATAAGCTTGGTTGGCACTTCCACCACTTCTTTCAAAACACGCTTACAAACAAATCTGTCTTCTTTTAGCAGCTTTCTGAATGTCTCATCGATGAGATCAGGACCAGAATCTCAGGGTGGAAGAAAAAGAAGCTTCCTTTCTATCACAACGCCATTCACATAACAGGGATCATTATATTTATTGTATATTTTACGTTACAGTGTGGTGTTCTCCAGCAGTACATTAGAAGAGTCTAGGACTCCATGCCTGGCCAAGGACATCTACTAGAGTAGTCAGAACAGCGTGCTGTACTTCTACATTGGTAGTTTGCAGTAATCCAATTATTGGGCATTTGTGCCGTGTTCCAGAAAGTCTGACCACTTTCTGTTAACAAAGAGAAAAGAAGAAATTTTACAAAAAATCAGGGACCCTCCAAAATGACAATTTGGCTTTTGTGTTGTGGATTATTATGCCATTTAGTTTAATTGTTTCTGATGCTTCACATATCATTTTATTGGTATTTTAGCAGCTTACTGTTTTCAGAATTTGAAGATGGAGAGTTAAGAATTAAATGTAGGTTTTAGTTGAAATATTTGCTTATTGTCATTCCATACTCCCATCTAGCCAGTGCTCTTGAATGTAACAATGAGGAAAATGCTGTGTGGGGGTGATGATGAAAAATGACTGCAAACTGTAGGTCTGTGGTATTCTCTAGTCTTGAATATGGAAGATTTGCTTTCTGTCCTCTCCAATTGCCTTTTCCCAGCAGATTCCTCAGGAATGATGAAAGCAACTTTGCAGTTGCTTGTGTGCGATCTCAGACTTCCTTTGAATGATTTTCTTTTTTCTTTTTTCTTTTTTTTTTTAATGTCCTACACAAAAGACTCATCTGTATGGGTACAAGTAAGGCAGAGATGGTACACTGCTTTATGGCTTTAGCCATTTATGCTCTGGTGATGAAATGGAAGTGAATTTTTGATGATATATTGTGAAGTAGTTTCTGGGGTGCTTAGAGGAGCTCAAAGGTTTTGAGGCACTATATAATGTTTTTCCAAGATGTTTGCATTAGAGGCCTGAGGAGTAGGTGATTCATAGTTTACTTCTAACATCAGAAAACAATTGCAATGCTGTGAGATGTATTATTACATTTACTAGACTGAAATCTTCTACGCTTGGAGTGGAAGTCTGGCATATTTTTGGTTGATGACTAGGGTAAACTAACTTTAGTTGGCAGATGGATTCCCTTTTCTAATGCTCTTTCCCCTATCAGAAAGTTATTTATTTTGTCTTTTAGTTGTAGTGTGCTAAAAGAAGCATTTCTGCAGTAAAATCCTTTAGGGGAGACAACCTATATTTGATATCTTCCCATAATGAACTTAACAGTAAATACACCGCAAAAGTTCATTTATCTAACTTGCTTTATAACCATAAAAGCAGAGTTCTCAGGAGAAAAGGTTTCACCTCTAAATATGGATTGGTTTTACAGATCACGTATTGGCGTTCTGCCCCAGTGCACATAAGTTCATAATGGAACTGCTGTAAAAACTGATGGTCTTGGTATGACATGAGGCACTTGTGTACACACAGACCACAGAAAGTCCACTCTGATTTCCAGACCAGTGAAGAGGCAAGGAGTGATTATAGCAGTAATAACTTAATTGAATATATCTACTCTGAACTAATGAAAAAATGTTCAGAACTACTGTTACTCAACTAGCTACTATATAACAGTATTCAGGTCCTTTAAATTTTTAAATAAAACCTACAAAAATACAAGTTCCAATCTTTAAAGTGACTTAGGCATTTGGAGCAATGGGACTAAAGATCAGAAGTCTCTTCTGGAAATGAGGGTTCCAAAAGATCACCATTGCTAATGCAACAAGAATAAACCCCCTCCGTAAGAACAGCCAATATATGCAAAAATATTTTAGTAACATTCAAAATGTGCTTGGGTATTATTTCTTTAGGTATTATCAGTTCTAATTAGCCATACATATTTAAATAGATACATGAATAACAGGATTAAATCATTTAGTTGCTGAAATTAGAAATATTTTTCCCATAATCTGGGAAAATTAAAATCACCTGCCATGCTTTGTGGACAGTTGTTGAAATTCTGTTCAAGAATGCATAAGGAAATACGTGACAAACAGAAGAAATAAATAATGTTTCATGCATACAGTACAAATTTTCCTACATGAAAACAGGTGCTCTAAAAAGAACTAAAAGGTATTCAAAAAAACAAAGATGTGGCAAAGCACAGTTTAGATTGTATCGGGGGTGTGGCAAAGTACAAAGGAACATCATGAAGTTATACTGGTCTACAAAAAGCAGGAGGCTTTGTAGAAAGTAAGGAGATGTGGCAATTGAAAGGTCATGTTCAAAGTGATAAATCATGTTGTATATGTAGTTTCTTATTAGATTTATAGAATTGTCAAAAGGGTCTTGGTGAAGATTGTATACATGTTCAAGGTCTCTTTTAGATAACATTAAATAGCATTTCTTCATATGCTTGTTAACCATGTGGAGAGGATCTGTAAAGCTGTCAGGATTTAAAACTAGTTTTCACCTACAAGGAGCTGAAATGACATCAGCCCAATCTGTATCTGCAGGGATTCTTGCATCTGCTTCTTACACATCCATTACAGATAAGATGATGAACTTGATTTTTGAGCTCATCTAGTCAGGTATTTATGTATTCTTGTGCCTGCAGTGGACGTTGGTTCCATAATTTGAAGTCTTATTTCAAGAAATAAGGGAAGCCTTCAGTCCCTGCTTTCTGTAGGAGAATTGAGTGAAATTCCTGTTCACTATTTGAACTATAGTCCCAAGGATGTTTTCATTTTAACAATCAGACCTTGAATTTTTGGTACCTCAAGAAAGATATTTGTCACATTTGAGTGTGGTATGACCCAGACTGAGATTGAAGTGGAGGCAATGATCACAAGGGGCGAGATACATATCAATTCAATCTGCATCTTTCCATCCATATTTCTGAATCGCGTATACCAATACAGAAAACTTGTCTTTTTTGCTTTGTTCCTAGAACTGGGTTTCAAAGCTGACCACAGATAATAAACGTGTCTTTTCATAGCTGGTGCTATTGAAACAAAGAACAAAGATAAATCAATTTCTCTTCACTTTTTTTGTTTTTTTTGAATAATTCCATGTGTGATACTTTTTCCCTTTCTGTTTTCTTAACAATCACGCTAACATAAAGATAGCCTGTTGTTCTCTCCTACAACTGATGTTTTATAGTCCAGGAGCTTGAAATACTTTACGCACATTTTTTTATATATATGTGTGTGTATGTGTATATATATGCACAAACACACACTCTCTCAATCATTCACTCATTTTTATCCTTTTCTATCTCTCAAATATCATTTGTGGTTTTAATATCTTTTGAGCATTCAAGGAGCAGCAGTAATGTAAAGCATTCAGTGAGAGGCAGAGTGATGCTCTTTGCACCATCAGGCAGGAAAAATACTGTAGCACGGGCAGTATCATACTTCGTTTCATATATGGTGGACTACATGAACCCTGTAACTGTCTGACTCTCTTCCCTACTGTATCATCTTAATACTACTTATCACTATGTCACATTCATTTTAGAGGTAGGAAATTGGAGGCAATTTCTTTACTCTTATAAAGTATTAGGGACAAATAAGAAAAAAGCTGGTTTTCTTTGTAGACTAGAAAGAGGTGGCTACTGAGGATGCCCTCCTCACCTGTAGGAAAAAGTATTGACGTATTTCTACATGTGTTTCTGAATCACATGCTCCCTGGAAAACTGAGTAACATTGACTAGCTTTAAACAAAGAGACAATAAGCTATGTCTTTTCAGCTACAAAGCAAGATGTTGTGACATGACATGTCCCTATGTCAAATGCCTGTTCACCCCCCGTGGTTAGTGTCAGAACAGTTCATGAAGAGAAGCTTCTGAAAACTGGAACAGTAGTGGAGCAGTGAACTCTGCTGCAGTCGCTGCCAACTTGGGGTGCTGGCAGTAAGGAGGAAGCAAGGTGCTTAGATTTAACAGTTCTGACTTGAATTAGCTTGGGAGCTAAACCTGAAGTACTATAGGCATGAATTTCAGAAATTACAACCAACTGTACATAAAGCAGAAAAGATTTCAGTTAAGGTAATCAGACTTTTCTTTTGAAACATTAGCTTTGTTACTATCTGGGCATACCTAGTTTAGATGATCTATAGGATGAGAGGATGGCAAAAAAACCAACCCAAATTTAATATGACTTGAGCTTTGATACTGTGTTGATAAATACTCAAGAAAATGCAGTAAATAATCAGAGCTTTATTTACCCTGTAAGGGAAGATAATTAAAAACTTAAAGCTGGCATTAATTTTTGGGAACTGAGTAATCCCCCAGTAGGTGATCCTTCACTTCTGATTCAGGTAAGATTCTGCCACTTTAACCAAGTTCCTAACTATATTTTTTTTTTCTCCCTTTCCATGGTAGGTTATGTGTTCTGTATGTTACATCGCCTGCCTGAACAACATGACTGCACATTTGACCACATGGGACGTGGGCGTGAGGAAGCCATTATGAAAATGGTGAAACTGGATCGGAAAGTAGGGAGATCTTGCCAACGCATTGGTGAAGGATGTTCCTGAGTGCAAGACTGCAACCAAATGCTGTTCTCTTAGTTCACTAATGTTAGCCTTATTTAGGACAAAGTCAGCCAGACACCTTGTACTAGGCAAGTTTCAGACTACAGCCAATCAGTTTCCTTTCTTTAGTCAACCGTCCTGGTACTGTAGTTTAGGGGTTGATGGTGGTTGAAGTTGATTTCTGGCTGGTTACTAAGGTGCCTGCTAGCCACAGTATAAAAATAAAACATGAAGAAATATTATTTTTGAGCATGGCTAGTGGATTTAAACAAAACAAGAAAAATCCAAAGGCTTCTGTTATTGCTGGAGTCACTCTAAAAGCCTTATGCTGGAAACATTCCAGCTGCAGAGTTAAAACAATTAGTTGTACAGAAGCTGGTGTAAAAGTTTGCTATGCACATGGCTTTCAGACAAACTGTTTAATGTGCAGCCTTTCACCTCTTCACTGCTAGTGAATCCTGAGGAGGTGAAATACTACTAAGAGCAGCAACTGCAGCTGCTTAAGCCCAGAAGACCTGACTGGTCACTCGTGCCTTCATCGCGTGTGGCTTTTGAATTAGGCAGTGTCACCAGCATCAGGGATTCTGTTGGGGTAGGAACATCTTTCTGGTTCTTCCCAGGAAGCCAAAAAGAAAGGGGGACAGAGATTCTTATGAAAAATTTTTATATCTATCTTACTATAAAGAACCTATCAGGGTTTGGTTTTGTTTGGTTTTTTTCTTTCTTCTCAGTTAAATTATGATGTCACTTTAAAGACAACTCCATCCCAGAGCAGTAAATGGTGCATACTTTTTACATGGCATCCACAGAGATTCTGTGAGTTGTGTGAACAGATTCCACCTACCTTGAGCAGTGCAGCCATTCCCACCGGCCGAAACCTGATTGGCTCTTGTTTGCCTTTTGCTAAGTGCAGGTATCTGATAATTGATCAAATAAGGCTAATTCACAGCACAGTAGCCATGGCTGGATTCTACAGACTGACTTTCTGTAGCTAGACTTATATATTGGGGGGGGGGGAAAGGACATTTTGTAGCAAACGGAATTTGGTAACAGTATTGGGGAACCAACCGGTAAAACACCCTTTATCAGATTGAGTTTGTGTTCCTCACTTCCAGAGTGTCAATGAGATAATCAAATGGGCTATGTCAGCCCTTTTTCTATGCAGCTGAACACTCTCATGAAAATCTCTGCCCGCATCTATTGCAAAGCAAGTATAGCAAGTGAATGTGAAAAGCATTACATGGAGTAGAATGTTTCAGATGTGTTTAGACCTATGGTTCTGTATTATGGTATGTCATGTTGAGCTGAGCTGAATTGCACCAGTCTTGTCAGTTTGGAAACAAAAAAGCAAACTTACTTAATAATCGGCATGTCTCCTGCTGCACACAGGGTTTATGCAGGTAAAAAGGATTTGTACCGATGGGGCCCAGCTTAATCCTGAGTGAATTTAGCTTCTCAGTCTATTAGTAAGGTATTAACAATCGGGTAAATTTGTAAGAAAACCTGAGGGAGGGAAAGATTTTTGTCTCGTCTTCAAATACTGGGCAGATATAAAACATCAGAGGGGTGAAGTAACGTGTCACTTGAAAAACCCCAGCGTTTTGGGAGTAAGTTTGTACGAGTCATCCTCCATTCTACTTGTTACAGGTAACTAACTCCTTATAGGCCAAATTATATTGCTACTTTGGTAGCCAGTTAGGAGCATTTAACAAGGAGACAACTAATTTAAAAAAAAGAGAAGAATATATATGTCTCTTCACACACACACTCAGCATCTGACTGTATTAGCATTAATTAACCATGAAGCAAATCAGAAGTGTCCCATCATTATAAAATGCAAGCTATACAAAAGGCAAGCTGGTTTTTTTATTATTGTTATTGTTCAAGAACTTGAAACCAGCAGCAAAATCTTCTGTAATGATGTGCTGCATTTTCAGGAACTGGTCCTGGTGAGAGGGACTATCCAAGGGTATTATTTACATTTGCCATGAGGAGTTTAAAAAAACATGGATTTTGGCGGCTGCTGTGATACACACTTTCTTTTCCTACAAAATCCTACCATAGCATTTGATGGGCATTCTGATTGATACGCAAGACTTTTCTGCATTAATACTGAAGATGCTATTTTGTTCCTCAATATTCTCTTTAA
Source organism: Haliaeetus albicilla (assembly GCF_947461875.1). Lineage (NCBI taxonomy): Eukaryota > Metazoa > Chordata > Aves > Accipitriformes > Accipitridae > Haliaeetus > Haliaeetus albicilla. The sequence goes on along the minus strand of NC_091495.1, from coordinate 21,489,827 downwards.
TCTCATTACAAGTGCACAGATGGTTTCAAGGTGGCTCTTGAGAGAACACTACTTAAAGTTCATGTGAATTATGGACAATGTTCACTTTAAACAAGAAGTTGGGGAGGGGGTTGTTCCTTTGCAGTACCTGTTCTGTGAAGTTTGTTAAACGTAAAGCAAGCTTAAGTTCTTGTATCTTAAAAGAAGATCTTATTTAACCCTTTTGTGTTCTAGATTTACTTACACATGTAGCCTAGAGCTCAGTTTTAGTTTAACATTGTGAAAATATTAAAAGAATCTTGTAACTTTATTCTTTTTCCTCCTGCTAAAAAAAAATTAAATCAATCAGATTAAAGTTCGAATTCCTTTCTGCCTATTCCAACAGGTCTTGCTATTTTGCACCATTTCTGTTGTAAGTTCATGTAAGAAATATCAATGGGGAATATAACAACGTTAGGCCAGTAACTTCAAGCTGAATTTACAATTGGTGGAAGGTGGACAATATTTTCTGCCAGTTTGGAAAGGGAGGATAATATTTCTGCTGGGTTCAAGTTTAGTGATTTATTTTGTAAGCAAATCTGGCTAAATCTACTGTAGCCTGAGTATTGGTCAATTTAATTTTGAGGGTAGATACAGTAATCAAATGAACAAGTTGTTCATACTCTTAAGTCAAATGCATACTGTGCACTATATCATTGGCATCAAAGTTTTAAAATGTCTTAAATGTTCTTTCATGCATTTTGACAACTTACTTCTGCACCTAGAGTAGCTATATTCCAAATCATAGTGGGCTGTATTCATAATGAATAAGCAGAGGAATAACTATTGTTTCTTAATCATTTAGATACTAGAAATACAAGGCTAATTAAAAAACAATGGAATGCATTAGAGGGAGAGAGAATATCAAGGCGAGTATTTAAAAACAGTTTTGAAAATTGTTTGGAATTCAAAGTGTGCCTGATTCATGGGACACCTACACCCATTTTGTCCTCAAATTAATATGGTACTTTCAATTATAAAACTGTGTGCAATTCGTGAACAAGATGGCTATGTTATATAGTAAAGGTAAGTTATGTAAAGCAGCTCTGCCTTTTTATCGAGTTTCAAACCTATAGCTGGGTGCAAGCCAAGGCTTTGAGGAAAACTAAGAATTGCATATGAATGTTGCTATGCCAGAGCCTGTCCTTAATTGCACTGGTTTCTGTTTTGAAGCAGTTTAGTGTCTTGAATGAGAAGCAATGTTAAGTGTAAAATGAGGTACCTGGGAATGTGAACTACTCTTCAGTAGTGCACAGACAACACCCTGGGAAGAGACCTGGTGCAATTTTAGCAGTCCAAAAGTAATATTAACCACTTTCATTTACTCCATGGAGGGTGATATATACATTCAAAACTTGAATTTTGCATTACTTTCTTCTTTTGGACAAGTTGTAATCCCCTGGCCCCTTGAACACAATGTTCTGTTTATATTTAACTTTATACTCATTGTGGTGTTCAGTTCATTCTACAATCATAGCAGTTCCTTCTGTGACTATGCTCCAACTTAGGTATAAGTTTCTAAGGGGTGAAAGCACCTTTTTTTTTTTTTTTTAAATCTTACCATGACTATCTCAATACAAAGACTTGCTAGGGAAGAAAACTGATAATAATGGTGTCATAAAAATATAAGTTTTATAATAGATTCCAAGAAATGCATCAGTGGAATAATTGACAGCACCTGTGTTCACAGTTGATGTGTACACAGTTAAGTGCCCAGACAAATGAATTAACATTCTCTTTGTTGTAGCATAGTTACTGAAATTGTCAGTCATCAGTCAGTGGAACAGCAAAGAGGTGGTCTAATCATAAAGTAATCCCTTAATGTCACAATGAGATTGTAGCCAATTCATGCTGAAAATAATTTTGTATGCTTCTGGAACTTTTATACCTAGAAAACAAATAGAAACATTTAAGACAACACTACTTAAAAATAACTGTATTTATTGGCACCAGCTGTTTATTTCATCACTCAAATACCTGATTAGAATTCTGCATACAGAACAAAAATAACAGAAGCAGTAGTAAGCTGTGGTTCAATGCAGAAGCTGATGTGGCAGGAGCTGCTGTATAAGGATGCAGTTCTTGTGTAACCAGTTCATAATCTTATGCTTAGCTGAGACTGTGTCTGTACATACTTTGCTGTACAAAGGACCACACTGGAAAAACAGTGCATAAGATTAGGCTGTTCAAAAGTATTCACAATGCATATTTTACATGGTGAACTTGTGCAATAGGGGGCTTTATATCTCACTGTCAGCAGTTTTTCCAGGAGAACAAACCTTAATGGTGCTGGGAAGAGCCACTCTTAAATAACAGTTCTCAAAGACATCAGTGAGAAGGACATTCTTCCTTCTCTTCCTAGTCTTCATTCATTTTTCCTTTTTGTTGAGATGGTCAGTGTGTACAGCTGGGCATTTGAAAGTAGTTCTTCTTGAATGTTGGTGCTCTTGGCTTTTCCGTACTCACCACAGAAAAAAAAAGCATCAACTTTGTTCTTGCAAGCCCCTGCACATTAGTTCAAACAGGTTAAAATATGGACATTGGTCTACAGAAGTGATAACCTCCTTGTGTATTTTATTACAGTGATAGGCTATTTCTTCAATTAACTGAAACTTAATGCAGACATGATTTACTTGTTCTGGATGTTAGGCTATGGGTTTCTTGAACTTCAGTTCTGTGATATTGTTCACATACACCTTCCCATGAACTCTGCATGCCTCATCTTCCAATCTGAAGTTGAGTCAGGAGGAAAGAAGGCATGAAAGCAGGAGGCAGGATGCAAATTGACAAGCACTTACTGATCACATCCACCTTCCTCTTCAATAAAGAGGCGAATTATTACTTGCCAAACAGCACCAACTTCCTTAACTTGGTAATACAGAAAACTGTTTTGCTTTATCTTTGTGAATATACTTGTGTAGAGTTTGTCTGAGTCAATTCTGCAACATATAACATATGCAAAGAAATGAAACAGGACTGTCAATTACAAAAAATTTTTGATTGATTATTTAGTAATAACTACATATTTTGCTACAGGACCCTCCTATTTTGCAATTTGCTGCTATTTTCTTTGGAAGAAGAACAAGCAGAACTTTATAAGACTAACTGTAAACCAATTCAAATTCAATACATGCATCTGAAGCATTAGGAAAAGATTACTGAAATTATATATAGCTTTTAAAGATGATGACTGCATCCTCTAACAAAAGGGGTTTGTTCTTCAGATAGTAGCAAGTGTTGATAGCAATCATTTAACCATAAGCAGAATCTTCCTTTCTGCTAGGTTTGTGCAAAGCTAATAACATGCAGTAGGATGCTGTGAGTTAATAACTTGTAGCACAGTGCAGTGACTGTGTAAGTAATGAGAATAAAATTATAGAGACCTACTTCTGTCTGTCGCCTCTCCCTTCACACAAAAGGACAGAATATGGTACCCACTATTTCCTCATTGCGTAGTCCCTTTTCTTTTTTTTCCTGAGTTGCAAAAGACGCTTTCCTTCCCTCTACCAAGCATGCTCAGGGAGGATGGAAAACCATGCTCTAACCAGAGTTCTAAACACTTCAGGGTTTGAGGTTTTTTTAAATAAATAAATAAAATAGTTGAAATTGCTGAAAGCAAAGTGTTGAAGTCAGTCATCTGCTGTATCAGAGATGCAACAGCTGGAGCTCTCTTTAGGCACACTTGAAAATGTTGGTGATTTTTTTTTGCTCTTAAATTGTTCAGGGTCTCCTTGAAGCAAAGTAGCAATCCTTAATGCCATGCCTTTTTTTGTATCATCTTTTGAAAGGAAGGCCTGCAAGATCAGCACTTCTGCATTAGGAAAGCTAAATGAAAGGTTCATGGTTAACTCCTGAAATGCTTAGTCTCACCTCTCTACTTTTCAAAGGAGCAAATAAATGCAAGACTCTTAGAGGAGGGAAGTTCATTCTAGCAAGAGTTTGTCTCTGTTTTGTTTTGTTGGGGGTTTTTTTCCTCCTTTCTTCTTCTGCAGTGTTTAAAGTATACTACATTTGCTTTAGCTTCCTGAAAGCTTTAGCTAGACCAGTTTCTGGAGATGTCTTTTAACATACTACATTTAGCAGCAGCATAAGGAAGGTGATGAGCCCCAAGAATAACTTTAAATTTAAGGTAACCACTGTTGGCTAGCACAACTGTTCTTGTCTATGCTAGAGTTTTAAAGTGATGTCTAGCTAAAAATGTTTTAACTGATCCACCTGTATCAACTTTGCATGAATACTGCTGCTTTGGATAGTCTGTCACATGCCCAACAGCCAGGGGTGTTGTTACATTTACTCTGTCTGCATGCAGACTCTCCCTGTCATTACCCCCACGTTTGTATAGATTAAAATCCTAATCAGGTCAGCAGCAGTTAGTTACAAATTCTGTAGCTCTCTTCAAGTCACACTGCACACACCCATTGTTTTCTCTTTCTGTTTTTGACACCTCTGTCTCAGGTCTTGTCAAAAATAATAGCTCCAAAAAGATCTTTCCATACATGGACACATACACACACATATCTCCTGGGACATCAAATAATAGCTGAAGCAGAATTACACTGCTGGGCTAAAACCAGCTTTCACTTTCTGCACACCCACATACATACAATCAGTCCTTGTCTGGCTTCGCTTCTTGGCAAGCATATTGTAGCATGTCCCAGTAACTCAATTTGCCTGTTTAATAGTAGCTGTAGTTTAATCATTGTCAACAACTATAGACTTAGTCGTGGAAGCGCCATTATGCTCATTTGCAATTCCATTAAAAATACTCCCCCCCAACAGCTGAGAAGTTTAAGTGAATGCTAACAGTCAGGTTACTAGTACCTTTCAATAGTGCGTCTCGTGCTATTCCTAGGGGCATGGAACTCTGTGAAGGGGTAGGTGAAGGGTGCATGTGTGTAGGTGTAGGATCAGCTAGGTGCTGCTGACCATATTCCATCTGCTACCTTAATAGCAGTACTTTGCCTCTGTTTGAGGCAGCAACTCCTGCTGAATTAGTGGGAGCAGGGAAATACGTGCTGTTTGAAACTTCTTGTCAGATACCTCTGTCAGCCTCTGTTATAGCACCCATGCAGGCCTTCATTTCTCTACTCCCTAGCTTCTCTCCTGTAATTTCTGTAGGCTTTCTCCATTATCCCTTTTGCAAATTCTCCCTCATCAACTACGACCCCCCAGTTGTCAAGTTCAAAGACAGAGGCTATGTGAAGGCAACATAACAGTAGAGATGATCACGTCTAAAGGTATTGAGGCTTGTATTGCCAGTAGCTGTTTCTGTCTGTAATGAAAATGTTAAGTGTGAAATGACTGCTGCTGTTTAGTATATGAAATTCCTAGAACTGTCTTAATACACTGTAGCAAATAACATTAAGGCCAAGTCATACTTCCAGTTTAAACCCCTTCTTCATTGCTCTTAACTTTCCTCTGTGGACTGCCTCAATACAAGGAACCTTAAGGCTAGTTTGATACTACAGCCACTAGAGATACACAAGTAGTATTTGGTACCTGTAGAGGTACTATTAAACACCCATCCAGACCAGGAATAAAAAATGTTGTCTTTGTTCTGCCTTTAATTATTTGTTTCTGTTGTTAACCCAATGTTGTTATTCTGTGAATAAAATAGAAAGCTATCACTCATTTGCCAAGTAATGCTAAATGTTTATCAATCACACTGATTGACTGATTTAAAATTAGCAGCATGTGGTTGATATTATGGGCTTGTTTGGTTTCTTTACATCAAGCTTCATGAAGACAATTCTCAACAGTTACAACTATTGAAACAGGCAGATTTCATTGACATAGAAACCATGGGTGAACTAGACCCAAGTCAAACTTCTTACATAATAAGTCAGAACCAGTTCCTTGCCTTTGCTGTTCTCAGTCTGGATAATAAAGGTAAAGCCAGTTATGCTGCCTCAGCTGCATGCATGTGCAAGTTGTTCACTGGCTCAGCAGCTGCAGTGATGCTCTGCACCATTATTCCCAAACCCTGAAAGATCTCAGGATTCACAGAACCTGTCATCCACAAGTCCCTGAAGGCAATCAAGTTGTATATTGTACCTGCTCTTTCTAACCACGTTTGTTGTGTGAAACAATAAAATTGTTTATAAAGAGATATACTGTATTAAACAAGACTGCTGATCTGTGATTGAATTGTGCTTTCTGGGGTGGCTTTCTTTTATCAGCCTTTGGCTGATAGCAGAAAGGTAGGGAAGGAAATTCAACAACCTATGGAACTTAAATTGCTTCACAGGAACTGAAACAAGTGTTAAGCCCTATGCAGTTTGCATACATCCAGCAAGGCAGAAAGAATAATGCAGGCTTTAACCATGTGTTTCACACTGGCCCTGATTCAGTCACTTAACATCAACACAGATCAGTTCCCTTAGCCAACATTCAGCACCTTTCTAGAGTAAAGGCAAGGAGGATCAATTATTTTGAGAGCAGTCTGAAGATAAAACATCAGAGCTAAATATCTACCGTAAGGTTTACACAATTTTGTGTAAAATGTACCAAAATAGAATTCTAATACCAAAATGTGTTTCAAATGCAACACTACATTTCTGATTTTTTCAGAAAGCACCATGGTAGCTAGGATTGGGGCATTAACAGCAGAAAGAACAAAAGGCAATGGGCTTCCCATACCATATAATTCTTCATGGTAAGACAGTCTGACCCTTGCTGTTCTTACTGTTTATGGATTTCTTGGTGTAATTTTCTGTTTGAGAGAGCTTAACTGTGTAGTTCTATTACTAGATAGCTGCTACTCCAAAGATATGAGAAGAATGAAAGCATTAAGTCTTAGAATGGCTAATTTTTATGCTTTATTTTAGAGCATATGGCTAAGGGGTTGATCCCCTAAATGTAGAAAAACAGAGAAAACTAAAGTAGTGAATTCTTCCAAGGAACCTGTGTAAACTTCCTGCACAGAATTCATCAGCGTGTTAATTCAGAGCTGCCAGGTAAATAGTCTTGCATTAAAAAACCCCAATGATAAAGTGACTTGCTCACTTCAGCCAGAAGCACATTCTTCATGGCATGCTTCTGTTACGTACAAATTATTCAATCTGCTATCCATGACTACTGGGGCCCTATCTGTGCCAGCATAACCAAGACAAATAGAAGTACAAGTTGCACACCAATTATTAACAACAGTCAGTGAAGGTGGCTGAACTTCAAAGGTTTGCAACAGATTAAGGGTTTACATTATGCTGTTCTAACCAGTCTTTTGTATTACCTCTCTGCTGGTATGTAGGCCTTATGCAGAAAGCATAACAACTTCTATATTGGTGAGGCACCAAGCAAACTAGAACTTAGTCAAACACCACCACCCCACCCCATCCTCCCCTCTCCCCCCCCCAAAAAAAAAAAAAAAATTAAAAAAATCTTTCCTTCTCAAGGATACAGAACCTGATCACATTTGGTCACATTCCTCAAGTTGCAACAGGCATAGGGTGCTCACAGGATAGTGTCACACACAGAGGCATTATTTGATCAGAGACAACAGACTGTGCAACCTTCACCTGCAGGCAGTTCAGCAATTTGTTGATGTAATTTGGCAAGAATAGAGAAGTAATACTGGGCTCTAAAGTATCCACTTATCCTGAATTTATTTGAATGTGGTAGCCAGCTCTGATACAGAGTTACAGTCCAAACCCACCCAAGTGCAAGAATCAAGATCGATTTGTGTATTTGTCCATACTGACTATGCCAAACCAGTAAAAGAAATGTCATCCCCAGTGTGATTGGCATACAAGTTCCTCATCACTCCAAAGTCATAGGCAGTATCAAGAAGTTCAGAGTCACCAGGCCAGGCTGAGACCTGTGCGCCAACCTCTCTGCAGAGAAAAGAATACAAACCCCTGCTACTGTGGAGAGAAGTCACTGTGAGATTTCCTGGACCATCTTTGGTAGACAGGCAGTAGAAAAGGGTAGTGATGCGTAAGAGAATGGCAATACAGTCTTTCTGCAGTGCTGGAGCTAGTGAGGCATCTCCTGTATTAGCTTCATGATCTGCCCCTCCATCACTTGGCCATCATCTGCCTGTACTCCGCAGACCCTCTCCTCCAGCAGCAGGAAAGGACTTAAGACCTCCTCTGCAATAACATCCACCAACTTTCTCATCAAACAAGTGGCAGATCAACACCGTGGCAAATGCTAGATCAAAAGCTCTAGAAAAGAAAGGAGAAGAATAGAACTCCCCATGCCACCTTGGACTGCTGAAGTCTTTCCTCTCCCCATCCCCCAAGTCTTGTTCCAGGTCCTGAACAGTTGACAAGCAAAGACCAGTGAAGGGATACACATGCTCCACACAAGCCTCCTTCCTACATCCCACCAACTCTAGTCCAAAGTTGCAGTGGTGGCTTGGTATTTGATGGTACTGAGAGGCTTGGTGGGGGTGGAGGGGGATGCAAGACTTGGGTGGAATATCCTCCTGGCATGCAATAAGAGAAATTGCTTTGCTGGTTTTTAGGATTAGCGCTAACCAGCCTCTCTTAGAAGCCAGGCTGAAAGCAGAATCTAGCAGTTCATTTAGGGAACTGACAGTGCCCATTTTATCATCTTGGACACAGAGCTTCCTGCAGAAGTTAGTTTTAGTTACTGACCCAACCTGCGGGTGCAACAGGAACAGAAACACTAGGTATCTGCCACAGTTTCATTCTCTGTTTGCTCAAGATGAGCCCTGCACCAGTGAGTGCACAATGCCAAGATACAACATATCTGACTCTGCGCTGAACTAATGCTACTAATGCTTTGGCTCAGTATTTGATTTTCACAAGAAATTGAAAGCAAATAGACATGGAAGATTACTGAAAGGACAGGTCACTACACTAGACTGACTTCTTCTTACAAGCCATTTAAGTTTCCTAAGGTTAGCTGGAGTACTATTCTTCTCTTTCTCACACTAAGAGGGTCTTTGATTTTGCTTGCAATGTTGCAAATGTAGCTGTTCCCTCCAGGAGGTATTTGCCCTTTGGGACAGGCATCAAAGCATGCAATCATATTTGTAAAGCACTGAAATACTTGTAAAAAACTGTTACATACAGACTATTAAGAGGCTGTCTGTCAGTATCAATTTCAGAATAACATAAAGAACCTTTTATACCAGGAAAAAAAGCTGCTGGTGTGTAGGAGAAAGGGTCACACTCTTATTTATTTTACTAAGTATAAATAAAGCCAGTATGCGGCTCCTGAAGGAGAATGTGAACAAGGTAAACCCACAAGCTGAAGGTCAGGGTTTAAAGGACTTCCCTTTCATTTAAGTTTTAGCAGCCTTGAAAGTAGAATTTCTCCCCCATCTCACATGGCTACCTCTTCCACAGATCAGGTCTTTGGTAGCACTCCAGTTTCACATCTATATTTATCTTATGATCAATGGACAAAATTCATTGAACTGCAGCACTTAGCAGCTGAGAAGTAAAGCTTAAAAGTAAGAGATGCATCATAACTATGAAGACTTCTGGTATCTGGCTGAAATGAAACTTGTTCCTAGATAAACTAGCAGCTCCTTCAGTTTGACCATCAAGATCCCTTCCCCTGCCACTGGTATTTAAAGAAAACCTCTCTGGGAATGATGCAGCATCAGAAAAATTGCACAAGACTTCTGTAAATTTCTGGGCTAATAGTGAAAACCAGAAAAACCCAACAAATACTAAGTGCCATGAAAAGGAGTTTGCTAGCATCTTGTTGGGCAGCAAAGACTACACACAATGTCACTCTTCAAAAAAAGTTTTAATTTGATATTGCTAATAATAATTCTGTAGACAGAAATCAAATGCACAGCATTATGCAACTGTGTTACAACGCTTCAGTACAAGGAATTTTACTTAAGCGCTGTGGGAAATAAAGCGAGCAAAAGAGAAACACTTATTTATAGCAACAAGAGGATCTGATGCCAGCAGAGAGGTAGCCATCCTAAGGGCACAACAAACAACTGTATAGGTACAGTTGCACTGACCATCCTTCCACTCCACGCAGATGCAAAAGTAGTTCTGTACTTCACTGGAGCATCGCTTGGTGTGTATTTCCTGGCTTGCAAAGGCATTGATCAAGCTAGCTTGCAAACCTGGCCAACAGTGTTAGGGCTGTACTTGTCTACAGTAAGTCTGGATGAATCCTTGCCACCAATCTAAATCTGTGGGTCTTGGACAAGTCCAATGCTGAGATCTCCTGACTACAAATTTGCTAATCATACAGTGCTCAACACCTCAGTATCAACACAGTACCACCATGCAACAAGGACAGCAGAAGCAACACTGATCAGACTTCGGTAAAAACTTGTATTATTTCTTATATTTGGCAGAATTGCTATGTTGGCAGCTATACTGTGCCCAACCTTGCACTATTGAGCCTCATGACCCGCTCTCTGATCTCAGTATAGCTGATGCTTTGGCACAAAGACCATTTCCTTTGGAAACAGGCAAGGTCTCTTCTGCTCTAAGATCACCAGGCCACACTAGCCTGCAACTCCTGAGCTCTGTCATCACCTTTGCTTTTAACCCTGGACAACCACAATGCTGCACAAAACAAACCCATTTATTTAGCCAAATGACATTAGCTCTGCCTATTACATTGATGCAGCCAAACTGACATTTTTATTGATCCAGGTAGCCTGTTCTATGTCCCCTCTTAATTATTTTCCATTTGTCCAATTAACATAAAAGGAGAGAAGAAAAATAGGCTGTAACAGGACCCTAAATCAGTGAGAGTATTCATGTGGAACTACTCCCTACCTTTCCTTTCAAATGAGCGCAAAGTACACTAAGAAGCTTCCAATCTCCAAACTAGAATATGTTCTAGTTTATTAGGCTCTAAAATCAGCCCTCCCTTCAAATAGACAAAAAACCTGAGATGTGCTTGGTAAGGAGTCAACAGAAGAGTTTCAGAGCAAATGCTCCCTTCCTCATCACTCTGTCTTTGTGGAAAGAGTGAGGGACTCTGTTTCTTCTGCTGGAGTTTCCCTGGCCTTCTTGCTGCTCTTCTTTCCCTCCAAAAGGTTTTCCTAACTGAGGAGGATGGCTATTTTTTTCTGAGAGAAGGTGCAAGTACTTCCACAGTATTTCACCTGAGTGCAGCAGCTACAAGATAATCAGGCAGCTCTTCCTCACTGCTACTCTGCTACAACACACACCACTTGAAATAAACTGAACAAACCAAGCAGCTATACCCTTTGCTGCATAAGCCCTCCATCTAGTACCATTTGCATCTGCTAAAAAAACAAAAAACAAGAACTGTCCTAGCACAGCTCAACTTATGTCCCCAAAGTCTGCATTACTATGGTACACCCAAGATAATGAATTTCCTGCAGCCAAGGGTAACTAAAAAGTAATTTAGCATGAACAAAAGACCTGGGAACAATGAGCTAGCTAAATTTAATTCAGAGTGTTAAACCTTGATTTTTGTTGTCAGATTAGATGCACAACTTAAAAATAAGACATGAAGAACTGCAAAGACAATATTCTTCTTCCCTTTACAAAGAAGAAACTAAACAGAAGGCAGCTGCCAATAAGGTAGCGTTATTTATGTGACTAAAACAAACATCTTCCATAACCTCCATTTCTTGATGTCAACAAATGACAGTAATAGAGAAACAGAGATAACAGCAGGTCTCCATGAACCCAGAGGTAACATTGGGTCTCAAGTGATGGACAGTTGAGCACTGTGTGCCAGATGGCCTTAAAACCCATGCAGTGGCTTGGCTCATTCTGAATGGCTTCTCCTTACTGTAGAGTGTAAATGGTATGCATTTACTATGCTGTATGGGATTCAGAGGGAGATGGTTTGTGTAACAGCTCTATTTTTTTGTTTTGTTTTTAAATGAGATGTGTGAACCTGTAATCCAAATGTTTTTAAAAAGCTCTCCCTTTTTACAGCTTCTTTTCTCAGCTGCCAACATGTTTTATATCTACAAGCTTTAAGAATTTATGACTGTTTGATGTAATAGCTTCAACAGCAATTGTGGGGTTGTTCGATGTTTACACATATATTCAATTAGTTAGCATAGGGATGGCTTTGGTTCCTAATTTGTTCCATTTCTGTCTTCTCCAATACATTTCCACTGAGATGAGAATACCAAAACCAGAGTCAAACTGCACAAGCCAATCAGTGTCAGATGCTGAATCCAGCAGAAGAAACTGTGAGAAGTGCCTTTTGAATGGCAAAAATAGATTTTATTTTTTTTTGTTAATTACAGTTATGCAGCACCCCTCTATCACTCTTGTCTCCCCACCATTCAAATAGGACATCTGAGATGGCATATTTTGGCTAGGTTCTTTTCTCTCATTTGAAATAATTTCACTGACTTTGTAAAACAGGTACCCAGCAGGTAAAACAATTACCCAGAAGGTTTCCCATTCAAAGGCAAGATAGGTTACCACAGTTAATCTTCAGACCCCACCCTCTGTCTCTCAAGCAATTCTGTCCTTCTAGATGCAGGTGAGAAATCAGTGTAATTAGTACATATTTCTCAGTGGTAGCTGAACTGTCCTACCTTGTATATGACATTTTTCCTCCTTGTTCCAAGTGCATAGCAGCATCTAATCTTCGGCAGTATAAAGGGAAGATCGAGTCAATTAGTGGCAAGAGGAAAAAAAGCAGTTCCTCTTGTATATAAGAAGGGCACAGCAAGCACTGCACAGATTAGGTGGCTCATTACATTCTTTTTCATCTTAGATTTTAAAAGGCAGCAAAAATGCTAAAATGTCATCACAAGTATTTGCTGTGTGTCTACAGTCATACCAAAGTCTGAATGCAACAAAGAAGTATTAGAAATCCCACGCGAAGCCTAGGTGTCCAAAAATTCCTGATCAGAGAACTGAAATGCTTCACACAGCATTTAGAATGCCGCAAGCATCAGAGATATGCCCTTTGGAGATGATATGAGGCATCAGTACATCTCATTATCCTTTACAGTAGTAAAATCCAAATGTTCACTCCACTATTGAAATTTTACTGCTAGACCTAGCCTCATTTGCAAAGGGCCCAACCACAAAAAATGTGTTCTTACAGAAAGAAAACCCGGACTACGAAGAACACTTTCCTTCTGCTGAGTTTCCTACACTGAAGTAAACAAAGCCCAACCTTTTTTCGCACAGAAAAATCATCAAATGCATGGATTAAACACAGATTAATCACTATCCCTCTGTGCACACTGGCAACACTACACATTTTTTTGGTGTGAAAACACCCAATCATGTTCAAATGAGATTGCTGTCTCAATCCAGAATAGGACTGCAAGTGATTGAGTTACCATGGTGTACAGTGAATTACAGCTTGTCCATTGAGCAACAGTAGCCAAGGCCATGTACGCCCTTAACCCGTTGCAAATGCAAAGTAAAACCACTTCTACCTGGTTTAAGCTAAAGTCTTGTACTAAGTTACCATTTATCACCAGTGCTTCAGTAACATTTCACAAGCATTCTCCTCCTCTTGCAAACATAGTCCTTCACACACAGTGCCTCAAACATTTGTTATCATATGAATGTAGAGTTAGGGAGGCAGCACTTAAGTTGTTTACTTGGAAATTTGAACAGGCCATGCAGAATAACACTTTCAGTGCCTTGGGAAGTTTTCAACTGCAGCATAAACCAGATGCAATTTTCGTGTCATGCATGAATGATGGCACTTCCAGAAGGACAACATCCCCTGTTATCACACCAAAGTGTTCTCTGCCCTTGAAGACAGAGGAATGCCAGCTCCTCCATCAAAACACAACACTCATTGCAGCACAAGATTTTCCCTTAGCCTTCTCCCACCTAAGAGCTAACCAAGCTTGAACCTCCAGTACCTCACAGAAGTTAGCAGAATCACAGCCTGTGGCAGTCTGCCAGCATGCCAAATAAAATACTATTCTGATCTGTGCAGTCAGAGTGTCTTTTTTCCAGCTTTGGTTGATTGCCTTTGAGCTGGATCTTCAGCTCCAGTGCATCTTCAAAGAGACCAACAGCTGCAAGATATTGCACTGATTGCTACAACTAACTAGCACTAAAATAGCTGTGAAATCTCAATGCATCAGAATGAGACACAGATATTATAACCAAACAGGGAGATGTGAACTGGAATGGACAAACAAGACACACAAAAGGAATACAGCATTCACTAATGTTAAAGGACAGTCACCCACAGTGTCACTCCTCTTTTCTTTCACCTGTGCAAGTCCCAGCCAGATCCAATAGCTTTCTGTAAGGTCCCTAGTCAAGATAACTAACCAACAGCCGGTGTTTCTAAGTCAGCCTGACTTGTTACATTCAAGGCACAGCCCCATGTTTATATTGTGTCCATTATCCTTGAGTTGGAAGACATCTCCCTAGACTGCAAAGTCTCTAGGATTCTAGATTAAAGCCAGGGATAACATGGCAGAGCACGAGGAACATAGACTTCACAACAGGAATTTCTCAAGCACAGCCATTTTATATGATACATGCAGAGAATCACAGACCAGGATTCACAAACCCCAGCTCTCTGACACAGCAGCCATCTAAGCCCACTGATGATGCTGAGGAAGAGCACTAAAAGCTAGACCTGCACAAAGATTTCAGCAGGTATGTGTTTTGCCCAACTCCTAGGCTGCAGCCACTGAGGCAGGGCTCAGCAGCAAGGTTCACCAGCAGTAATTGTGTGGAATAGCAAAGGGGCCCACACCAACAAACTTGAGCTGACAAGCTGTAACTGGCACTGTGGGAGTGCCATGGCAGCAGCCACAACTACAGTCATGGCACAAAAGAAGCCTAACATACTGTGGGAGTCCTGGGTGCTGTGGAAGATGGGACAAGCAGCGTGACACGTACCTAAGAGACACCTAGAATCCAAGAGTCTGGTGGGCAGAAGCAGTGTGAGGGCTCTGAGGCTTTGCTTGTGTTTTGTTAGCACAGGTGCTTATAGTCTACAGACAGTTGTACTTTCATGGTGCAGGTTTCTGCACATCTGTACTCTTCCATCAGGGATGACCTGGGTTTGTCTACACTGCTGAAAGGAGCTAGACAGTAGAGGCAATCTATTCAAAAAGCATATTGCTGTCTAGATTTGGATGATGAACCAAATTCTGCTTCAGCTTTACCAAGAACAGCCAGGTGACCAGAAAGCAAATGAGAAAAACAGAGGTTGGGTCACAGGGTGAAACTAGAGAAGTCCAACAGAAGCTGCACACAGGAATCGCAAACACTCTCCTCTTCCAGGTGTTTTCTGTGTTGAAGAGCTGGGAGCAGAGGTGCTATTTCTGCCCTTTATAAGAGCTAGACATAAGCATTTGCACCTCACAAGTGGGAGAGGAGATCTCAGAGTAAACTGAGTAACTGCTGTAGATGCTCCTCAGACTCTGCACCTTGAGAGAACCAATCTGGAAAGTATAACCCCAGTTAGCTCTGCAGTAGAGGAGCTGTAAAATGAGAAAAGTTCCACTTACCAGCTTAGCAAGTAAAGAACTAATGCAGAGCATGGATGGCTTAGATGCACCTTGCCCCCACCCTGTCAGTGTAGGGGTGCTCTGAGCTAATCACTCTCCCAACTGTCCCAGGCGTTAACTGCCACTGAGCTAGGAGGAAATACCAGAAGCAAGTTCTTCCTTTCCCCAAAAGCAGTGCCCCACTTACTAGACTATACAAAGAATGCAAGTGACATGCCAGAAGACTTCCAAGAATCACTGCACAGCCCAAACATGCCAGACATTACTTCCTAAAATTGCTTTTGCAGTTGGTGAATCATCAGAACAGCTCTCTTCATACCTGCTGAGTTTAATTGGTTTGACTACAGGTGACCAGGCTGTATACAGTATTCTACATACAGTAGCACAGTCTTAGTAATTCCCTTTTTTCTGCTGAAAATTCCTCACTAAGGATGTCTGGAAACAGGAATACAAAACTGAGATCATCACAGGGTGCAGGTACAGCGAGCTCTGGCATAACACCCACTATCAATATTCAGTTCGTTGACAGCTCTGTTAGGGCAAGGGGCTGGCCACTCTGTTTCCCTCTTCCTCAGCCCACTGGTTCCATTTGCATTACTACCACACATAAGGCAACAGTCTTTACTCCTTCACAGTTCAGTTACCTCAACTCTACAAATTCCTCTCATAATATTGAGGCAAATTTAATCACTCATCAAGCCAAGTGTGCCTCAGGCATACCTTTCCTGTGCTGCCCTTTAGACATGGAGGTAGTCACACAGTAGAATCCAAAAAGCCATTGAAAAAAATTCTTCAGGTCTCATCTTCACTGCACTGCCCACAAGATACATGACAATGGTTGGTTGGACAGACCGTGCTGTTCCAACACTGGTCACTTCCCAAAACTGCAATTTTCCCCCCCCCCTTCTACTGTTATCCTGTGTTCCTCTGGCCTCTTGTATCTCTCTCCTATTTTTCTATAATTGTTCAAAGGTCTTTGGGACAGGGCTTAACTTTTCATTATATACACAGTAGAGTCTTGAGTCTGATTTGAGTTCTTAGATGCAATGATACAAATTAATAATAATAGCTGCAGAACAGCAGTAATACTCTCCAGTTGTGACGGGCAGGCTAGAAAGATTACTTGACGTTTATAAAGCTCTTTGAGACTCTTGGATGAAAGTCAAGCTAGTGATGCACAGGATTTATTATTCTGTTCAGCACTTCAGTATCCAAGGCTAGCATCTATTCTAGTTGAAAAAGATTTTTTACTGTACTGTAAAATGGAAACAAAATGAAATCTATACAGTGCATGGTGCTTTATATATAAGGCACAGGCAGCACAGAAACAGAATTCCATTATTGAAATGGATGTTGCTGAAGCTGTTACACACAGTAGGTAGAAGACCAGATTCAGTGACCTCTTACTCCATTTAATCAAAACTGTTAGTATGTAGTTTTCCAAAGGCCAAAGAAAATTTCTGGGGTTGGGTGGTTTTTTTTTTCTTTATCAGATATTTCATCAATTTGTAATAAACCTTTGTAATTGCTTATGATGTGAATCTCAAGCAGACTTGATCAGCAATGAAATTAAAATAAAATGGATGTATGTTTAACAAACAAAACCACAGTTCTTCTGTAATACTCTCTGCATTTAACCTCCAGACCATAACCATTCAAAGAGGCTACACTCCCTCTTCCCCATCACAAGTTTCTGCTCCTTTCACAGCATCCACCACTGCTCTATTTAGATACAGGTCCCTAGTAAGTTCTCCCCTCCTCCAGTTCTGTGCTTGCTGAGCGCAGAGGGTAGATGATGCTGTTTTAACGGTGCTAGTTATGTTATATGTCGTCTTGCTGTTCCTAGGAATAGACATGCTCAGACATCAATTAACATCTAATTGTGGGAATTAATCTTGTTCCTCTGCCTCAGACACCACAGAGATCAAACCAAGCCCATTTGCAGCTCTATTTTTAATTTAGTGGAATTACAGTTTTTCCATCCAGTGAAAAATAATTAAGTGACATGCTGTCCAGAGAATATACAGTTCAGGGATCAGGATGTTTATGAAGAAATGAGACAAGCAGGAAGAGAGCATAACTGTTTGTGCCAAAGCAAAAACATCATTGTTACTGCAAGTCTTTCCTCTCTTCATGCCCTCTCACCAGTATTTCTCTTCACACCTTCCTGAGTGATCCTCACAGAGACAGTGAGTATTATGAGTGGCTTGGGAAGGAGCTGAATTTACCGCCCTAGTGCACAATCCCTAATTCTCAGGGTCAGCCTGTGCACAGGGGCAAAACAAACATGGAAAGAAGATAAAACAAGGAAGAGAAAGGAAAGGATTTAAAACCAACAACAACAAAAAAACAAGCAAAATGTTTTTGCATCACACCCTTAAAGCAGTCACCCATCTTCTTTATTACCTGCTGAAGAAAGAAATTGCAGGCCACAGACAAGGCTTTGTACTGTATTTTGCAAGTCTTTGTACTGAATGAAGCCAAGCAGTTTTCAGCAGACAGCTCCCAATCTTAAGATAGCGCCCCAATTTCCTATGTGCATGAGCAAGGAAGACTTGAGCTTGGCAGGTGAAGTTAAGGTGGAAACAGGGTGGATTATTCAGCAAGAAAAAAAAATAATCCTATATGGTAAAAGCAAACCTGAGACAGATACCAATCAGAAAATTATCTGAGCCTGACCCTCTAAAAGGGCTGTGGGAGATAACTCAGTCATGAGACTACACTCTGGGACTGGGTCACACCACCTTATATTAAACCTAACGCAGCTGAAGCAAGCATTACGTCCACTTACAATACAAAGGAGTGACCTATATTTCTTACTGTATGGAAAAGGACTTTGATGGCTCCTCCAGTTTTAGGAAGAACTGAACCACTCCTTCCTCATTTCTAGGTTAAATTGGCGAAGTCCTAGGTTAAATTCCAAGATCAATTGGCATGACCTTTAGCTTCACCCATTTTTATCACTTGGGGCAGTCCAATTATTCTCTTGGCTCCTCAGCACCAGTGGCTAGGTCAGAGTTAACCTCACCTAAGGCCATCACCCCTCCTTTTTCTGTCATTTGCCAAATACAGCACGCCTAGTAATGAATACTACTGAACCCCTCCTTTTACTTCCTCCTGCTAAAGGAGTATGTGGAACATTCCCACTTCAACGCCTTTATAACAGCTCAAACTCCCTCCAGAAATGCAGCTTAAGGAAAAGGTGCATGTGTGAAGCTTTCTGGCACCTTTACTGTAGGTCACTGCCTGTGTGAAGAGCCCATCTGAAACAGATGAACATCAGCCAGCCCTGCACCCATTGAGATTTCAGAATTTACCAAGAAAAAAAAAAAAAGTGTTGGAGGAACACCACCATTCCATCTGCTCTCATAGGCTTTCAAATCCCATTTTTTTATTTTTAAAAAAAGGAATGTTTCCCAGACCTTTGGCAACCAGACCCATCTTTCCCACATTGCACTGTAGTCCTAAACGTGACAAGTGTCATTGGAGATTTGCCACATCACACCTGATTCAAGAAACTTCTGGTTCCTGTAGAAGGGGAAGATGCTGAAAAACAAGACTCGGTTTGGTGACTTTCCTAGGAACAGGTCAAATTTACACATGCTTGTGTGTGAGTAAAAGGCAGAGACAGGCTGTTTGTAGCAATTTGCAGTAAGAAGGCAAGAAAGCCAAACCCATTTATTCAATGCACATCATTAGTTACTTAATTTACATTCCTACCAAGCAGCAATAAATATCCTTCTGCTGCTTCCCATTCCCCTCCCCCTCAGCCTTTCCATTAGGAGCTCAGCTGGTGGCAAGGAAGGATTGGGAGAGGAGGGAAACAGAGAACCTAATTCCATAAACCAATTCCCAGCTCTCAAAAATACTGATACATAATTCTGCCAATACCTGTCAACCTTGACTTACAACCTCTGTGTCCCCTGCAGTCCTTACTCATTGCTGACAATAGAGCTCCACACTACTAACACCACATCTCAAGAACAATTTGACTTGCTTGCCACTTCTACTACCTTATTCCTGGAGTTTTCCCCTGTCACTCCTAATTGCATCCCCCCAAACCACTCCTCACCAACAATCCATACCATTACAATCCAGTACTTTTCTGAAGCAAAAGAAAGTAATGTGATAAGTGAGAGAGCTGAAAGAATCCATTCCATACTGTTTCATCCTATCCTATAGTAAACATACTTTCTTTGGGAGACTGACATTACAATAAAACAGGAACATAAGGAAAAGTGAACCCTTCCCAGCACAAAGGTCTTAATTCTGTGTCCAGGTGAAACCCCCACAAAACACATAAAGCAAAGACCATTCTAACTGGATGGCAATTACCTCATTTGCAAATTACGCAGAATTTTCTGGTGAGAAAAAGCACTTGCTATCACCTTGGAAATATATCCTATAGCACAGAAAAAAAAAGAAAATACAAAATTAAAATTCTCAAAGTCAGTAACCTTAATGTAAACTCTAAGCACAGAAACAGTACTTTAAAAAGTAAGCCATGCACAAACAAAAACATTCTCACATTCAGAGATCTCCTTCCTTTCTTCACAGACCTCAAAGGCACAGGCAGTGACACCCTAATCCAGAAGCAATCAGCTTCCTTCTTCAGAGTAACAGATACACACCTGAACTCAATCGTAACAAAGTTACAGTTAAAGTGGAGAAAAGAATTCGAATTGCTAAACAGAACAGTGGTTTGGGGAAAGTGCCACAGACATTGAAGTAATGCTGAAACACACCAGCACTTTACACAGTATTTGTAAATAACAGCCAAGATTTTACTGAGTAGGAGAAAAGGGTGTTTAGATGAAAGACTGCAGTATCCCATTTCTGACTTAAGTAGCAAAGCAAACCAAAATGTGACTTACATTCCTACCTCAGTTTCCCATTTATATAATGATGATACTAATATTCAGACACCTTTTAAAAATATTTTACTATCTTTGTTTGACAAATGCAACATTAAGTTTATTCATGCTAGTCACTTCTATCATACTCATTAGCTCTACTTGAAGACATCACAGCTTTATTAGACACCAAAACCGCTTCATAAATTTCAATTACCTACTACAAATCATTATTACTATTATTTTATTAACTCTAGTGTAATTGCCTGTTGTGCATACAATTACAAGATTAATATATGTAAATCCCACTTTAGAAGTTCTTTCTGTACCTTTTATCTGCATACCTAGCACATGTGTGTGCTTACATATTTTTTTCATTATCTTTAAATCTCCATCCTGAAATTTTCACTGTTTTTTTCACTGTGTTTCAGCTTACACATACTGGCATGATTTAGACATTAAAATATGGGGGGTTTTTTGTAATATAGCTTACTCATAAAGCAGCCATTTGTGTCACTGAAGAAAAAAAAACCTTCTTACCCTTTAGATGCATGCAGAAATATTTGTATTTACAGAAAGTCCTGAAAATGAGGATTACATCATTATTTCTTTAATTTTTTTTTAATGAAGAAAACAAAGACAGCCAGCTAGTTGGGTCTTAGGCATAATTAACATATCAAGATCCCCAATTACTAATCAACAGCTTTCACTCAGCTGTTGCCTATTGATAGCAATGGTCTGCTTTTATAGAACACCTGAGGACTTAAAACATGCACCTGAAAGAAGGTAGGTTCTGTTTTGAGCATTACTCCAAGGACCATTATTAATTAGTAAAATAACTATGTGTTCCCTGAGGCAGGGATCAGAACCCTGGACTCCCAGGTGACTGAAGTATATCACGTGGGAACCGAATTTCCTTTTCCCATGTATTATTTTCTGCATGATGACACAGCTTCAATAACACAGGGAACAAGTACTCTGCCTCTCTCCCAGTAAGTTACAGGCTTAGAGTAATTCTGGGAGTACAGAGATGCAACTTTGAAAGTTGTGAGGTTGCAAAGAAAACAATCACTTTCTGCAGTTTCTCTGTCAAGGTGTTATATACCAAGGTGACACCTCCATCTCTTCTCCTACAATGAGGATACTTTAAGGAAAAAATAAAAGCTCTCTTCTCTTTGTAGGCATCTCTGCTCTGTAAAGAACTCCAGGCAATATCCCAAGTGTTTCCAAAACAAACTTGAGGGAGAGAGAATGGATGATAAACACTTCCACTCAGAATTTCCTACTGGTTAGCTCCGTCCTGTGTTCAAAACACCGTTCTGGAATTCATTTTAATATACCTAGCTTTTCCTATACCTCATCTGAGGTGTGCAAGTGGGATTTGTTACAGGTTTCAGATTCAAAGCCAGGGACAGGTGATTAAAAAATAAAGCCTTCTGGCATTTCAAGTGCCATACTTCATTGTGCTGAATTGGGTTTGGTATCTAGCTCTTAGAAACTGATGTAATGGAGCTGTACTTACTTCCTCAAAATTAACAAGCATCTGAAGGTAAGCACAGCAAGTGGTTTAAAAAAAAAAAAACTGGTGTGTGTGTGCAATACTAAATTGATGCAAAGCAGAAAACACTTGTAATGTTAGAATAAAAGAAGAGATTTCAGGTAAGACTACAGTAGTTTTACCTACATGAGGGTGAGCAGGTCCTGTACAGACCCATATTCTTCCCTGGATCATGGCACAAAGAAGTGAATACCACCTCAGGAGCCATGACACATGGCAGCCCCCAAGAATTAGATGGGAAATTATGAAACCATGATTGGAAAAGCAAGGAAAACAACAGATAAAAACTGAACGAATCACAGGGCATCTCTTGTAAATAAACATAACGACGATGGAATTACTGTCAAATCAAATTACAGATTGTAAACTGTAGCTCCAAAGCAGCCTGACTGATTACTCAAAACGAAACGAGAAGCAGGAGGAGGACACCTCCAGCATATTAAGCAGCTCCTCACCCGACAGCTGCCGCTCCAGCCGCGCGGCCAGGCCCAGGGGCGAGCTGGGGATGAACCACCTCGGAGGCAACTTTATTTACAGCGTGACTCTAACAGTGTGTTACGCGCTACTTGTAGGTCTTGTTTCTCCCCAGCGCGCTGCAGTCCTTGGCTATGGGTGCGATTACCCGGCGGGGAAAGCATTGACAGGGATGGCGCGTTAAGCAACGGGCATAGGCCACGGCAGCGACAGCGACCGGTTGCGGTACGCCTGCCTGCTACTGCCGTGGTGGAGCTGCTTAGGCTAAAAGAAAAAAAAAAAAAAAAAGAGAAAGCCGCTCGTTTAACCAAGAGCTAAAACAAGGCAGAAAGCAGCCCCGGCGCCACCTCCTCAGCCCGGCGGCCCCGCCTTACCTCAGCCGCGGGGCCGGCGGTCTCCGGCTCCCTCTGCCGGGGCCGCACCAGCGGCGAGGCCGCTGAAATCGCCGCCGCCGTCCCCGGCTCCGCCGCTGCAGCCCTCTCGGTGGGCGGCCCCTCCACCCCCCGCAGCCCCGTCATGGGCGCGGGTCGAGCCCTTGGGGCGACCGTTACGCGGCCGTTGGGGCTGCCCCGAGCAGCGGCCGCGGGCCTCTGGTTGGCCGAGGGGGAAAGAGGGGCGGGGCCGGGGGCCTTCGGGGGCCGGGGAGCCCCTCTGAGGGGACCGCGGTCTTAGGGCGTCTGCCGGGGGAGGTGGAAACGATCGGGTTGCGGCCGCTGGAGGAGGTGCGGGTCCTGGAGCCGTGGGCAGGGGCGGGGGCGGGGGGGGAGGTAGACGGTTTTGGAAATGCTGCGGGAGAGGGGACGGACCCCTCCTTCGGAGCCCAGCAGAGGGAGCGCTGCTCCGGGCGGGGCCGGGGCACGGCCTGAGGGAGGGTCAGCGCTGCCCGGGAGCGGGGCTGCTCCGGGTAGCACCCCTGCGGTGACAGCGGGACACCGGGCGTTTCGGGGCAGGGACCCAGCTCTGCTGTGAAACTGCGGGAGGTCGGGAGATGATGGCCTCTCCGGGGAATTCCTTTCAGTCTGCCCGCCCGTCGCCTTGTGAAGGTCTTCTCAGAGGTCCTGCTGCGTTATGTCTTTCACGGTGATATCTGATCAGAGTGAGATACCTCTCCCTGGGACAGATAAACCGCGTTTCTTGTAAAAAGTAATCTCATTTTAAATTTGAATGGCCACCTTCAATAGAATAAGTTGGTTTTTATCGTTTATTCTGTCTGTACAAAACACACCAGATTTGTTGCTAGAGATAAAGCTATAGCAAAGGGCAATGTTTAACAATGATATCAAGGGGTTTCTCACAAAGCAATGTTCGCTATATGCTTCATGTTATTAATACCAAGGAAAGAAATAGATGGCCATTGTAGATCATCTGTCTCCAGAGGGAAAAGGACTTTCCACAGCAGTTTGTTATGTAAAATTTCATCCGGCGTCCAAGAAGTCCCAATCAGTTCTTTCAGCTATATTTCACTAAGGATCATAGAACAAAATAGCAAACCCTTAAATACATGATTGCATTAAGCTTACAATGTCAACCTTAATATGTCATCTGGCTGGATGTGTGGAGATCGGAAAGCATTAAATAGTTTGTACGTTGCTTTCCCTTCACTCTTTGCTTGCCCAGCAATTTGGCAGCGTTTGCTTGGGATACCCTGCAACAAATTATGTGAAAGAAGCAAAACCAAATATTGCCTCAGCTTCCATAACAGCGTGAAGCTCATCCTGTAGCTCAGCTAAATCTTCCTTTGAGGTCTTGGCCGAACAAGCTGTTATTTAACTCACCTGCTTTTATTTTTTAATAAAATTATCTTTAAAATGTATGAGGTACATCGGAGGGGACAAGGTGTACAAGGACAGAAAGTGCACTGTCAGCCAAATAAGCAGCTAAATGCAATAAATAAGTAACGAGAGGAAGCAGAAGGCCCTGAAAGATGGGCCCATAAAGATGTGGGAATGCCCAAGAGAGCAGTCTTGTAGAAGAGCAAACACTACAGCTTTGCTCCCAGACAGCCACCCAGCATAGAGGACATGGAAGAGAAATCTACCACTGCTCAAGGCAGATGCAGTAAGACTCCAAACGCAAGCACAGGCAGTTCCAGGGCTAGAAATATTAATGCTTTACATGGAAGTAGTCAGACAGATGCTAATTGCAGGTCACAAGGGAAAGGAGAATCAGTTCCTACTTGCAATGATGAGCTCTGTGTAACTGTCCTAGAGGGATCAGACAGCCTGCTGTTTCAGTTCACTAAAAATCTATGGCATTGTTTAGTAATGACTGAAGCCAATTCAGGGAAATCATTGTCCCCTCTTCTTCCACAAAATGAGAAGGGCAACACTCACCTTTCCCTAACGCTGTGTGTCCAGCAAGTTGGAGATGCTACGCAGGATTTCTAAACCTTTACAGAATAGGCAGTAAGTAACATGCCCAGGCTGCTTGCTTGTTCATAAGAAGACTTAAAGTGAAGATGGGGGTGGAAGGAGGGACACAGCTGTGACCTGCCACAACTGATACATACAGAAGCACATGTGGAAAAATCCCAACATCCATTTGTTTGAAAGTGACACTGTCATGAAATTCTTAAATCCCAGCTGATGCCATTATTCCCAAGCATTTCATTGATTTGTTACATCGCCAAAAACATTATTAACTGCCCAGATCACTGTGTGCCCTTGGCTTCGCATTTCTCCATTTAAATGGGGGAGGTATTTTCAAACAGAGGAACTGTAAATTTAAGCACTATTTGATTTTCAGGGGTGTTGAGATTTCTTAACTGCTGGTGAAATTAATTGGAGGGGTATTTGCTCAGCACTGCTGAAAATTGGGGTGGTTTTGTTCAAGGTAGTGCATCAATTTGAAAATAAAAGCCTAGCTTACACACCCAGGTTGAACATTTTGACCATGATTTTTATCAAGCATCAGTCTAAGGCCAAGTGCTAGATCCCTGTGGCACATGGAAGAAAAAAATCCTCATTTTGTTCTTCACAAATATTAAGAGCAGCAATTTTGACTCAGCTTTTCTTTCTCAGTAGCACATGGTGCTCTGGAGATTAATGGGCCTGCTCTATTATGTTAATACTTAGCTGCTCATTAACAGAGTTGTCCCCTTTAGGGCAGGAGCCGGGCGGCGCTGAGGATTGATAGCTAAAATTTCTAACACTGGTTGTGGAAAGCCCTTTTCTCTGTTCCTTAAGAGGGGAAAACATATAAAAGGATTTGTTTTACCATGAAAATGCAAAAGGGCCTGTGGTACATTAATTTTTCATATGGAAAAGATAGAAACAGGTTGCAAGTTTAAATAATTTACTTAGAAGAAGTAACATCATCTCTTTCATCTAAAACTCATTCATTTTTCAAATACAGATGTTTCTGAGGAACAGATGGCTGCTGGCTCCTGAATAGTTTGTAGTGGGTGTGGGTTTACCAGCTCTGTGGAAACCCCAGGTGATAAGCCAGCCCCTAATGTCAACTCATCCCACCACAGCAGGATCAGCTGAATAGCAGGGTGAGGGAGAAGAAAGGCCTCATGAGTCAAGACTTCTATAGTAAAATGCACAGGTGAAACCCAATAAACTATCCCCTAAAGCAGCCTAAATCCTTACTGTGATACCCTTATGAATTTATTCTTGAACCATCTGGAATTGATACTATTATTCTATGAGGATTTCTGGGATTACAGTTTCGCACTGCAGTTATTGGGTGAATAGCAAGCTTTGCTGTGCTTTAGTCATCCTGCTTTCTGGGGTTAAGCTCCATATAAGAGGAACACCTCCCAACCTTTTCTGGCTACATAGTGCAGTATTGTTGAATCTGATAATAATGATTAATACTATGCAGAGGGTTATGAATGCAACAATGCTAAATAGAGAACAAGAAAATAAAATGTTTGAAATGCACCAAAACCATTCAAAATACTTCACAACAGCAGAAAAATGGGAGACTGTCTCTTGACAAACAGGCCCATCTTTCAGAAATCTCCATCCAAATATCAATGTTGGAAGCCTTTCTTTGCCAAGAATTTGCTCTAGTTAGAGTCTGAATCAGAAGACAAAATCTCCTGCTGCTTTCAACACCTTTCCCAACAAGAAAGAGCATTACAAGCATAACAGTAAAGTGTATTTTTTAAGCCATTGCTGTCATGCTAGGAAAAGCAGCTTTGGAAACGCCACCACCTCGAGCCTCCCACCATGTTGGTAACAGCATTAGCGAAGAAGCTGGCAGAAGAGGAGCGTCTTAATCTCTGCTGAGGGGTATTGGGGTGTAACCACTCAGAAAGGTCTTTCTACCATGCAAGGTCTACTAATAAAGAATTAGATCAGTGTCTTTCATCACTCACTACAGAATGGCCTTTTTAAAAGAAAAGTGTAGAAAAATGATTGCTTTCAAAATTCCACATTACAAAACCGTCTGACAGATGGCAGCTGACAGGGAATGTGGCTGGTTTGACCTAACTTACACATCTGAGGAGCAAAGAGCATTCTGCACTTGGGATGAAAAGTTAAATCATGCTTATACTATTTGCTAATGATTAGTTTGTGAAAGCTGATCATATTACAAACTAGCTATTTTCCAACAGCTATATGACCTCATGGAACAAGCCCATATCAATCTGTTTTTAAATTGCAAACATTACAGCACCCAACGGTGATGGCTATGAGTACAGTCCCTCTACTAAAATTTCTTCACACAAAATACTCAGTGAGTGGCTCTGGGTGTAAGATCCACTTATAGAAATTGTTATCTGTTCAGAAACAATGTTCGAACTCGGTGGGTAAATAATTTGTTGCAGATAGCTTGGGTAGATCAACAGTGGCAGGCTGGGCACACACTCCCTGTACTCCTCAGTACCCACAAAAAACACTTCTAAGGGTACATGCTGCAGATTAACGTAAAGGACAAGCAGAACATCGAGCATTTTCTTTCTGGAAAAAGCGACTGTGATACTTTTGTCAGCTGCTTCCAGTAGATGACATGAAGCTGTGGGCAGGAAATAGGGAAGCTCTAACAGAACAAAGCTTTTCTAAAGGGCAAGTCAAGCAAGCACTCTCTAAAATTTCTAAAAGAACAAGCACGTGTTTTTGCAGGCAAATCTGCTGTCCAGCTGGATCTTTTTACCACCTGCCTTATCTCAGAGGCACAGCTGAAATAATAACAGGGATTTTGATGCTGGCGAGTTGCTTAAATATGGCTCATTAAAACCCAGTGTGACTTGGGAATGTGAAGTATTTGCTGTAAAACACAGTAATGTCAGTATCAGGGACTGACCTGTAAGAATGCCCTCACTGCTGGCCATAAGCTGGCCAACAATGAGGGCTCTGTGCTTAAGGAGAGTGGAATATGACTTGGTTTCACTCTGAGGAAAGGGCTTGAGAAGGATACAGGAAAAAGGAGAATATGTATAAATCTGAGAAGCTGCAGATGGACAGCCTAGTGTACATCTATATTAGTGTCACTGTCACATTAGATGGTGGCCAAGACAAGATTTACTCTTCCAGACCTTTTACAAGGAGCTGAAGCTTTCAGGCAGGCTGGAGAGAGAACTGCTATGGGACTTGGTAGGACATGGTGCTTTTCTAATTAAAGAAACATTATTAGTCTATTGCTTACTGTACTTCATAACCTTGGTGATTTGAAACCTGTTTCATGCTGACCATACCTGGCTATGATCCCAGTGCACAGGACCTTGCTGTGAAGGCAGCTGGCTACCCAGGAGGGATGATTAGTGACTCCCCCAACACCCTCACCCAGAAAAAGAAAGTAATTTCTTCATCTGACCTCTGCAGAAAACCTGAAGCCTCCAGCAGTCTTGGCAGCAAGATGAAGTAGATACTGATCAGTAGGAATCTTGCCACTGGTATCTCTGGTCCAATCCTGTCAGCCCTCAGAGCACACTTGGCTTTTGCACCCTCCAAGGAAGACTCATACTTTTCTTCCAGCTCCTGAATCATCTTTTTGTCATCACAAACATAACAGAGTAAATGGGTATTCACTGAAGTTGGGGACTTTTAACCGGGACTTTTAACCAGGACTTTTGTATTAAAATTCATTCTAAATCCTTATCCACAAAGGTGAAATGCTGGACTCATATTGTTTATTGCTTCACATCAAGTAAAACAATTGATTCTTCATGGAAGGGAAGTACTGGCAGAGAGGTATCAATCAAAATCCTAGTCTCTAACCCACAACTGTGTTAGCATGTGGGAACCAGAAGAATATGTCAATAGAATCAATGTGCCTTTACCCTTCATTATATAGCAATAAAGAAGAATTTCTGAATCTGTATCTGACTTGCTCTTCTCCCTTTTGTCTCTCTGAAGCAGGGCAACAGAACATACACACACCCTGAGTTACCCAAATCCAGTATTTAAGACAGCAAAAAACTGATTAGAATACTATGTTATGCCAGCTCTCCAGAGATCTTATAACAGTTTGTAATTGCTAATTCAGCCTCAGAAACCCCAGTGAGATAGGCTGGAGCTATTATTATAATTTTTAAATATGAGGAAACTGAGACAGAGTGAAAGGCTATGACTCATGGAGTATTGCTTCAGGAAGACATCTTAGAAACATGGAATTGCTGCATCAGAGCAGACTGGTTCATGAAGGCTCAGCCCCCACTCTCACTGAACTCCAGAACAGTATGCCTGCTTAGCTTAATGGTGTTGGTCACACATTGGCAGTTGCCACCACCAGATAAATAAGAGGAAGGTATAAAATCCTAGGGCATGAAACCCCATCATTCCCAGGGCATACACTAATCACTTTTATTAAAAACACTGTGTCCCTCTTGCTTAATTGCTGCATACACCTTACATTGTTAGCTGTTGTAAAGCAGTTATTAGCTGTAAAGCAGCCAAGCTTTAACAGGCCAGAGAAGGGTGCCTTCTTCCTACAGCTTTTTTTATGTCATCTTCTGGCACCCTCCTGGAAGATAACTGTGAGGGTCCTTTAGATGGAGAAGCTAGAGCTCAGCTATCCAGGTTTCTAGACAAGTGCTGTAATTTTATTTTTTTTAAAAATTAGAGGCACCATCACAACCACAACATTTTAGTGAATTTATGACTGCAGTTCTCAGTGCTGAACCCAAGCTATTTCTGTGAGTTAGGCATCTATCCTTGGTGCCTTCTAGATGAGGCCCTACACCTGTTGTGTCCGGTTCCTGTTGCATCACTCTGGGCATTATAATTCTGAATATTGTTTGAAAGGTAAAACGAAGTCTTCCAGTGGCTTTTTGTGTTCCCAGGATTGGACAGACATTGGAAAAGGAGGCTGGCTTGGCTTTTGTTTCCTACAACTGTAATGTTGGACTGAAGTGCCTGAAGTTGGACACCTAAAAGTCTTTTGCACTAGCTCATCCTGAGTCCAAAGGAGGAAAGAAAATTGTACTCTACATTCAGGCTCTGTGAAACTGGAGATTATTCATTCCTAGTCCTTTATTTGGGAACCCCCCCCCACACTTCTAACTTCAACTTCTGTGTTTTTCCAAGAACATGTAGAACTTGTAATCCATAATATTTCAGATTGTTTGCTTTGTCTGAGAGCTACTTGTTTTACCTCATCACCCACTAAAATCTTCTTTGGGTCCTTTCTCTAGGATGTATCAAAAGGATGAAAAAATTAATTCTGGGGGGAGGGATGTTGGTGTTCAGTTTTCCTTTACCAATTAGAGAATCAGGATAGTCCGTTAGTTCTGTTGTAGTGAAAATACAGCTCGCTCTCAAAGCCTTTAGTGGTTGGTTAAATAATCATTTTAATGGAATTTTCCTTCCTCCTTCATCAGACAAGAAGGGGAATGTTTCAGATTACCGCTGTCCCCCACATTTTTCTGTGTTCTCCCAGGAAGGTGAATGTATCCGGGAGGCAATTGAAACCTGCTTTGGTTCTCTCTAAATATTTGAGTACCCGGGATTCCCTTCAAGGGTTTTTCATTTAGCTGCCTCTCCTTCAGCTTATACATTTCAGTTGATCTAAGAAGTTCATCCTATTTTTCCACTGAAAATACTGATAGTCATGTATCTGATTTACCATGACAGTGTAGAGGACAAGCACTTTCCCATGCTCAGCTCAAGACACTTTTGCAATCCACCTTCTTCTCTGGCACCTCCATTTTATAGTCATCCTAGTCTTGCAGAGCTGTAATTTGCAGAAATTAATGCCATGGACATTACTATTACAATCACCTCTCTATTTTCCTGGATTGGATTATTCAAATTGTTGTTTATCTCTAGTATGGCTGCAGAGGTAGTTGGCTCTGATACACTTTATATTATAGCTTAGATGCAGTGATGGAGAATGTGGACATACCACTTAGAGGCTTGGAAATCACAGAGCTGTTCTGTGCTACATAGAGCCCCAACTATAAACGTTGTCAGATTCAAAGTGTCTCACTGCTGGTGCCACACTGGCAGGACCAGGTGGACTGTCAGGAATAGTGCACAGGCACAATTTCCAGAGCCACAAGAAGTAAGACGGAGTACAGCTGTGCACAGCAGCTCTGCAGAAGCTAAATCTGAGCTAATGCCATGCAGAACCACTGCCTCCGCACCTGCAGCTCCATGCTCCTGGTTCCAGGGCTTGTTCGTTCAAGCCATGATGTAGCTGCAGACCTAGATCTGGGCTAGCACTGTGCTGGATTAATGAATCCTCTCTCTGGAAGACTGGGGAACGCTAGTGTGACTGCAAGAGCCAACCTAGCTCTGATACGGCCAGATAATAAGCTTGACTGAACTCAGACCTGCACTGGACACAGATAGTGGGTATATTATATTGTGCTTTCAGGTGCACCCAGTAGTACTTGTATAGGCTTCTCATCTCACAAGTTTCCCCATTACCTTTGATAATGGAGATTTTACTGTAGGATCTCTCTTCTGTCTCTTATCCAATAGTATTTATGTATATGGGAAGAAGAACAAATATGGCAGCTAAGATCTGCAAATTTGCCAAACAGTGCAACTGCAGCAGCTCAGTACACATTTTCATTCTTAGCTGAATGCATTTTGCAAGAGATTCTAAAGATGAAATACTGCCCAGATATGACTTTATCAAACACAGCTTCATTCTTCGTTCGTTTGTTGCCTCTGATGCTTTACTTATTCACACACAGATAAGATAGACAGATTCGACCCAGAGTAGCACGTTTTACATTTCCAAGAGGCTAGGGAATAATCAGGTAGAGTGCCAAGACTGAGGATGCTACTGTAGAGGCCACCTGACACAGATCAAAATGGACTGGTTTCTCTAGCAGGGGTGCTAAATTAATTAACTGTAGTTTGTGATACATTTGATATGCTTTGGGCCTTTCATAGTCAGGAAAAACAATGCTTTGGAGGGAAATAACAGTGAATAATTTTTTGAACTATATGATTATGACTACTATTTCTCCACTTCTAGCTCTACTCCCAAGTCCTTGGCTGTCCTTTTTGCCCCATTTGTGTGCGTGATTTCCTTCAAACTAATTTAATAGAAAGCATATTTGCATGCACATTTTGTCTCACTTCAGTTTCTCCAAAACTAAGCTGCTTTGGGATTTTTGGCTTCCTGTATTTGCTAAAAAGCAAAAGCTACAGCTTCTCAGTTTTCTCTTTGTTTTGGCTGAGATACAAAATCTGGGATTCTGAGCAACTTTGCTTTTTGAGGTTCCACTTTTTGAAAGAACCAGAAAATAACTTGGTTTTTTTCAGGGAAATTCTATTGGCTGTTTTCCTTTTTAATGCCTCTTCCATCTCTTTCTTAAGGATGGGTGCTGCCCTTTTTATTTATTCTAGTTCTCCACATCTCTTTTTTTCCTCCTATTCTTCCTCACTTTCCCCCCCTCTAACTTTTCATATGTTCTTTCCAGCTTCTCTCCACTGTGGAGTAGAAACTCCTGTTCTCCTCAGTCCTGCAGGGTTTTTCACTTGCCATGCTTTGCATGAAAAGCCTTCCACCTTTAAAATGCTTTCCACCTTTAGAGTAGAAAAGTATACCTTGGCGTCAGCCATAGTATTTGAATATAGCTTTGGATTTTGAGTGTTATGCTTCAATTGGACTATCCTCTGCACAGCCTCCTATTTCTGTATGTCATTCTCCGGTATTGTCCTAACTTCCTGGGCAAGCCATGAGGAGGGCACAGTCATGTTTATTCAGAAGTCCCACTTGAGAAGTGAAGTCAACTTCATGGTTTGCTGAGGCTTATAGGAAGTTTTGAGGTGGTTATTAGCTGATTAATAATCACAGGAGAACGAATAATCTCCCTAGCCAAATCACTGTCCTGCCAGTAGCATGTGACAGGCTGAGAAACCATTTGAATGCAGAGGTATGTACCCAGATTCATCAAACAGGGCATTTCAGGGGTGGGGGTTTAAAATTAAAACTATGTTTTGGAAAATAAAATTTACATCAATAAAATGTGAGCTTGTAACTTTCCATCTGCAGCCAGAGTACAGTCATACAAGATCCCCTACCTGACCGCAGAGACCAGTCTGCTAGTCAGAAACACAGGTTTATTTTTGAGTTTCACTCTTGAATCTATCAGATGAGGCATAGCTTTGCCACTTCTGAGCTTGTATCCTATAGAGAATTTAAACTGTCCTACAGCTATGGATCATAAATCTCTGACCTGACATTGTAGTGAGGGATACTTGTTTGCTGTTTCCCTGCACCATGAGAGAGTGCTTTCTCTTGATCAGAGTACACAAAATTAATTCCTACAGATCTCAGGCTAGCTGGGGGATTAGTTAGCCTCTTTCTTTCATCAAAAGAAGAGTATAGCATGAATAGAAAGAGGCCAAGGACATGGAGAACAGTGCAACTACTTCAGGTTAAAATTTTTACCAGCTGTTAATCATGCCAGCAGTTTCCTCCCACTCTGCTTTATGCGCCGGGCCTCCTCATTTCCTTTAATCATGAATTAGTGCACTTGTCAAGCAAAAAGATTCTCACAGAGTCCAAGGCTTTTCTGAATCTAGTGACTGTCAGCCCTGACAGCCTTTCAGCTAAGTTTATTGGGTATGTTTTAGCAACTCCATCCACAGTAAAACAGTTTGTCACCAAGCTGAAATACCATATTGATCCTTGCTGGTTATATTGTGGGATAGCCGCTTTCCTGACACCTATCAGTGCCAAAGGGAGACTTGCACCAAATACGCTCCATAAAATGATTGCCCAAAAGAGCAGTAGCAAGGACCAGGAAGGAGGATACAAAAATGTGCAGAGCTTAGAATTTATTCATCTAAGATACCCTGTTTCATTTGTTGATTTCTCCTCCCTCTCAGCAGTTTTTTCCCTTAACATAGACGTTCCTTCCCACCTGCATAAATTGTAAATCTGACGTCCCAGACTGAATTTAGTTGTGCTGTTTAGTGGAAGCACACCAGGCTAAGTGTATATACAGACTTCTGTAGATGTCTTGATTTTTTTCCTTAGTGAAGCCATAAGTCTGTTTGGTAATCTAAATCCTGCTAAAGGGAAACTTAGACAAAACAGTAATTGAAGCACAGATGTACAATAGTGAAATATGAAAGACAGCTGTTACAATCTCTTTTGCCTCTAGGTATGAATGAAAAAAAACCCAGCACCCCAAGTTAAGTTTCTTATGTTGTCGGATAGTTGCAGCAAATCTTGAGTAAAGGCCACCCCAGGATGGAACGTACTAGCTGCTTTCTCTAGATTTAAAACGGCAATGAAAACAGGATACTATGTTTTCTACTAAGAGAGACCACTGTTCTATAGTTTCTTTTTTCATGTAATAGACATTTGGAAAAGTTCTTTTAAATCCATAATCCAGTCTCTGTTCTATAAAAA
Source organism: Haliaeetus albicilla (assembly GCF_947461875.1). Taxonomy (NCBI): domain Eukaryota; kingdom Metazoa; phylum Chordata; class Aves; order Accipitriformes; family Accipitridae; genus Haliaeetus; species Haliaeetus albicilla. The sequence goes on along the minus strand of NC_091495.1, from coordinate 21,455,758 downwards.
TCAACTTTTTCATTTGCTGGCACAGACTTATGTGCTTTGCCACAGACCTGTCTATTGTTTTGCTACCTTACCTATTATTTTGTGTTTGAAATTAAATTTAAAGTTCCTTGAGACAGAAGTTCAGAATACACTGAGGTGCCTTAAAATACTTATTAAAAAAAGAAGAAAATATAACATGGCAGTGATTCTGAATTTCACAGGCCTTCATTAATGCACATCTCTACCAGTTTTTACTTCTCATACAAAGGATTCTGGTTTAGACTTGGAATTGAAGATTGCAGGTGGGCAAACTGTGAGCAAAGACTATAAGCATAAGGTTTTTACAATATTTTAGTTATAGGGATGTGTTAGTAGGCTGTCAGCTGTATAAGTAAAGACAAATCTCTCCACCCAGCTAGCTGATCAGAAGAGTGTTTTCACCACAGACATGACTTCTTTGGTAAAACTCTGATTTAGCGTGTAATACACTAGCACTTACTGTGTGACTTTAATACAGAACTGCAGGATTTACAGTGGTTCACACTGGGCAAGAACATTGCCAAACACTGTGATTTGTGCGAGGCAGAACTGGAAGAGTAGAAACTGCTGGTAAATATAACACATTGTCTTTGCTTGGTTTAGCTACTTTGTTAGAACCTTGATATGTATTTGCCAGTTAGCTGAGAGACTTGGGGAACTGGATCAAAGAAAGCTCTCATGTGTGTGCATATGCATTTTTTTCATACATACCTGTGCATATATTCATACATCTATAGCCTTATTTATCTAGAAAAGTGGATGAAGAGTTAGGCTCATACAGTAGTAGTTGTACGATCAATATCTATAATCAGTTGATTATTCTCAGAAAAAACTCTGAAGGTTTTTTTTTTTAATTGTTTTTATTACTCTACTATTCCTATTTTTGTTATCTTAATGCTACTGTATATCTGATGCTTTAGAGGTGTGAAGTACTAATAGAGTATAGGCAATAACTATAAATACTGCATATGCCACAGAGCTTAGACTATAGCTTTTCCTGATTTACAGCCTTTGGGTACCCACCCTCTGCCTGATTTTGACTAACAGGAGGAGGCAGAAAGGAAGAAGAGTGGGTTTGGGGGTTGAGGGGCAGAACATGACAGTCATTTATGTATTTTCTGTTTTGAAACCACATGGAAGATAATCTGAAGGCAGTTAAGGCAATAAATTTCTCACACTAATATTGTTTGTTACCATTAATTCATCTTTGTTGATGACACACATACATTGTACCTCTCAAAGTCACAGTGACATCTTTCACAGTGTTGCTTTCCAACATCTGATGCCATTGTAATAAGCTATTATATGAAACTCCTTTATTGCTATGGCTAAGAATAGAAAAATCTAGTAGATGTCTGAACGATAAACATTTAATCCCATCAACCATACTATGCTGTGCTGTGACATGTCTACTAGTGTCGTGGTTTCAGCCCAGCCGGTAACAAAGGACCACGTGGCCGCTCGCTCACTCCTCCCGCCCCCCCTCCGGTGGGATGGGGGGAAGACGGAGGAGAGGAAAAAAAAAAAACCAAACCTGGAACCTCGAGGGTTGAGATAAAGGCAGTTTACTGGAACAACACAAAGAAATTGCAACAACAACAACGGTACTAATGAAAAAGTATACAAAAAGAGTGATGCACAGTGCAACTGCTCACCACCCGGGACCCGATGCTCTGCCACTTCCCCCACCGAAAAGAAGAGCCCACCCCCCGGCCCGCTCCCCCTTTATATACTGAGCATGATGTCACATGGTATGGAATAGCTCCTTGGCCAGTTCAGGTCAGCTGCCCCGGCTATGCCCCCCACCTCCCAGGTTCCTGTAAAAATTAACTCTATCCCAGCTGAACCCAGGACATTATCCACCCCTTATTCTATACCATCTACATCATGCCCAGATCTTACATTTTCCAATCGACCACTACCACTTCCTTGTCTTATATATATAAGTATATGGACTTGCGTCCGTCCCCATCGTCCCCCCGCACACACACACACACGCGAATGGTATTCCTTTAGCGTATGGGCTATTCCTCTAATGTGTCCATTGATTTTATTTAGTCCATGACTTTGGGGCTCCATCTGTTGTAACAGTTCTTCAGGATAAGAGAGATGGTGTGAGATGGTGGGTTGTTGTATGCTGCCTCTGGAACTTGTGGCTAGTACATCTGGTGCAACTCACGCCCTTGTTCTGCAGGTCGAGGATGTTGATCTTGAGGAAATTGCTGGGTGTCAGTTCAAGTTCTGTCGCTGTTGTACTTGGCTTAGTTTCAAAGTCCATCCCGCAGTCATTTGGGTAATTCTTACAGTAATACCCTTGATATGGCATATAGACACTATAGATACAATGACATGCATTGGCAGGGTATTTAGCAGTTAGGTATCCCAATGTTTGAAAGTCTCACCCCCCATCGCTCTCAATGTAGTTTTCAGCAGTCCGTTGTATCGTTCGATTTTTCCGGAGGCCGGTGCGTGATAAGGGATGTGATATACCCACTCAATGCCATGTTCTTTGGCCCAGGTATCTACGAGGTTGTTTCGGAAGTGAGTCCCGTTGTCCGACTCAATTCTTTCTGGGGTGCCGTGTTGCCATAAAATTTTCTCTTCAAGGCCCAGAATAGTGTTCTGGGCAGTGGCATGGGACACAGGGTATGTTTCCAGCCATCCAGTGGTTGCTTCCACCATTGTAAGCACATGGCACTTGCCTTGGCGTGTTCGTGGGAGTGTGATATAGTCAATCTGCCAGGCCTCCCACTGTTTATATTTCAGCCATCGCCCCCCATGCGACAGGGGGTTTTGCCGCTTGGCTTGCTTAATTGCAGCACATGTTTCACATTCGTGGATGACCTGTGCGATAGTGTCCATGGTCAAGTCCACCCCTCGATCTCGAGCCCATCTATATGTTGCATCTCTCCCCTGATGGCCTGAGGTATCGTGGGCCCACCGAGCCATAAATAGCTCACCCCTACGTTGCCAGTCCAGGTCCACCTGAGACACTTCAATCTTGGCGGCCTGATCTGCCTGCTGATTGTTTTGATGTTCTTCAGTGGCCCGACTCTTGGGTACATGAGCATCTACATGACGTACTTTTACCACTAGCTTCTCTATCCGAACAGCGATATCTTGCCACAGTGCGGCAGCCCAAATGGGTTTACCTCTGCGTTGCCAGTTGCCCTTCTTCCATTGCTGTAGCCACCCCCATAGGGCATTTGCCACCATCCATGAGTCAGTATAGAGATAGAGCACTGGCCACTTTTCTCTTTCAGCAATATCTAATGCTAGCTGGATGGCTTTCACCTCCGCAAACTGACTCGATTCACCTTCTCCTTCAGCAGTTTCTGCAACTAGTCGTGTAGGACTCCATACAGCAGCCTTCCACCTCCGATGTTTTCCCACGATGCGACAGGACCCATCAGTGAACAGGGCATATTGCCTCTCATTTTCTGGCAGTTTATTATACAGCGGGGCCTCTTCAGCCCGTGTCACCTCCTCCTCTGGCAACATTCCAAAGTCTTTGTCTTCTGGCCAGTCCGTGATCACTTCTAAAATTCCTGGGCGACTGGGGTTTCCTATGCGAGCCCGTTGTGTGATCAGTGCAATCCACTTACTCCACGTGGCATCAGTCGCGTGATGTGTAGAGGAAACTTTCCCTTTGAACATCCAGCCCAGCACTGGCAGTTGGGGTGCTAAGAAGAGCTGTGTTTCAGTACCAACCACTTCTGAAGCGGCTCGAACTCCTTCATATGCTGCCAATATCTCTTTTTCAGTTGGAGTATAGCGAGCCTCGGATCCTCGATATCCCTGACTCCAAAACCCCAGGGGTCGGCCTCGGGTCTCTCCAGGTGCTTTCTGCCAAAGGCTCCAGGTAGGGCCATTCTCCCCAGCTGCAGTGTAGAGCACATTTTTAACATCTGGTCCTGTCCGGACTGGCCCAAGAGCTACTGCATGAACAATCTCCCGCTTAATTTGTTCAAAGGCTTGTCGTTGCTCAGGCCCCCATTTAAAATCGTTCTTCTTCCGGGTAACTTGGTAGAGAGGACTTACAATTTGACTGTAATTTGGAATATGCATTCTCCAAAAGCCCACAACACCTAAGAAAGCCTGTGTTTCCTTTTTATTAGTCGGTGAGGACATAGCTGCTATTTTGTTGATCACGTCCGCAGGGATCTGACGACGCCCGTCTTGCCATTTTACTCCTAAGAACTGGATTTCCTGCGCAGGTCCCTTGACCTTACTTTCTTTTATGGCAAAGCCAGCCTTCAAAAGGATTTGGATTATTTTCTTCCCTTTCTCAAAAACTTCTTCTGCCGTGCTGCCCCATATGATGATGTCATCAATATATTGCAGGTGCTCTGGAGCTTCACCTTTTTCTAGTGCAGTCTGGATCAGTCCATGGCAAATAGTGGGGCTGTGTTTCCACCCCTGGGGCAGTCGATTCCAGGTGTACTGGACACCCCTCCAAGTGAAAGCAAACTGTGGCCTGCACTCCGCTGCCAAAGGAATGGAGAAAAATGCATTAGCAATGTCAATTGTGGCATACCACTTAGCTGTCTTTGATTCCAGTTCATATTGAAGCTCTAACATATCTGGCACAGCAGCGCTCAGCGGTGGCGTGACTTCATTCAGCCCACGATAATCTACTGTTAGTCTCCAATCCCCATTAGATTTCCGCACGGGCCATATGGGACTATTAAAGGGTGAGTGAGTCTTGCTGATCACTCCTTGGCTCTCCAATTGGCAAATCAGCTTATGGATGGGGATCAGGGAGTCTCGGTTGGTGCGATACTGCCGCCGGTGCACCGTCGTGGTAGCAATTGGCACCTGTTGTTCTTCAACCTTCAGCAACCCCACAACCGAAGGGTCCTGGGAGAGACCAGGCAGGGTAGACAGCTGTTCAATCTCCTCCGTCTCCAATGCAGCTATACCAAAGGCCCAACGGTACCCTTTTGGGTCCTTGAAATACCCCCTTCTGAGATAATCTATACCAAGGATGCACGGGGTTGCACCAAGTTGCAATGGGGTGTTTATGCCACTCATTCCCGGTTAGACTCATTTCGGCTTCCAATACGGTTAGCTCTTGGGATCCCCCTGTCACACCAGAGATACAGATGGGTTCTGCCCCTTTATAACTTGATGGCATTAGGGTACATTGTGCACCAGTGTCTACTAGAGCCTTATATTCCTGTGGGTCTGACGTGCCAGGCCATCGAATCCACACTGTCCAGTAGACTCGGTTGTCCCTCTCCTCCACCTGGCTGGAGGCAGGGCCCCTCTAATCCTGGTTAGAATATCTGTTACCCACTTTTTGCACATGTGAATCAGAAGTCCCTTCAAGAGGATCAGAAATGAGCGGCCCATCTACTGCGCCCGGGGGACTGCTCACGGGAAACTGGAGCAGCAGTTTTCCAAGAAGAATCTTCTTTTCTGGTTGCTTTTTCTCGCAACTCCCGTACCCGTGAATCCAAGACTGAGGTAGGTTTTCCATCCCACTTCCTCATGTCCTCTCCATGGTCACGCAGGTAAAACCACAGGTTAGCCCGTCGTGTGTACTTTCTCTCTCCTCTCTCTTGGGCAGAGGAACGCTTACTCCCAATAACTGCAATGCGGGCCTGTACAGGTGAGGAGGAGGACATATCTACTTTGAATTGCTGGAACTCTCGGGACAATTCCTCTACAGCTGAGACACAGGCCCGTAGGGAGGCAGAGAGACTTCCTTCATATTGCCGGAGTTGGACAGCCAATTCATCCACCGTTTGTCCATAGCCTTCTTTCCAGGACATTACTGCCAATGAGTTGGCATAGGTTGGTGGTGCACTTCGTAGAAACTTCCGCCACATCGGTTGTGTGCATTGGACTTCATCTGGATCTGTGGGTGACTGCGCATTTTCTGGATCATTATAAATCACCTCCAGCACGGCTAATTCCCTCAGGTACTGGATACCTCTCTCCATGGTGGTCCACTTGCCTTGGTGACATGTAACTTCATCCCTGAAAGGGTATCTTTCCTTTACACCTAACAGAAGTCGCCTCCAGAGGCTGAGGACTTGTGTTTTTCTCCCAATCGCCTTGTCGATACCCCCTTCTCTAGACAGAGATCCCAACTGCTTGGCTTCCTTACCCTCTAATTCCACACTACTAGCCCCATTATCCCAGCATCGGAGCAGCCAGGTAACAATGTGCTCACCTGGGTGGCGGCTAAAATCTTCGCATGTCACGCAACTCACTCAGGGATAGAGATCGGGTAATTATTTCAGGTTCTGCCTCTTCCTCCTGTTCTCGCGATGACCCTGGTTCATCTTCATCTCTCACTGAGCGAACTGATTTCTTTGTGTGTTTCTTTTTCTGTACAGGGGCAACTGATACTGGCACAGGTTGGTTCTCTGGTTTAGTGGCAGTATCTGTCACCGGGGTAGGGGCAGCCATGGTACCTGTTGTCGTGGTAGGGGCGGCCACGGTGCATGTTGTCGGGGTTGGGGCAGCCACGGTGCATGTTGTCTTGTTTTCCATCTTTTCCCCCTTTTCCCCCTGGGGGTGCTGCATAGTATCAAGCAGGGTTTGGTAGATACCGGCCAGGGCCCAGCACAGTGTAGTGAGTTGTGTGTCTCTGGGATAGCCACAGCATTTTCCTTTCAAAAATTCTATCACTTCATGAGGGTTCTGCAGTTGTTCGGGAGTGAACTTCCAAGTCACTGGAGGTGAGAAGTTCTCTAGATACCTGCCCACATCCTCCCACACGCCGTGCCACCCAAAAATATCCAGCTTTGGGACAGATCTCTGGGTGGTACTCTTAAAGAGCCTCTTTGTAGCCCTAAACAAGACCTGAAACATAGTCAGGAGGCATAGCACTAACAGCACACAGGCTTGCGCATCCCAAGGATATTCAAAATTCTCGAAAACTGTTGTAATTAGTTGGAAAGAGAAAAGGGAGGGGAACGGATGGGGGGAAGTATCCCCCCCTGACTTCCCCATGGGTTGGGTGTAATTACCAATAAAATCCGACAGAAGGTGCCCAAAGTCTGGAAATGATATCACTGCCTCATACAGATACCAGCTTAACCTCATGACCAGTGATGTAATCATTTCACAAGTCGACATTGCCCAGTACAGCAAAATGATAATCCCAATCACTCTCCCAGAGATGAGATATGCAACTACAGGCAATACATAGAGCATATAAGAACTTACAAAACGCCACCATGTAAACAGCTGAATCAACATTGTGACTAACATCTATTTATCTAGTATAAGAAATGCGTATGACAAATTTGTTTCAACACGCTCTGGCCAGATCTGTCGTTATCTCAACCCTTCGTGCCCCACGTTGGGCGCCAAAAAGGACTGTCGTGGTTTCAGCCCAGCCGGTAACAAAGGACCACGCGGCCGCTCGCTCACTCCTCCCGCCCCCCCTCCGGTGGGATGGGGGGAAGACGGAGGAGAGGAAAAAAAAAAACCAAACCTGGAACCTCGAGGGTTGAGATAAAGGCAGTTTACTGGAACAACACAAAGAAATTGCAACAACAACAACGGTACTAATGAAAAAGTATACAAAAAGAGTGATGCACAGTGCAACTGCTCACCACCCGGGACCCGATGCTCTGCCACTTCCCCCACCGAAAAGAAGAGCCCACCCCCCGGCCCGCTCCCCCTTTATATACTGAGCATGATGTCACATGGTATGGAATAGCTCCTTGGCCAGTTCAGGTCAGCTGCCCCGGCTATGCCCCCCACCTCCCAGGTTCCTGTAAAAATTAACTCTATCCCAGCTGAACCCAGGACAACTAGGAACTGGAAAAAGCAGCATCTATTCTGGTTTGTTGGGTTTTTTTTCAGCTGTGGTCTGAATTGGTTCTTCTTCAGCACTGGAAACCATTGCACAGGAGCAGCGCGCTGCTCCTGTCCTGAAAAGTCCCACCCAGTTTACATTTCTTTGGACTCTGTTTTAGGATTTGTTGTTAGTGTGACTTGCTGGCTTCACTCATGCCTGTTGCTCTCTGCAAGATGAACCTTAAGCAGGCCAATGCACTTGTTCTCTCCCACTAGAATCACTACATCACTACCGTGGACATTGCCCCAGTATGATGCTGTAAAAAGGCCTGGTCTTTAGGGAAAGACAAGTGAGACAGCAGGACAAGTACTTTATTATGAACAATATGTTTTAAATTGCTTTTTTTTTTTCTCTTATTAAAAATCTTCCGAGCACCCAGATTTGACTTGGCAGTATCATTAACTCCTATTTTCATGTTGCATGGGTGGAACTACATTACTGCAATAGCTCAGCAAAGATCCTTGAGCATGTAGCATGTTGTAAATTTGCTGTAATGGATCACTTTAGGGGAAGAGGAGGTCTCTCTACTGTGATTCCCCAAGTTTTGCTGTGCAAATAAGGCATAGTCAACTGCAGCTGGCAGGAAGTCAAAGCTGCCTGCTTGCAATAGCTCCCATCTTGGAACGGTCCTGTTCAATATATGATGCCTTCTGTTCACTCTTTGGTTTTTCTACAGCTTTTAGTATTCAGATATTCAACTTTAAAAACCTTCCCCAATTTAACACAGAGCCCCTGATGCATCTCTAACTAGGGAGGATAACTAGATGAACCAGGCACACAACAATGTCCCACTGAGGGTAGTCTCTGTGGCAAACCTTTGAAAAGCAAAATATCAGCTCCCACTGGAATACACAAAAAAGCAGTAACCATATAGGCATTATGATGTTGTATATATCAGAGAAATCAAGAAAAATGTATCTCAGGATAAGTCAACATATGGCAGGCATCAGCAAGACTTAGACATTCTCAGCTTGTGCTCTGTGTTTCATACACAGGTCACAGAAAAAATGCTAATGCTAGGAAAAAAAATATGAAAGATCAAAGTCTGCACATGAGTTAAAAGCAGCTCAACATGTGAGCACAGCAAGTAATCCATGGAGCAAAATGAGCAGCGTAATACATTGCAAGCTGGCGCTTCTAACACCTGATTGCAGCCACAGGGGTACAGCCGCCTCACTTCCCCCAGCCTGCAGTCTGGTCTTCTGACCACCAGTATTTGCATCATGAAGAAAAGAGTAATCATTCATATTGCAGGACAATCAGTCATCCCATGAAGGGACAATTAGAATTTCTCTTTGCCCAAATCTTATACCATGCTGATCACCACGGTTTCTGAAAATGCACTTTAAACAAAAATTAAACTTGTTCTTTTCTCCTCCTACCCCGCATCTCTTAGGAATTGCTTCCTGACTCTCTATCTTCTGTCCAGCACCACTCAACAGGTCATGTATGTTTTAAAGAATGCTTCCTTTCAATTGAAGCATCAGACACCAGTCCCTGACAACAGCAATATAACTGATTTGACAGAGCAACAGATGAGTGACAACACCTATGCTAGGAATAGTTTCCTCTCTTTCTGGAGGCAGTTCATACATTCACAGACTGGTCAAATTTGTTTTGTGATGCAACAGTCTGTCATTCAGTGAAAGTGAGTTAGCAATTTCCAAGGTAATTCCCCTATTTCCCTGCCAACAGCTCTGACAGGAGCCCCTGGGGAAATAACCATTGAGCAAACATTTGTGTAATTCCTATCTGTCAGCATCTCAACAGCTTCAGAAGTGGGGGCTGACAAGGACCTGACAGCTTTACCAGAGCCCAAATTCTGAGGCAGCTGATATTAGCAGAAACTCTGACTCAACAGTGATAAAGACCCAGAGATACACTGAATTGTACAAAGTAAAAAATTGCTGTTTTCCTAAATGTATTATGTTCACCTTGACACAATATATGTCAATTTTTACAATAAAAATCTCCCTTGAGAACTTGCTGCAGGATTAGTATTGTCATCTGTCTCGTGTTATCTGTCCGGTGATGATACATTGTATTGTCATCTTGTCAAAATGATTAAGTGAGCTAAAAAGCTAAAATTTTAGCACTTTCATGATTAATAAAATGCATAAAGGGTTCTTTTTGTTTGTTGGCATCTGCTATGTTTTAGTAATTTGGCTCTGAAGGAGGAGGGAAAAGGAAAAACACGGTGGCGAGAAAGACAGGTAAGGAAAACCATTAATCTTGAGAAAAACAAGGCTGTGATCTGCCCATCAACCTTGAGATTAAAATCACTCAAAAAACAACGGGCAATTTTATTTTCACTTAAGACAAAAATGATAAAGCAACTTGCTATTTCACATTCTCAGAAGTAAAATCTACACAACAGCTGTTATCTAATTGTTTCTACAATATTTTCAGGGGAACAGAATATGTTCGTGCCTTCCTTGCCATAAAACGGACCAGCCAACACTTCCAAACTACACCTGAAATACACCTTTGCATAACACCTAGCAGAGAATATTGTCTTCAGTTAGACTGCTAGTGAAACTGATCTTATGTCACCCTTAATACTTATTAAAAACAGGGAGGTATTGCAAGTGACATTTGTGATAGAGGCTGTACTGTAGTTATCTTGATACAAACTTGCAATCAGGTGAAAACATTTGATATTTTGAATTTAGATATCACACAAGCATCTCTACTGAATAAAAGTCAACCATTAAATTTGATGTAGGACTGCTACAGACAACTGTGGGGGATTCTCTATGGCATCTTAGATTTATGTGCCTACTGCTATGTCTTGCCCGTGACAGCATGGCTGATTTGGCCGGCCTGCTACTGCAATCAGCAGAGAGAATTAGAGATCATAGTCAATAAACATAATATAAATATCTACCAACTTCAGTGCTCAGCCTACTTCCCACTGACTACATAGTGAGCCACAATTTGTCAGCCTTGGAAAGCAGATGATCTAAACTATTTTGTCATCTCCTGATCTTGGAAACGTTATAGACACCAACCTTACTTGTATGTCAGTTGATGTGGCCCTGAATATTCATGTTTCATCAGCTCCTTTCTGTCTTATCTCCTTCACACAGATAAAAAAACCTTGCAACCATTACAAGAGCATCTCCTTGACTATGGATCATGATAGCCTAAAGTGCCAGGCCTCTTCATGAGCTCCTTCACGTACATAAGCCTGGCCAAAGGATCATTTTCTGAAGATGACTAATAAGCCTTCTTCCTCTTTCCTTATCCCACTGAGACAATATCTGAAATGTGTAATAGTTAAGCTTAGAAATCATTGTGTTTAAGTTATTGGGACAGTCATTTCCCTAAACAGCTACTGCTGGGAGCTGTTCAGAGTTAATGCTTGGAAACCAAGAAAGGAAATGCCCCCAAGTATTAGTAAACTTGCAGCTTGTGTTTCTGAGGTTTCCAGTATTAACAAGGACATGAAGGTGTCGTGGTTTAACCCCAGCCAGCAACTAAACACCACGCAGCCACTCACTCACCCCCCCTCCCCAGTGGGATGGGGGAGAAAATCAGGAAAAGAAGTAAAACCTGTGGGTTGAGATAAGAAAGATTTAATAGAACAGAAAAGAAGAAACTAACAATGATAATGATAACACTAATAAAATAACAACAGCAATAATGAAAGGATTGGAATGTACAAATGATGTGCAGTGCAATTGCTCACCACCCGCCGACCAACACCCAGCTGGTCCCCGAGCGGCAATTCCCCGCCCTCACCTCCCAGTTCCTATACTAGATGGGACGTCACATGGTATTGAATACCCTGTTGGCCAGTTTGGGTCAGGTGCCCTGCCTGTGTCCTGTGCCAACTTCTTGTGCCCCTCCAGCTTTCTCGCTGGCTGGGCATCAGAAGCTGAAAAATCCTTGACTTTAGTCTAAACACTACATAGCAACAACTGAAAACATCAGTGTTACCAACATTCTTCGCATACTGAACTCAAAACACAGCACTGTACCAGCTACTAGGAAGACAGTTAACTCTATCCCAGCTGAAATCAGGACAGAAGGGAATAACAGCATCCTGTTTGAGCAGATATTTTAATCACCCTAGTCATGTACTGGAATCCCCAAATGTTGGCCCATCGCCCAAACAGATTATGTGCAAGTGCGAGAGACAGCCGAAGTTCTTAAACACACCATCAGTCAAACCTGAATCTGGCAAATGCCAGAACATTACAGGATTTCTTGCTGTAAGTCATGGGTCCTTGTCTAGTTTGAAACAAAAAGAAAGGTCAGTTTAATGGGCAATTCAGCTCTCATAAAATATGCAGGATAATGTATGTATGCTTATACTATTGCTCCCAATTCCAGAAAAATGGAAAGAATACTGGAGCTTGCTGGCTGTTCTAATCAGGGGCTAATACGAAACCATAACTGTGCCCAAACTTACCTTGGTTAGTTTTTTTAAGACTTTGAAATTACCAACCCTGTATTCAGTGTTCTCTGCCCAAATGCTTCTACGGCTCTGCAGTTGGGAATGAGGCTTTTGACAAGGGAGCTACCTATATTTCCTTCCATTTAAATAAACCTTTTCACCAGTCCTATATGAGAATACGGACAAAGAAAATGTTTGCGTAGTAATGACAGGCTTTATTTCCCTTTCAGTAGATTAAACTCGAGAGCTGGAGAACAGAACTGTCACTGGTAGAAAGTCCTCCATGCTGGACTTACAACAGCACAAAGACGACAAAAGCTGCTGGGAGCAGGACAAGAAAGCAGTACCATTAAACATACGGAAAAGAGTTAACTGTATATATCAATGGCAAAGCTGTTGATATTTGTATACCCCTACTGTTATCTCCTGTATTTTTGCTGAAAAACACATTTCTTCTAACAGCCTCAATTGCAAAGGCAGTGCTTTTTTATCCTCCTAGTAGGTTTTAACCTAGACAATACTATGACAGCATCAAAAACATTGGTAATTCCTTTCCTCATTCCATTCACTTCCAAGGGTAGCTGTTTCCATCTGATATTATCATTAATAACCAGAGAAATCAAAATATAACTATAATGTAAGCTTATATATTGGCAGCAAACTTCTACTGATGCTATATAGCTTAGAACATGGCTAAAAGCATCATGACATATATTCCATTTATATTAATAAACCCCCATTTATCTGTTTATTAATAGTAAAACTATTAGCTTAAAAATATGTCTAGAAAAGAAAGTGTCACCTCCATTACGTGATGCTGAAGTCTGAACAGTGCAAGTAGCAATAAAACTACACTATGTCAGCACCTTAGCCAAAATATCTTTTCACCCAGCAGTTGATAACAGAATGTGGTATGTTATATCTGAATTAAAACAACAAGGATATTTATGTAGTGGTCTAGCACAGAGCACACAGCATAAAGAACACCTGTCAGAAATACATCTTTGTACCACATTCTTGTTTCTTAAAATACACATCACACATGTTCACTTCATTAGACTGTTAGAAAGCAAGACCTTTTGAGATCCTTATAGTGGTATCAGTTTAATACATTGCAATGATGGATTGATAGTAAATTGCTGTGTTAAACAGAATGGACTTGCAGAACTCACTGGGGAGCCTCAGGTGTGCCATAAGCAAATTTCTAATATTCTTACCATACCCCTCATTGATATATTCAAGTACATTTGTTTGTGCGTGATCTCTTCATACATGTTGTGCCTAACGAAACCATGAAATCAGGCTGCAAAATGGCTATTTATCAAAAATAAATACCTCTAAATAGAGCTCAGATTTGGTCTTATGTAGTCTCCAAGGCAAGGACAATTAGGAATAATTATTGCTATAATCACTTTTACTTTTATATGAATTTGAAGCAGCAATCATGGAATCTGCAACAAAGCTTACTACCTCAGCATACAACAGTCCACGTTTTCAAAGCTCACAAACTCTCTGAATCAAATTAGGAATCTCTCTTTAGCGAAGCGTGTGCATGAACACAGCTGATTTGCTTGTAGCCATTTTCGTACCTCAGGTATACAGAAATATATGCAAGTATGCATGACCTACAGGCAAAGAAGTCTTTATGTTAAATAAGCACAGCTGTGTCTCAACCTACATTGCTGTCCTGTGCATGAGCTCCAGGCAGTAAGTCACACAATTTGAGAATAACCGAGGCACGAGGCAGCAGCTAAGGCTAGACAGGGGAGCAGACACACTGGAGATCAGTTAGCTCTCCATGAGGATGACAAAACGCCTTGGCTATTCCATAGCTGTGCTCCCCTGGCTGGGGGGCAGGTTAATGACCTGTGTGCAGCACGTGCAAGCCCTGAGCAGCAGCTCGTCTTCCAAAAACCACACCACAAGCAGTAGTAAAGGACTATGAATGAAACTGGGGACACACAAGCAAGTCTCAGGTAAAAGCATGTGTATGACCTGACATATCTGAAAATGTAAAAGCTATTCCACAGTCCACAGAAGCATGGGTTTCCTCCTCAATAAACACACAATGGGAAAACTCAGGATTGCTTTTGTAGAGGAAATAATTACCTCACAAATACACTTGGTGTCTTGAAGAAGTCAATGAGCACAAGGATACCAGTGATCTAGTTGGTATATTATATTTAGGTTTCCAAAAAGCTTTTGATAAGGTTCTTCACAGAATGTCACTCTGCTATGGGCTACCATCAGACAGGACACCAGAGCAGGGAGACTGTATCGCTCACCAAAGGCTCCATGAAACTAAGCTGTCATAGGATACAGAATGTCCTCTCATAAAAAAATAACTGTTCAAATGATAGGAAACCAAATATACCTTTTATAATCTAATAATACCTCCTCTTTTCAATTTAATTTTATTCCAGAGATGGTGATATTTCAGTGCTAAGCAATACCACTATTTCCCTTATACACATGCTGTGTATCTTCACATTCAAAAAACCCAGGGAGATGTTTGATCAAACAGAGCTACAGAAGCAAGCATTTCCGCAAACACTTCGATAACAACCAGCCCGCATCTTCGCTGCAAGCCAGAAGGGAACCTGTGCAGCCATCAAACAGTTTGCTGCTGAGGGGAGTTAAGATTTGCGAATATTCCAGTTTCTCCAAGTCATGCAGTCTTAAAGAAAAAAGCTTAACAATTTAAACTTCAACCTTAAATGTAACATCTTAAAAAGCAGACAACAAAGAACAGTCATTCATAAATGGGACTAAAGTTGGCACTGCACAAACTAGGCACATGTAACTTCCCAATGACTCAGCTGCATTAAGGGATATTTTTGTCATGCATCCACTCTTATTAAATGGGATATGCTTTTTTTCTACACACCTTGCTTCTTACGCTTTTGAGACAAAACCCACATACTTTTCCACCTATAGAAGGTCAGCATATTATTGGGGGAGCAAAAAGGAAAGAGAATGGCAAAGCATAGAAATACAGAGACTCAAATAAGATCTTAGCAGATTATTTCTTTTTTGCCTTAAAGCTATAAGGCAACCATTGCCTACTTTCTAGGAGATTTAAATTGCTTAGCACAGCCTATGAGGATGTTTAAGCAGCAGTTAATAGAGGATAAATTACAAAATGAGTAAGAAAGAAAAATGTCCTGTTTATGTGCATTTTGCTCCATATAGTGAAGATAAAATGATTGATTTGATACGTATCTGGTCTTTCCAACTCATACTCAAATGATGTGTCACAGTGTTTTAAGCTTCCTTTGCCACTGCTCATTAACAAGTGAGTCCATCACTTAGAATTAGAAACAACTTTGAAATGAATCTTCAGGCTGTAGCACCCAAACTGACTCTGCAGTCTGCTACTGTTTTTGGAAAGGTACCTGTATTTCAAAGTTCAGTCTGCACTCTCTTCATGATCCCCACCTGTTGATGATGATTTTACAAGCCTAAGCACAAAGATAAACTGGACCCTTACCAAAGCAAGGAGAAAGAGTATTTCTTCTTAGCCTTGCGCTCATCCAACTTCTTTTTTTTCTCCTCTCTATGCTTTGTAAGTGTATTTTTTCTTTTAGTATAATATATCCAACACTTGCTACGAATTGCATTATCTTGAACACAATCAAAATTTTGCCTGAGGGCTGCAACGGAAACTTCCCAAAGCCCTCAAGAGGCCCCTGATTTGCCAAGATAGAGCAAAAAGCATTTACCTTCTTTTTAACTTGGACACATGGCCTGGGAATGCAGTTGGCTTCAGCACATGTTACTTCTCATTGACTGGATTATACAACTTTCTGGCTTCCATTCAGCCTGTACTCTATTAGGCAAACACCATTTCAAAAGTAAGGCTTCCTCACATCAGTATTCCCTCATGTTATAAGTGTCACAATTTAGTAACTGAGGCGAGTGGCAGCTTATGCTCCAAAATCCACGCATCCATTTTTTAAAACGAACAGCAGGATCTGACACTTGAAAATCCCATTTTTACTCTCAAAATCTAGTAACAACTGTCAAACTTACTAACTATTGTATGACTAATCAACACACAAAAGAAATTAGACCTAATGATATTATGGCATTGTATTGTTTGCTGTGGTACCTCAGCTTGATCCCACAACTTGGTATTGTACTTCCATCTTTTGAGTCTGACCTTTCTGCTTTTTAGGTAACAAAGGTTATATACATTTATGAAAGGAATAGCATGACATACCTACAACTGCTTAAAAGATTAGAGGAATGTATTGTTGTTACTGGAGAACAGTCACTGTGTTAGGGCATGGAGTTCTGAAATCTGGGCAAGGCTTACAAAAATTCTGTTCAATATGTGAGGCTGATAAGCCAGGTAGATACAGGTCTAATTTTAATGAATCAAACACTCAGTGCTCCCACCTTTCATGGTAGTCCAAAGGAAATAAAGAGCTAAATACCTCTGAAAATTCAAGTAATTTTTTGTTTGTTTGAAAACAGATTCCCAAGTCTCTAAATATTTTCTCCCTTTTTCGTGAAATAAAGTGAAATACTCATTCATACACTTCTTTCAGAGAGTACTAGCACATCCTGGTAGCAACATCCGGCAGCTGTTTTTCTCAACATTCACAGTAGCTTCGTGGATGCCCAATGGCCTGAAAGTCATTGTGAAAATCACCAGCGTTTTCTACGTTGATATTAAACCTGCGTCATTATGAGTTAATACATCAAGGACAATGATATTAATTTCCTTGTCATGCTGGGAAATCAGTCCAGTTCTGCCAAAACTCTTCTATTTATACATGCAGTACAGGAATAGTGCCAGACAGGCTCTGCCATTATTTTAACAAAACTACAGACAAGCAGTTAAACACAAAAGATCACTTTATTTCTCAAATCACACCCCTCTCATTCTTGAAAAGGTGCATTTCTAATTGTTACTGTTTTAATATATTCTATATTTTCCTGTGAAGTTAAATACTTTAAAGAAAAATCCCCAAAGAAATAAATACAAAGCACAACAGTTTCACTTTATGATTTGCTTTGAGCATTGTCTGGTCCTGCATCCACTCTGGTGAGTTTTGCTGCTCTTTGAAACTCTTAAAAAAGAAATCCAGAGCCAGCCTTCCTTGTTCTCCAGAACCCTTTGCTTACCAGCTGTTAATACAAACTGTTAATACAGTGGTAGAGCATGCACAGAATAGCTTACAGCCATTTAATAATTCTATAACTTTCATTACAAATACACACATTGTTACTAAGGATATAATTGTGATGCTGCTGCTTCTAGATGCTCATAGAAAATTCCACATTACAAAATGCTTGTTTGATGATGTGCACATCTGCTGGTGAAAAGGAAATCAGTACTAACAAGGTTTGCCAGGTTGTTCAATGGATAACTTACAAAACCAGACAATTCCCAAAGTTATTGACTGGATCACTGCATCACAACCTGCAACCATCATGTTACCTGAAACCTAATTAGCCCAAATGGTTGTCAATGTGTATCCCTTGCGGTATAAAATGTTACCAACATCATTGGAACATGCCATGTGGGGTTTATTCTCATATGATGAGCACACTCCAATGCAACAGCATAGCTCCTGCTAACAGCCAGGAATGGAGGTCTGACGATACAACTGTTATGATGGTTGTCACAGTAGAAGAGAGGTGAAAGTAGTCCAGCGCAGGCAATACCATGTTCCTTCAAAGAGCTGAGATCAGAAAGTTGAAGTACTTGCCATATCAGAAGTTGTGCTCCCGATCAGGGTCTGGGCAGGCTGATTTCGCTACATATACATGCACTTAAAGAACATTCGAAGACTATGATAAACTCCGAAAACCTTAGCTGAAACGTGTACCTGTTCACAACAAGGTCTGAGGTAGTTTAGAACCACTCTACGTCTAGGAAATATGAGAAAGAAGGAAAGGGATCTAATGCACAAAACTTTCAAGATACAATGATAATTGCTACAGAGAAGGGGACTGTAACCATATAGTTTTAAATTACTGTCTGTCAGGAAAGAGAAGCAATGACAGAAATGAGTGAAAAAGTTCATTAAAAACTGAACTTCTGCTTAGCCTGGCTCCTTACATTTAATTTATGATCTTTGAAGAAACAACATTAACATTCATTTCAGAAAGAAAACCAATAATAATAATGAAATTGAGCAAAGCAGAAAAGAAAGAAAATTTTACAAGATATTCAACAAGGTTAATAGACAGGGCCACTGAATTGTGAAGTAATGCTGCACTTCCCAAAATGAGTCCATGTGCTCCGTGTGATGTTTGAGTCTCCAGGCAGCTGAAATACCTTCATACAGCAACACTGAAAAGTTACAAATTCTTTTGAGGTTCACTTCCAATGATGCAGTTTATTTAGAAAACAACACTTATGTACAACTAACACACTGAGCAATGCACAACTAACAAATTGAGCGCATATCTGGTGCATCATGGTGAGAGAGAAATATTTAAATTTATATTTAAACTTAACTTAGATAAGCCTGCACAAAGCCTGACCTACTACTAAAGTCAACAGAAAACCTCTTACTGATTTTTCTCTTCAGGGTAACAAACAGATTGCAAACAGATTATGGAAGTACAAGCTCCAAAAGGGCTAGTTTTTTCCCACATCCATAGACAGCCAAATTTAAATTTTGCTCACTAGCACTTACACAGCCTAGTGGTAGTTGCCTTTAAAGTCTGATGTGAAAGAATGGGGATGAGGATATTTTATTCAGTGTATGACAAAGAGGTAAAAATAAATAATTTTAAAAAAATCCTTAATATATCACAATTTGGAGGAAAAATCCAGGGAATGCCACAGCAACAGTGACATGATGCTAGGTAGGGAGGAAAAGTAAAGAAGTAACAAGCAGATTGGGGGAAGCATGTATGAAAAAATAAGAGCTGTGAGGACTGCAGACAAACAGAACTAGCTCGGACCACAAGAATCGTATCTTCATGTTGCTCTTCCCATAAAAACTACTAAAGCCTTGCTCCCTACATTCTCCTCTTTTTTTTTTTTTTTCAGTGCTCACATTCAGATGAGTGACAGATTCCTTAACAAAATTCCCTACATTAAAAAAAAAAGGCCATGTAAAAACACATCTTTGCAAATAGTCACTTCAACTTGGGTAACACGTACATTTTTTCTTAGCTATATATGCACAGATGCACACCTCTAAGTCCATACCAGTCTTTCCCCCAAACTGCTCCTTGCAACTTCAGCTCTTGTTGTAAGTCGTATGTTTCTCCTGTAATCATCTAAGTCCCATGAACTTTGTATTACTGCATAAAAACATTTACTCAAAGTATTTACCTCTCAAAATGAATAAGTGACAAAATTCCTGAAATAGATCCAAATCATGCAACACTGTCGTGGTTTAACTCCAGCCAGCAACTAAGCACCATGCAGCCCTTGTTATTAAAAAAGGCATAAACAAACTTACAGAAAGACCCAAATGGGATCCTGGCCTGTAGAAAGCGGAAGAAACCTGCCCCTGTTCTCCAGCAATGAACCCACTGTGACTGTTTCAAAAGCTGTTTCTCAGCATCACAAATCTCTATGAGAAAATCCTGTGAAGAATTCTACTATCTTTTAGCAGCTGAAAATAACCTAAAAACCCCAAAAGACAGCTATAGCAGATGCCAAAAAAACAGTTCTGTGGCCTGACCATGCTTCAAAAGCACAATCTATAACTTTCATGTAAAGACAAAAACTTCTTAAAATCTATTGTTAAACTCATTTATTGGATTCTAGGTATTAACCATAAATCACCTAGCAATGAGAGCTCAGGAGTAGAGAGACAACAGATAGGTGACGTAGATCAAAAATGATACAAAGGAAATGAGTGATTTCTGGTAGGTGTGCAAGTTCCCTGCTTCCTCTACAGAAAGAAACTGTGATAACTATTATTCACTGGAATTACATGGCACATAAGTTTTAGATGCACAAACCCTCATCTGAACAGTAATACTGACCAACTTACTTGATATTTCAGGAGTCACCTGGTACTTTTTGGACACAGCATTTGCTGTAAAAGACCATACAGGTAAGTTTTGTAGATTCCTCAAGACTACTTAATATAGACTAAGGTTGTTAATGTATATCTGCCAGTTTTCAGGAGTCACTGGATAATTCTGAAAATCATGAGAAACTACGTTACCTTCGTTTAACTGAGGGATGAGTATCTGCACAAAGATAACAGATGTGCCAAGATGATAAATATGAAAGAGGCGAGTTGAAGTTCTAATGAGGAAAAGTACTTATATTGCACCAACAGTGCAGCTCTCCTCTACGACAGGCCAGGCCCTAGCAGGAGACACTGGAGAGGCATGTTTACACCCGTGCTGGGTAAAGTCACCACTCAATCAGATTTTTAGCCAAAGTAACCTGAACTTCAATTCCCATGACATTTATGTAATAAATAAATTATAATTTTTTTCAGAACACTGAGTTGTATTATTCTATTAGGCTGGCAGGAATGGGAAAAGAAGTAATTCTCTGATGTCCAGTTGGATAATGTCATCTAATGCAAAGAGTGTGCGGAGCCGATTCTTCACTTCCTTCCACCATTTGTATATACCATAGTAATTAAACACATACAGTGTTATAAAACTGATATGTAGCTGTACCAGCCGTCAGTCTATTGGTAAATGACAGATACCTGCAGTTTCCTCATATTATACTACAGTTTTTAATTTGGGCTTTCTTTACCTAAGAAAAGTTGCAGGGTGACTTTAATGCTATTTTTCTAGTAAGCATTTTCAAAATCAAACACAGACCCAGATTCTGTTGTGGAATATGGGTGGGACTTTGACATTACCTCGGCCAAAGCTTTGCAATGAAAGCTTGTGAAGGGCCAAAGAAAAGTCTGCAGAGTTTTTTTGAGCAGTTAACGGAAGTCATATGAAGACTCACTGTAAACACTGCAAGCCATAGCATACAAGATAGCTAGGAGGAATACAGGTGTGTTCTTTGGACTGCACCCCTGTCTTTGAGATGAGCATTTAACTTGCTCTATTTTATACACCTCACTGCAGTCAAATTGCCAATACTTAACAACTGGGCAAAAAACAGTTTTGGACCTGCTCCCCCATACCTTGTTTAGACATTTGCACTTTTTAAGCAACCATAAAATAGTCAGCATCCTGCCATACCACAATGGTAGCATTTCACACCTGCTTGCACAGATGATTTTTTTTTTTTTAGTTTTGGAGCTTTAGAACCTGTTCTAAATTTAAGCTAAAAAATTAGCTACTAGCTCAATTTAACATATATATATATGTATATAAATATTTAGGTACTCCTAAAACTGGAGCCAGGACTTTTATTTCTGTATCCTGAACAAAGATTTGTGGAGCTTATCTCTCTCTCTCTCTCTCTGAGTTAACTAGTACAAGTGACAATAACAACAATCAGTTCAGAGAGAACTAAGGATTCTAACCAAAATACACCACTAACTTAAAGATGGGGATGGGAATCAGGCCTCAAACATCCTCTGGGATCTACAAATTATTATTTCTGAAGCATGGTTTAGTCCTCTGGCAACTGATATCATGACATACAAGCCTAAACGTTTACTCTTAAATACATTAACCCCTAACTGGCTCCGATTATTTGCTGACTACTCCAGCCACAACAACAAAATTCCCAATGCATTCACTTGTCCATTTGACAGTATATTAACACCTGTCAGAATATAAGCCCATTAATACTTCCACAGAGAAATGCAATGTATAGCATGCCTACTTTCTGTGAAATCACATGTAAGTTCTAATTCCTTATTGAGTGTCTCTGAGTGGGCATCACTGTATAACCAGAACTACTAACACACAACAATCAGCCAAGAATGGCATTAACTTTGTTTTCTAATTTTCGCACCGACTCTAGATGTACAAAACATTGCTGAATAATGAGTAGATGCTGGCATGCATTTGGCTGGAAAACTTGATTTACTTAGAGTGGAACAATTATAGACATCTTTTGCTTTTATTCATGGAAACCAACTCTCATCAAGTCAGATACTAAACTGAAAATTCTCTAATTTAATATTATCATTAGTAAAGATGAAGATGCATTAAGTTCATTTGAATTTTTCAGCAATACTGAGAAGTACTGAGCTCTCTCATGAGTTGTCATAATAAACAAGAAAAAACAATTTTCATCGGGGGAAAAAAAGAAATGGAGCTCTAAAGGACAGAAATGGCAATGAAGAACAGTTCATTCTCCAACAAAATTGGTGATTCCTCCTCTGTATTGTCTTTTACATTAGACTGGGATTAACTTCTCTCATTTTAATTCCATTTAACATGCCATTTGAACTTGTTTTAGAGCTGCTTGGCAATGGCTTGAAAACAGCTGCACAATTTTTGCTCACTTCAGAAATTAAAACTGATTTAGCTGGGAAAATTAAGGAGTTGATATTTGGCTGTACATTTCTGTGAATAACAATCTTTTAAATGAACTTGGAATAAGTTAATTAAATAAAAGAGACTTTAGAAAGAGCTTAAGCTCATATGAGTCGAGCTTAAGTCTGAATTTAGCCTATGGAAGAAAACCTGAGAAAATAAGGCCTGGGGAATTTAAAGATACTAAAGTACTAAATAAAAAGAATGGCTCAATAGTGACAATATAGTTAGTTCCATTATGTAGAAATCTAACAACAGGTCTATTTTATAGTTTCTGACAAGTAAGCAATGAATACCTGGTCAGTTCTGCTCTACCCCTGTTGCAAATAAAATATGAGTAAGTGATAGCATAGTTCTGAAGAATGATAGTATTTCATCACTCTCATAAGCCCTGATATTAAGCCATAACAGCACAACTTACTTCCACTGAAAGGCAAAAAACAAGAAAAAAGAAAAAAAAGAAAAAAGAAGAAGAAGATTTCAGAAGAATATACAAGAACTACATCTGAAATTTGGAGTCAATAAATACAGACAATAATTAGAATGAATGAGAACATTCACACCGAACCACAAATCAGTTCTGTGAGGTATCTTCCTTTGTCACTAGTAATATGTTGCTGACACAATGTTTAAGACAGAGACCTATGCTAGGCAATACAGATATTAGGGGTGTTTGTTGGCGGCTAGTGTCAGAAGACCAAGCAGATTTCAGGTCCCTTAAACATTTCAACATTATTTCTTTGTACAAAAAAGTAAAGGATTCCCACTAGAAAAAGTGAAGTTGTGGCAAGGCTTATCTTAAAAGCTAGGGAGCTCTGTGATCACATTGGACTCACCTCAGTGACAGGTTCTAAGAGCAACTCTAACAGAAGAAAATAAAGACTGTGAGAAAGGCCATGTGTGACTGAGAATCAGTCTAATACTAAAAATTTCTATTCACCTCTATGAAGGGACAATGCAAAGTTGTTTTTTGTTTCGATTGATTTTTGGGGGTGGGGTACTGAAGAGTCTATAGGACCTGATAGTTTTCGCTTCGTGAATCTCTCAGACTTGTTCATTCAGATTCCTGGCAGAGAGCATAGGTCATGGGAAATAAATACGACATTTCTGTTCAACAGTGAGTCATAGGACAAAACCAAAAAGATTTGCAGTAGGTTATAGTCTACAAGACTTATTTGTATCATAAAAATTAACTGTGCACATCAAAGATTACAAACTGAAAATCCTATTCTTTCTCTGAGAGCCTAGACTCAGAACAGCTGGCAAAAAATTTTTTTTAAACATTCTCTACAATGCTGACTACTAAAGAGTAACAGCTAGGAAGTTATGCCCTTTGCTCATCCAGAACTTGAGAAAAGCAAACCTGTTTGATCAAACTGCAAAGAAATACCACCACTGACATGGAAGGACTTCTCTACCAAAGACAAGACATGCTCCATGTGTCTCAGTAGTTCCAGCATGGATTACAACCAGAATAGAAAAGTTTTCTGGTTTTACTTTTCAAAGGGGGCGGGGGGGGGGGGGGAAATCCAACTTTTTGGACCTATACTTAAACAAGAGAGTTGTGTCCCCAGTAGCTGGTCTCAATTCTTTCATGCTCCAAAGGTTGCTAAGTCAGAAGGTAATCAGCACCCCAGGCTAGGTGGTCGCCAGCACAAGCAGTATCCTGCCTCAGAATTCCAGACCATCTGAGGCAGCTGTGGCACATATTATAAGCTATATATAACACAATGGGCATGCATCTTCACTGACAGACATTCATGAGTCAGAAGACAGCAGTGGGAAGGGATAGGGCTGTATGTAAATGTCAGAACTCAACTGCAATCTGGCAATGAAAAATATTATAATATTATTGATAAAGCCTAATCAATTTTATTTGAAACAAAAAAAAGGAAGCTTTTCTCCTTCAAAGTTTCTACTGATTCATTGCTACCACTTGCTATATTTCTTCCTGTTTTTAGCACAACCAGTATGCAACAGGGAAATTCTTTCAAATTAAGTAGTGTGATAAATGAACATACTATTTGCTGTGGTGATATAACTCATTTTATCACTATGGTTATGCAAAGGAAAACCCTATTTATCCTACACTAGCTTGTTTTTCTTCTGACAAGGCTATCTGTCACCACAGGAAATTCCAAGTTCATAAAACTGGATAGCTGACATTTCCAATACGATATACTTTGTGAGGAGTAACAACCCTCCTAATCAATTTTGTCAATTACATCAGCGTTTGTCTTAATACAAAATCACTTTATACCATACTGAAAGACCAACATGGAGCTCTTCCTAAAAGTCACGTAGATCAGGAGGGTAAGAGACTGCATCATCATCAGTGTGGAAATACTTAGAATAAGCAAAGTAGCATGCAATGTAACCCAGACCGAGATGAATAACACATTCTGTGATTGTATAGTAAGAGACATATCTTTTATATACAGTGTAAAAGCATCATATTTTATGAAGATTATGAAAAAAGTTTATGCATACAGAGCCTTTGAATTTTTAGGTCCAGACTGTAAAATATTTTTTCTTGGGAAAAAAAAAAGTATCTGCAAATTCTTCTTTTTGTATTCTGAACAACTGCTTGTCAGAGACCAGATGCAGTTCCACTTTTCTAAACCAAACATTTTTTATGATCTGTTGCAAGTTTTCTTACAAATACAAGTAAAATTTAAGTAATCATCTTCAAGAGTGAAAAATATGTTTTTCTTCAAGATGGATGCTTAATTTAGGAATATCCTTTTTGAGTGTAAGAAATGAAAATTTTGTACTTTGAAAAGTCAACTAAGGTCAAGATTAATATAGCATCCACTAATTAGTTTGTTGATA
Organism: Haliaeetus albicilla; assembly: GCF_947461875.1. Lineage (NCBI taxonomy): Eukaryota > Metazoa > Chordata > Aves > Accipitriformes > Accipitridae > Haliaeetus > Haliaeetus albicilla. The sequence continues at coordinate 21,430,289 of NC_091495.1, read as the reverse complement.
TCATGAAGGTTTTTCTTGTCATTTCACTGATGAATGAGGGAATTTGCACCTCAGTAGGTAAACATGTTTGATACTTCCTTAATCTACTGCACAGCACTTGCTACAGTCAAAAATAAGAGACAAAGTGGAATACAGAGTCAAAACAATTTAGAAAACAGATTACTAGCTACAAAGGAATATGAATGAAGAATAACTTTTAAAAATAACATATATTCTGGACTGATGTGTTCCATAAACATTTTCTTTGCTAATGGAAGCCTTCAGAGAACAAATACTTATTTCATACGTGTTCCATTCTGCCCGAGTAATTTTAGATTTCCACTGTGGCTCTGCCTTTTATTTCCTTCTGTTCTCCTTGCCTTGGTTAGATTAGAGAGGTAGGGTGTTAATGGGGTACTTGATGAAGATTGAAGACCTATTTTCTCCCTTCTCGGAGACCAGTCTGATTTGAACAAATTGAAGAGAGTGAAGCAGTCTCTTCATGTCCTTGGGAAAAGCCTTTTCCATTTCAGCATTTCCAGCTTTCAGACATGGTCCCCTTTGTTCACAGAGAAAAAGAAAGAAAAGGTGCCAGCACAAGAAGGTTCCAAATAATTTCATATAAAGTCAGCGGGGCTACAAAAGCTCCCTTTCAATCTCCTTTACGGTTGGTGAGCATGTGAACGCGAGGTGGATCCAGGAGGGGAATGCAAGGAATTAGTGCTTGCAGCTCGAACAGGGAGAGAAACAAGCTGTTGTCCACCAGTCCCCACCTCTGTTGTTGCCACTTCCTTACTACTCTCATCCTTGTGGGTACTGTTTTGTGCTGGGCACTCAAAATGCACACAGTGAAACACCTGGAGAGAACAGAAAATGAAGATAAAGAAAACACTTAAATGCTGGCAAAAGCATGATCAAATTAAGATGAAGACTATATGGAAGTATGCAGGCCAGATCAATGCCAAGGTACTTAGTCAAATTAGAATGTTTCACCATGAGGTCAAAAACATGTATCCATGGGCCATATAAACATAAAGCGAAACAAGTGGAGCAAGAGAAGGCCTTCAAATTATACCAAGCTTTACGTATGGCACTAAGATCAGAAATATGGTTCCAAAGTGGATAGAGATATTTGTAAATGATTTTTTTTCTTTACCAAGCATCATAAATACCTACTACATGCTATCAGATGACAACAACAATTATATTAATTGTCTTAAACATATCTTATGATCTAATTACTTCCTCAAAAGACTGAACGTTCATACACACTGGAAATGAAATTTAAATCATTATCAATATGAATTGATTGCAAGATTTCCCTCAGCTGTAATAGGAATGGTAGCTCCACAGACATATCCTGGAGTATGTAGAAAGGCAGTCAGAGTGTCCAAGGAGGCCACTGCTTCATCAGATGAAATATTCCATTTCAACCAGTGATCATTTTCTGATGTTTCAAACAATACCAGGGACCACTGTACAGGTGACGGTATCTTAGAGCAAGAGGACCATCTGTTTAAGTGTTTTTTCCAATTTATTTTCTACTTTACTTACCCTTACTTCTACTTGTTCTTGAAGTGCCTGGGAGAAGAAGGGGGACGAAGTCCTTAAAATTGTTGCAAAACTTCTTTCTACGTGATTTCTCATTGCTACAAATTGCACAGATTTGCCACATACTACATACATCTTTTCCTATACTGATTTAAAATTTGCTATTTTCTCATGCATTGTAGTTTTATATCTAAAGCTTGAGAATATTAAAACCTGAATTTTAAAATTATTGTTTTAACTTAATTTTGTGTGCTTTTATGACATCTTCTATCATTCTTCTTGCACGTAGATCATGTCTTTAAAGCTCCTCTCACAAGCAAAGGTAATCTCTTATAATCTTAACGGCCTTTTCCCAGACCCTTTCAAGTTAATGTGGGCAAAATCAAATACCATAAACAAGACATGGGTATACTACATATTCATACAAGACTACAGAATATTATATTTTCTAGCCTTTCTTCAATATTACTGAAAATCCTATTACTCTTTTTGACAACCCCTGCTCCAGTGCACATTGAGCAGACGTCTGCAATGACATGTCTGCAATAGCCCCTGAGTCTTTTCTGAGGAAGTTGCTAGTTAATTCAAATTCTGACAGCATACATGAAACGAATAAAAAAATATTCTCAGTCACTGTTTTTTTTAACCCCATTATATTTTCTTGTGCCTCTCAGTGTAAGATTTCTTGCAGTTTTTTATACAGATACATAGCGATGCATGTTTATATTTCTATATATACACACATGCTCATATAAAGATGTATCGCTATGCCTTTATATATACACATATGAACAGATTACAAATCTACACCTGTACCCACACACATACACACATGCACAAAATGTTTTTTCTCTGCATTTCTTCTGGTGAGATTTTTTTCTAAAGCTGAATTAATTTCTACAGTGGCATGAATTCTCTCCATCTGTTACAATTCTTGAGAAGCCAATTTTTGCATTCAGCTACGCTTGAGAAGCCCCTTTTATACTCATCCCGCTCCCATGTTTTTAAAGTAACAGCTATTTTCATTTTTCCAGCCACACTTATCAGCATCAGGATTTGTGGGAACAAACATTATCTCATCAGTGCACCTCTGTAATATGCTACTTTCCTTGAAAGGCAGCACAGTCTAAAGAATGGGGTGGAGGTCTCCAAGTCAGAAGATTCCATATTTCTACTGTATCGTACACCAATAGTGTTTCTCATTTAAAACTTCACTTTACATAGCGATGCATGCTTTTTTAAATATAGTATGGATACCACTGAAATTTAGGTAATACTAGTCTATAAAGTCTGAAGTACCCAATTCCTAAACTATAACTTTCATTTTTACCGATTCTTTCATACTAAATTAATAATGCTCAACTCAGCATCTGCACATTAACAAGCCTGTGAATTTACAACATTACTTTCAGTTACTCTGCCACTTCAAAGTACAGAGAACACAGCTTGTGAAAGAAGCAGAGGACAGAGAAATACAATTGAGCTCATCTGCTTCATCCAATATCAGAATTATGTATTCCAGAACAGTATTACTAAAACAAATAATCTTGCATGTGTTTCTCTAAAGAGGCAGAGATGACAGTTCAGCATTATTCTCTTATCAACAGCATATTATACTTCTCATGGATATTTTAAGAAAGGTCCAACATACAAAGCAGGAAGGCCAAGTACATATACACTGGTGCAGTAATTTGTAAGATAAAGCTCTCACATAAGCAACTAGGTGTCCTTTCCAGGTCAGTAATACTGAAGAGGAATAACAAAATCAAACTTACACAGGCAAAGTATCAGGTGACCTGTCTGACAAATAAATGATAAGAAGGGCTAAGGAAAAATAATCCTTTTCGTTATAAAAGTAAGATGTCTGGAAGGTAGAGAAAAAAAAAAAATTACCCTTTATCACGTTCTAACATACCAAAAGTACTCAAATGCCAGGTCAAAAAATCTGTGAACATCATGCCTTCCAAAACATGGAAAACATGGCAAAGGCAAAGATGAGTTTGGAAGATGAAATCATTCACAAAATGGAGAAATTTTATGGGATTTTTTACAATTCCAAAAATCAACTCTTCCCTTTGGAAAGTACAGATTGCGCTTCAAAGTTCAAAGGTATGTGTTGGTAGAACAAGTAGGGAGTATTTTTGTACCTAGGACAGTAAAACTCCTTGATAAGAATATGCTGCCATTAGCATCTTCTGTTTAAAATGGGAATGGTTTGACATAAAATACAACCAGCTGTGGGCAAATAATTCTGGAAACTGCTTGTGTTCTTACTGAAAAGACTACCAAGACTCCAGAACAAACCAAGACTTTGGTTACACTGTTATTATTTAAACTGGAAGTATGAAAAATACTTTGCTGCCTTCTTTGGAAAATGAAAATTTATGACAAAATGTTACAGACCATCTGTTTAATATATATCAAACCAATGTAATTTAGCAGTATTGAGACAAGGGGAGTCAAAAGAATCTCAGTAGATACAATAAAGGGGGATGAAAGATAAAGTTTAGCGCTTACATTGTTGAAATTAGCTGAGGCAGAGACAGTCCTTGATAAGAAGAGCTGGTCCCAAGAACCAGCCAGCGAGGCAGAGACAGTTCCTGATAAGAAGCAGGAGCTGGTCCCAAGAACCAGCCAAGACTGGTCTTGTGGCTTGGGTGAATACCAAGAAACCACTGAGCCTGCGCAAGAAAAGAGGTTACTAGTGGAGATGAAGAGGAGTCGTCTATCTTCATCTCTGCGACCACCAGACGACCACCATAAGGAGGCACTGCGCAAGCACAGTTGAGAGGAGACTATGGAAATGACTTCTTGGAGCTAATTTTAATATGAAGCCGGGATAGGTCATGCATATGTATAGCTGTATTGTGAATATGTGACACCTGACTGTATAAACTTGAAGCGAACTGCCGAGTCAGGTGCGCACGACTTTGGTGGGACTACCCCCCGTGCTGCCCAGTGCTGAATGAACATACCTACTTTACAATCTCACTGATTGTGGAGTCTGTTTTCCTCACGGCAGTTTGGTGATCCAGCCAGGAGACTCTCTGCTCGGCTGCGGGACCGACTGCGGAGCGGACGCCCCGAGGCACGCCCTGAGCATTTTCCTCGGAGGAGCCTCTGCTGCCGGCCGCTCACCTCACCGCCGGAGCAGACAACAACCTCCTGAAGCCACGGACCAAATGGTATGTGTCACAGAGGGAGCCTGTAAAAAGTACGGGCCGGGGCAGCTGGTAAATCGCACAGAGACGTCTGGCGTGCAGTGTAGTCCCTGTATGGGAGGAGGGTGCCCTGTATGGTAACAAGGGGGGATTTGCTGACTGATAGAGCGGCCGCTAGTGATCTTGGGGGTAGATCAAGCAAATCCAGGGTGACCGCTGCATCCCAGTATCAGGTGCCAGGATGGACCTGTCGATGACTGGTATATAAGAGGCAGTAGAAGGGTAAGTGCACCCCCTCGCAATTGCGCTTGGTTTATGGGGTAAGTGGACCCCCTCGCAATTGCGCTTGGTTTATTTTTGCAGCTGCTGAAAGGTTGTCAACTGGAGCAATGATTGTATGATAGGAATGTTTGGAAATTTTATGTTAAAGATTTTGTGTGGGTGTGTGGAAATGATATGTTGAAACTTATAGGTGTATGTATGTTTATTAATGTGTGAATGTCTTTACGTATTAATAGGGGTGATTCCCTGCTTTGTATGTGGGCTTGCAACTGGACTATACAATAATTGGCATCCGGCTTGGGTTTTGTTGAAGTGTAAATCTTGTGGGAGAAGGTGGTACTGTACATTTAGCAGATGGAAACCAAACTGCCTTGAGTGTTTTCCCCAAATTCCACACTTTTATGATTGGGAAAGAGCTCACCAAGAATCTGAAATAATGAGATTGGTGTGTAAGGGAAAATTTAATTCCAGAAATTTGGGACGTGTGGGAGGAAAACTGGGAGAAGACTATAAAGAAGTGTAAGAAACGATTTGCATGGGAGCTTATTAAAAGGAGAAGCCAAAATCAAACTTAAGAATTAAAAGGAGAAGTTATAAAATGGGAAACAATCAAGAAGGAGTATTGAGGAAGAGTCCTCTGGGTTGTGTAATTGCCCACTGGAAAGATATTGTTGGGATCGGAGGTACGGAGAGTAAAAAGAACCTTATTAAATATTGCGATCAGTGGTGGCCGTTGTGTAAGTTAGAAGGTGATACGAAGTGGCCACTTAATGGGTCAATAGATTATAATATTCTATTACAACTAATGCTGTTTTTAAGGAGAGAAGGAAAATGAGATAAGGTTTCATATGCAGACATGTTTTTTCACGCTCCAAAACCATCTGGAGTGGCAAAGGGACTGTGGAATGGTACCCCCACAGGACCCCATGGTGCTCGCAGTTGAGTGAGAACACAACAAGGAGCTTAGGGGTAAACTGAGGTGGTGTTGTTCGGCATGTAGTATTGGACAAAGATGTACAAAGGCAAATAAAATCCATCAGGTACCAGAACAGGATCTAACTGATTTGTTTAAGCCTCCCCCTCGACCACAGGAACAGGATGCAGACTCAGACAGAACTCCAACCCCCTCCCAGACAGCAAAGTACCCTTTTCTACTGCTGACCTAGGGAAATGGAAAAAGGTTGCAAAAGATTATAGGAGTGATCCGGTAAGTGTAACTAAGCATTTCCAATATATTGTAAAACAGCATAACCCTGACTGGAAGGATATACAGCTATTATTAGAATATATGACTGAGACAGAGAAACAGCTGATTTTAAAAACAGCAGGGAACCTAGCTGAAGATCATTATAAGATTACAGGAGGGGACATTAAGGAATATTTCCCTCTCCAAGACCCAAAGTGGGATGTTAAAAGATCTGCACATATGGAAAGATTGCAGGGGTATCAGGAGTAGATTACAAAAGGAATGGAGAGGGCAATTCCCAAAACTATAAATTGGTCAGCTTTATATGCAGTTAAACAGAGTCCTTCCGAGTCTCCATCCGAATTCCTGGATTGATTGAGGGATGTAATGCGCTGCAGCACACCGCTGGATCCTGGGTCAGAGGTAGGAGTGCAACAATTAGTTTCCCTGTTTTTGGGTCAATCTACAGGGGATATAAGGCGCAAACTTCAGAAATTACGCCCTACAGAGGGTAGGAATTTAGAAATATTGTTGGATGAAGCATGGAGAGTATTAAGTAGCAGAGAAGAAGGATATAGGCAAGGGCAAAGGAAATTAATGGCTGTTATCCAGGAAAAAAGAGGAAGAGGGCCTAGACGAGACTTGCCCTGACTGGGCAAGGATCAACATGCTTTGTGTAAGAAATTCGGTCATTGGAAAAAGGAATGCCCAAGGAACAAGAAGGAGGATCAGAGGGCTCAAACAGGAAGAATGGTAGCCCATGTGAAAGGAGATTGACAGGAATCTACCCTAGCGTATCCACTGGTTATAATTAAGCTAGGGAAAACACAACAAGAGGTACAATTTTTGGTAGATACAGGAGCAACATATTCGATTCTGAATCAAGCTTTGATGCCCCTGGGAGATGATTATGTCATGGTAAAAGGAGCGACTGGCCAAACTGAAAAGGCATATTTTTGTAAACCTTTAGAATATAAATTAGGAAAATGGAAGGGGCTTTGCCCATGAACACCTCTGCACAGAAGGCAGAAATAATTGCTCTAACCTGTGCCCTGGAATTGGCCCAGGGCAAAGCTGTGAACATTTATACAGACTCAAAATATGCCTTTGGAGTTGTACACACACATGGAGCAACTTGGAAGGAGAGAGGACTATTGAATTCCCAAGGGAAAAATATCAGACACGCAGAAGAAATTCTGAAGTTACTGGAAGCTGTCCAGCTCCCTGAGTAAGTGGCAATTATGCATATTAAGGCACACCAGAAAGTGAGCTCAGATTTGGAAAAAGGGAATGAGCTGGCGGATAGAGAGGCAAAGCAAGTGGCCAAAACAAAGGTAAAAACAGAAGGGGCTTTAATTCCTGATAGACAAATCTCCCTAAAAGGTAAGCCAGAATACACCAGGGAAGATCAGAAGCTCATCACAGATTTAGAAGGGTCATATAATGAAGAGGGGTGGGCTCATACCCCACAGGGAAAACTAATCATTCCCTCTTGCTTACTGTGGCATCTGGCTCAGAAGGAACATAGGAAAAGGCATTGGGGAACAGAGGCTCTGTATAAACATTTGATAAGGGAAATTGTGGCTAGAAATTTATATACCACAGTGAGACAGGTGACTCAACAGTGTGATCTTTGCCTCCAGACTAATCCTAAGAATACCCCCAAACCAGAAATGGGCCAGACTGAAAAAGGCAATGGGCCTGGACAACAAGGGCAAATTGATTTCACAGAACTTCCAAGAAAAGGGGGGTATCGATATTTACTAGTATTAACTGATACCTTTTCAGGTTGGCCAAGAAGCATTCCCAACAAGAACGGCTAAAGTTCGGGACGTAACTAAAATACTCGTACAAGAGATAATACCACATTTTTGGGTTCCAGCAACCACATCCTCTGACAGAGGACCACATTTTGTCTCAAAAATAGTACAACAAATTAGCTGCCATTTGGGTGTAGATTGGCAGCTTCATACTCCATATCACCCCCAGCCGAGTGGTCAAGTGGAAAAAAATGAACCACTTAATCAAACAGCAAATTGTGAAATTAGGACAAGAAGCAAATTTGACATGGCCTCAGTTTCTCCCTTTAGCCCTTCTGTGTACCAAGGGCGAAAGAAGGACTGAGCCCCTTTGAAATCCTGTATGGACAACCCTATGGGATACAGAGAGGGGTGTCTGTACAAGCGGGGGATGAAATTGTGACTTCTTACATGGTAGCATTAGGTAAGCAACTTAGTAAAATCAGGAAGCATGTGGTAGGGACTTGAAGGAGAGGTTTGGATGGGCCTGTACATAATATACAACCAGGAGATTATGTGTATATAAAGTCTCTTACAGAAGAAACTCTGGAGCCGCAATGGGAAGGACCATTTCAAGTATTACTTACCTCCTTTACTGCAATCAGAATCAAGGAACAGAACACTTGGATTCATCACACCAGAGTGAAAAAGACACCCAAAACTCCATGGAAAGTCCTGATGGACACTTAGTTTTTATGCTGTAATATGGGCAACCGTGGGGACAAGAAGTGTAGCATGGGATGGGAATGTGTTTGTTCAACTATACTTCATGGGGATTTTCTGAGGCATGGAGAAAACTAACTTCCTGGCTGCCAAATTTAACATGGCTAAAACAAGTCTTTGTGCCAACAAATATTTTGAAAGAATGCTAGATAGGGAAACAATGTATTAGAAGTACTAGGGTTAGATATAGTAAAAGAATTTACTATTTTCTAGAAAAGGGGGGACTGAGACAAGGGGAGTCAAAAGAATCTCAGTAGATACAATAAAGGGGGATGAAAGATAAAGTTTAGCGCTTACATTGTTGAAATTAGCTGAGGCAGAGACAGTCCTTGATAAGAAGAGCTGGTCCCAAGAACCAGCCAGCGAGGCAGAGACAGTTCCTGATAAGAAGCAGGAGCTGGTCCCAAGAACCAGCCAAGACTGGTCTTGTGGCTTGGGTGAATACCAAGAAACCACTGAGCCTGCGCAAGAAAAGAGGTTACTAGTGGAGATGAAGAGGAGTCGTCTATCTTCATCTCTGCGACCACCAGACGACCACCATAAGGAGGCACTGCGCAAGCACAGTTGAGAGGAGACTATGGAAATGACTTCTTGGAGCTAATTTTAATATGAAGCCGGGATAGGTCATGCATATGTATAGCTGTATGGTGAATATGTGACACCTGACTGTATAAACTTGAAGTGAACTGCCGAGTCAGGCGCACACGACTTTGGTGGGACTACCCCCCGTGCCGCCCAGCACTGAATGAACATACCTACTTTACAATCTCACTGATTGCGGAGTCTGTTTTCTGCACGTCAGTATGTGCATGTTGATAATGTTCCTCCTCTACAAGCTTTAGGAGAAATAGTTTTTAAAAAAAAGTTAATGTTGGGTACAGATTTTAAAGACAAAAGAGGAAAAGACCTAGAACAGCAGCATGTGTTTATAGTTCCATTGAGCCACTACATGAATAGCTGTAACCTCAATTTGCATATGCTGATCTTCACTATAGTTATGCAGTGCTCCATATAAAGAACTACACAGGATATTAAATTCCTTGGACATAGTAACCAATTTGAAATTAGAATTATGTTTAAAAGCCCCTTACTCTTCAGGGCTTAAAGCTAACTTTAAGAATTAAAAGTTGGAGGCAATGTTTCAGGTAGGCTGATTTGCCAAGTTTATGCAATGTAACTCATTCTTTATTAATAAAGAGATGAGAACTTAGAAAGCCTGGCATGACAACAAATGAGACTGACTGTATGGATCAGTAATGGAAAAGGCTTTCTTAACTCATGTACAACAACTCTGGAGTCAGTTTCTGACTCTGTATTTCTAAGAACTCACTGATTAAGACTGAACTGTACACTGCAAGAGAGAGTGCTTAGAAAAAAGAAACAAAGAAAATTATATTCCCAGTTCAGTTGATTGGTCAGCTTCTTTCCAACTGTCTGCTGAGACATTGTTGACATCTGGTGGTGCATATGTTTGCAATAATTGCTCTGAAATTGGACATGAACAATGCTATTTGACAATTCTTCCAATGCTTAAGAACCAGCAACCCCACATACTAAATATGATCAGAAATCCTGACTCCTAATACTGTTAGAGTTGACAAACTAATTACTACAAATGTAGTAGTGCTAACCAAAATAAATTGGAAAGTGTGAAAATACAATGTTTTGTGGTGAACTACATGTGTGGGACGTAGACATGCACGCATACATACAGGAGCAGCAGCTTTTAGTGCCTCTTACAATCTCATCATATAAGGTCCTAATCTCACAAAGACTTTCATGTATTCCTAAATTCACATATTGTAAATTGTTTCACTGAAGTCAGCTATAAAATCTGGACTTCTTCTGAGACAATACACAATTATGAAAGACAGAAGCACAAGTAAACAAAAAGAGGATGGTATTGCACTTGATCGGTTAGGGCAAAATATATTTTTTCTGTATAAAATGAATTGAAAAAAATCTCTTGGTTTGGCCACTATTGGTTAACTGATTTACCAGGTATGAAAATTAATTATAAGACAATCTTATGCAAATACATACATTTTAGAAGGCAACTGTACTGTTGTATATTCATGAAGAATATAGATTTTCTTAAAAGTTCCTTACCTCATTAGCTGTGTTGTGAGTTCCAACTATTCTGATAAAAGATGCAGGCTGTTTATCAAAACTGATTGTTTGCCAGGATCTACAAAAAAGTCCAGAAAGACATACAAATATTAAACACTGTCACAACAGCTTGCAGTAAAATATACAGAGAATCCACTCAAGTGACAGTACATACTATTATCACTTAACAGGGCAAATAGAGAAACACTTTTCATCACCTGAATTTCCAGCACTCCTTGTTCATTTTTATATTTACGTGCCTTGAGTCTGCTTATATGTTTCCCATACATACCTTATACTACTATAATTTGCATATAAAAAACCTGAATCAAAGTCTAAAATACTTGACTAATATTGACTGTATTAGATAAACAAAAGATCAGGTAAATAAAAGGAAATGCATCTATCTGTTAACTACCCATAAGAAATCATCAGAGCTTGGTTACAGAAAATTACAACTCTAGGGGAAAAACACCACCCAAAACCTCAGACAAACTCTTCTGACTCTAAGTGAAGCAGTGGAGGCAGAGGAGCCAAGCTTCCCTTGTGTGGGCCAAGGTCCTTCCAATAAATTACGAGTGACATAAAACATTCTTCACAGTTCAGGTTGTGAGGATTTCCTTATGCTGACACAGAGATAGTGGGGAGAATAGACCACCCCCAGAGCTGGAGGGTAACTTTTTGGGCTACACTGAGAACACTATAGGCAGATTCGGACCACTAAATCTTCCTTCCTCATTCATACTCTTTTGATTTGGGCAAGGTACAACACCTCAAGTAGCCTAACACACAGCCAGAAAAGGACACTTATTCCTACCATACTTCTGTGCTTACAGAACACACTGACAGTAAAACAGAAGAAACAAAAAGAATAATAGGAACTAGAGGTTTCAGTTTGATGCCACTCTTCCACTACACTAGATTAGTACTTGAACACATTAGAATTTAAATTTTTATATTCATAAAACATGGAAGCTATATACAGAATTTAACTTCTTAGCAAAACTAGACTCTATCACAGATGACTTCAGAAATAAAATGTAGTTAAGTATAACTTGTTTAACTCACTACAGAAGAAAAACGTTGGATAGTTTTCCTGAATGTGTTCAGAATACCTTCAGAAGTGTTCGTATAAGAAATAAGGGACGGAAGCAAAACTGGAATAAAACACCACTCGCCACCAGAAGACTACCACAAAGCCTGGCAGTGTGAACAGCTTGGTTGCTGACTACTTGTCAGGCACTTGAATTTTCCCTTAGTAGGAAAACCTCTTTGTCACAAACATAGCATTTCTGGGTTTAATTTAGTTGACTATTACTTTTATTACTGCTGTCAGGTTACATTTGCTTAAAGAAGATTATGAGCCCAATCAAGACCTAATTTCAAGTAGTTTACTGGTATTACTGCACGAAGCAATGGATGTAATTACAGTTACTCATCATAATATAAAGTCGTGGTCTGTGTCAGGCCTCAGAGATACAGCAGTTATCTATCTCACAGCATGGTTTATTTATACCCCTTATATGGCTATGTCCTCCTTATCTTAAAGCTCAGGCTGTTTCTTCAAGCTCTAAATAAAATATAAAATGAGAATGGACTATTTCCTTGATCTGTCTCAAGATCTGAAAGACTGCTATGATTTAAACATTTTTTTCCCTAAACAGGAGAACAATTCTTCTTGAGTTTCCTTCTCATATTATTCTAGTACAGCCAGTCAGTCAATCTTCATGGCCGAATGTAACTTTGTTACCTTGAAGTATAGAGTCCCAAAGATGAGTGGCTGAGACAATCAGATAATTGCAACACTACTACTTCTCATAACAAAGTATTGCCATAGTTTGCATTATGTACATGCTTTCACAATTACACACGCACACACTTTATGCAGGGAGAGTGATGATGTAAAAATCAGATTTCCCTATATAGTGATTTGGAAAATATTCTGAAGCTATTCTAAATAAAAGAGTTTAAGATCCTAAAGAAGTCATTAAGAACAGCCCATGCCTTCCTAGCCTCTGAGATAGAGCTTGTGTTCTGTGACAAGAAAATAGGTTAATTAGGGATCATAGATTAGAACATAAATGGGTCTGTATTTATTTATAGTACTTCTGAGCACTGGTCAAATACACACTGCAAGAGTTCAGTGCAAATTTTCCAAAGATGGCACTAAATGCCATTGTCTGTCATATGAAGTGACAACAAGGAAGCTGACGCATCTATTTGGGAATACAAACTGAAAAGCATGACAGATATTAAGAGAGGTTGAGAAAAAGACCTCTGAAGATCCTTTTGACAACACACTTCTAGATCAGCTCTTCCAGGAAGCTCCCAGGTTCTTCCACTTCCCACTGCATTACAAGTCCTTACTTTCTGCTACAATGCTGTTATTAGGATAGGATTATATTACGCTTTTAATAATATTAAAACATGATAGAAAATAGTAAAATTTCTTGAGGACCTGAGACTTGAAGGGTGATAGGTTTTTCAATAAATTTGGTCCTGAGAATATTTACTGTTTTGGTATGTGTCCATTTTATTCCTTTTCCATTGGAAAAAGAAAGTCAAAATTATAAACAATTTGTAGAACAGTTATTAAAATTCAAGTTATTAAAATTCAAGAATATTGCCACTAGAGAATTAGTACTTGATGGGATAATGAGAAAATTAGGTCTCTTAGTTTATTTCCTTAGCAAAAAGGAAAAAACAAAGTAGAAAACAACCCAAATAGATTTGGAAAAAGTCTCTTTTGAAATAAGCAAGGCAAACCTTCTTCACTAGAAAGCTGCACTGATTTTGACTGTAACAGTACATTTGAGAACATCAATATATACCAAAGCAATACCTCTCCAGTACAGATATAATTATGCAGCAAAGAGATAATTTATGCAGTGTAACTATACCCTTATGAGAAGAGAGATTAGTGACAGAATATTATCAAGGCATATCTGCCCTCTTTTTGCATTTTTTTCTGATATAACAAATTCAGTAAGACTTCTATTTATGTATCAAGCCATAACAACTGTTCAGTGCTGTTTCTTGACTAAATTAAAGGCATCACAGGTAACCCTTAAGTTTCTTTTTAATCTTCTTCTTTTACTACTAGTTATCTCTTCCGGTACTATTGTAATAATTTCAGTTCCTCTGTAGAAATTTTATTTTGCAAATTGTTTTGTAGTCATGCCATGTGTATGTGCTTATTTTATATTTACCTCACAAAAGCTAGTCTTTCTATCCTCAAAATCACTTTCGGCGATCTTTACAAAAATTTCCTCCAAACTTTATACATAGCTCTGGTATTGACTGATACATAAGTCACTGTATTCCGTGAACAGCAGCATTAAAACATATCAAAAGCACCTCATTTTTGGTCTGGGATTAGATACTTCTGGGTAATAGATACCATTTCTTCACCTTCACTCCCCATATGCCAAGCAAACAAACCTTTCAAGCTGGTGGTAATACTTTCACCTTCTTTACCTCGGACATGGTCATAAAGAAGCTATCAGAACTTACTTCTCCCATAAACTGGCATTTTCGTATTTGGACTTTCTGTATCCCTGTACTCCTTATTAGTGGCCCTATAACAAATTGATTTTTCAGGGTTTAGCTTTTAAGTATTCAGGAAGTGTTGATCTTCTTTTCTGCTTTCACACCTGTCTTGCTGGTTGATTCATTTTAGATTTGCTGCTCAATCTGCAGCAGTCCTGGTCATTACTTTCACAACAGAAATAATCACTACCTCAAGCTGAGGTTTACATCTCTAAGAGAAGACTCAGGACTAGCAGCCTACTTAGATTTATACCAGGGTCCTCAAGCTGAAATGCAGCACTACAAGTTGTTCGGCTAGCAAAGGTCCCCTGACACTACAGCTCCATTTTCCAAAAGAAATTAGCCTTGTTACAGTCCTCCAGTGTTTTATTTAACACTCTACATCTCGCCTCAGCCACCCGACTTCTAACTCTCTTGTTCTGCCTGGCTCCCCTAAGGAGATCCAGTAATTGATGATTAGCATTCCAAAGCCATGCTTGCATCCTGGAAGCCTGTCATATTTAATTACATTTTAACTATATTCGTCTTCTATAATAGTCTGAACATAATTTAGATAATTATCTTTTGCTCTCTTATTCTCTGACTCTGCCGGTGTCACTTAGAGCTCCTTGCAATGAAAATCACTTTCTCTGCTCAAATATATAAACACTCTTGGGCCAAGTGCTTTCATCTCTCCAACAGCAACAGCTGTCACTGAAAACTCAATGGCTTTGTGCATCCCACAATCTCTTCAACATATTCTATTCAGAGGAAGAAGAAAATCATTAGAAACCCCTCCACTTTCATGTTTCTTCCTGCCTTTTTCTTTATTAGACTATTGCAAGAAGAATGCAAGAAATACTGATGTCCAGGTAAATGATAGCAATAGCTTGCTATTGCTTAAGCTGTCTGTAGCTCCAAAATAGGAATTCACCTCTTAAAGAATTTAATAGCTTTTCTCAGCATTTGGAACCCTTCCCTAGTTATTTCTATGAAAAGCTGCTATCTTTCTAAACATTTATTAAATATAATAGGATATAAATAGTGACACTTTCCCGTTATTTCCTTCTCTTCCAGAAAGAACAAATTAAGAAAGAAGTGGAAGCTTATCTTTTATTGAAGTTTTCTAATGAGCCACTGGCACTACAGAGTACTACCACACTGTGGGATCACCAGAGCAACATGGATTATAGCTGAAACCAAGTTCTGCCAAAGATGTAAGATAAAAGGGAAAGCTGTTACATGTAACTAACATTCATCAAGCTGTAATAACCATAACATATTCATATCATGGCTTGCTTTAGGCTAAGCATGTATATTTTGTCTGTGCACATTGTGTCTCCTCACTTTCCAAGGTGACATACAACCTCCATCTTTTGTTCCTCACTCTAAGAAGAAAAGCAAAACAGAGTTGGAAGCAAATGTAGAAATTAACAACAGACCCTGAAAAATGTCAATTACCAGCAAGTAACCTCCATTTTCCTTTCTAACACTTCTCCACATATGCCTTGTTCTATATATTAAGTAACAAAACACTTCTTAGCTTATTTGAATGTGGACTTTTTCAACTGTGACTACATATTGTTTTAATGAAATACAGCATTCAGTATGATGGAATAGTGAGGAGATATTTGTAAAAGCAGATGACAGGAAAATAAAAGAAGAGTTGTGTTGTCTTTCCATATATCAGTCTGATGACTGTACTGATGTAAACAACACAGCAAGTAACTAGCATGTGATGCTGCCAAATAAAAAATTGCATGCACGCAAAAGCAAGCCAACTGAAACTCGAGAAGTACCGTAGTATGTTCTGCATGATGTGTTACACCCCTTGCTTTATTAATGAATACCATACTAACCTCTACTATGGAGTACGAACAAAATAAACACAGAAGCGCACTAAAAATGCTATAACAGTTACTGCTATACAGACATTTTTCTTTATAAAATACTAAAAAGGTCTACAGCTACCTTATAAATTGCCTATAAAAGACACATTTTCCACCGCAACAGTACTAGACAATAAAGCGAAGTAATACTCCCTCTCCTGTTAAAGCTGTAATTTAACGTACTAATTCAGAGTCACACTCATAAAGCACAGAAATCAAACTGGGTAGCTGGCTCAGCCACCCCCTTTCCATCCAGCCTCCCAAGCCACTGAGGGGGAAGACAAAGCATGAGAAAGAAAATATCATGAGGAATCAAAGGTGATCTACATTTTGGTTTTTAAATTAAAGTCAAATTAAGTGTGGTTCTAGCCCCGCCAGCCTCAACCAAAACCTGAGACCTAAAAATGAGTTTCCATCTATTCTGCTGTCACCATGATAGCACTCTCTCAAAAGGTGGCCCATCAAACATAGTACTTCTAAGGAAGCAAGGAAGGTGCAAGCTAGAAGTAACAGCTTGCTCTCAGCGGCAGAGGCAAAACTCACCTAATGATACATCTTGGTTATATTTATGCTTATGCTGTAAGTCCATTGATGAGATAGAAAATATACTTTATCCAGTCTAATAAGGAGAAAAAAAAAACCAAAAAGGACTTGAAGTACTAATGGCAGAGGTAATAAAAATGGCTAAGAGAAATATAATGAGTATCTAGAATAAATGAGAATACTAAATACTAAAAATCACCTGTCGCAGTATTTGTTACATAACAGCTTTATATATTGACATGTAAAAAAATGTATTCCCACCTTCTGGGAAAACTCCCCTCAGAAGTTTTTATTCTATATATACATCCCATAAGGAACACCTAATTTTGAAAGCATGTGAACAAAATTGGTAGTTATTTCTGCCCTATGATTGGTCCCTCCCACTAATCCAAACAAATAAGAACACTTTACTGAACTGCTATAAATGTTTTATTGTATACGATTTATTGTAGAAACCAAACATGGGCTTGATAAAGCAGATCTATTAGAATAAAAATTCTGACATAAAATAGATCTAATGAAATCTATATTGACTTTCTGACATCTTTATAAAGCTTCTAGCATAATAGATTCCTTATAGCAACCCCTGCTTTCACAGCTTCAGTGCTGACATACTTGCTGTTTTAGAAAAAAATATTGCATAAAGAAAATGTTAAAATATAGTCAAATTGAGCAATAGTAAAACTGAATGTAGTAATTATTTTTCTAACTAAATGTAGTAACCAATTTTCAAATATATTCACATGCCAATGTAGACATCCAGTAGCATTTTTGTACTGCATAAGCCATGTACTCATATAATTTACCTTCCTCACACATTTTTTCAATTTCAACAGGTTGTCTTCCTGTACTTCCAGACAGAAAGTTTATATTTAAAGATCTTAAACAAAATGAAATTATTAGCAATTTTCTGGTAACCGGCTGGCAGAATGCCATGAGCCAAATTTCTATGCCGTGTCAAGAACTGTGCATGTAGTATCTACACATATGTCCTTGGGGGATGGCAGTGGTGGTGGACAGAGGCTGTGAACTTGAGTAACCTGACCTATGAGTTCATCTTATGTACTTTTGTGTACACCAGAGCACACATGCAGAAGACAAGCTTGCACAATCCTAGAGGTTGAATTATTTTTGTTGTGCTTACTATTAGAAATAGTTATTGTTCCTGATGTTCATGTAGATAGCAAAGATATGAAAAACCATCCAACACATTAACATATCCACTAATACAACTAGCAGGCTGCTTTTAACTTTGAAGACTTCTTCCCTCCATAATCCTACAACAGACTGTAAGCTATTTTTATTACATAATTTTTCATACAAACGGAATAGCTGATTAACAGCAAATAGATAAACAATATTTTTAGAGATATAAGACAGAATCATGCTCCCTATTAATCAGTTCCTTTGTAGCATGTAGACTAACACTGTATTTATTGCACTTCTCTCTCACATTCCCTTGGGTATGATTTCATGGCCCACTTGTAAAAACTTCACATTTACAGCAACCGCCCTTCTATTACTGTTGATAACATCTAATTGACATGTCAAACCTCCAAGGAATGCAGTAAATTGAACCACAGCCTCTGAGAAGAATAAAACAGTGAAAAAAGTAAATCAGCATGTGCCTCCTTCTAACAGCAATACAAGCATACTAAGGTTTGCTAAGGAAGGGAGGAAAACTGTAACCCTTTCTACTACTACACTGAATTACCTATTAACCTCAAGGTCAGAAAACAAAGCCTTGTGACCTCAGACTGAAACTCACCTAGAAAAAACCTGAACCCACATCCGTGACTGCAGTAATTTTACACATGAGGCTGAAGAGAATCAAGACAGACAAAAATAACAAATACAAGTTTTGCTTCTGTTACCATGTTATAGAACAGAAAAAATGTAGCTCCCCTCCAATAGTTTCTGATAAACTAAATTTTAGTATTTAATTTGTAACTCTGTACCTTAAAAATTTATAGGCAAAGAGCTGGGTAAAATTCAGAGATATAATTTTAAAAACACAGGAAACTTGACTCATGATGAAAGAGCACAAAAAGTCAGGCAAATCTTGTTTAAGTAGCAACCAAGGTAAAAGGAAAAAGGCAGAATGACTTTATAAATATGTAGCTGAAGTACATGAAATCCATTAAGAAAGAAAAATTGGTTTATAGGGATACAAGAAAAATAATGGAATGTAATGAGGTAATATGATGTTCAGTACTGGTATCGAGAAAAAACAATTCTTACTGTGGGAACTCAGTGTGATAGAAAAGCAAAGAGCAGAATCCCTTCAAGTATATGAAACAAATGGATGGAGCATTCTTCTAAAAAAATACACCACATAGCACATAGTGCAGAAATCCCCAAAGGATGAACCTAAAGATATAATAATTCTTCCATTTTGTGATTCATAGATATAATCTGTCCTGGTAAAAACATTACTGTGAATAAATCAATTGCTTAATACTGCATATATCTCAACACAGGACATTTGTAACACTGAAGACCACACCTGTTTTGGCCAGCATAAGCAAATGTGTACTTTTCAGAATTTTAATGAAATTAGATCCTGAATATCAACAATCTAATTATGACAAATCTCTAGATTGGATGGGTTAACATCTGACTGGCCTCCTGACTGTAAAAGGAGATGTCAACAGTTCCTGTATTTAATGACTTTGCGTGTAAGAAACAGCTACAGACAAAATAGTAACTTAACCCCTAGTTCATGAACACCTGGCCATCTCCTATTCAATGAGTTATTAGATGATCTTAAGCAACAATGAATTTGAAAGTAAACAACCATAACCGCAAAACAACAGTTCAAGTATTAGGCATTCCTTTCTTACCTCAGGCAGATAAATGGGCCAGTTTCACAGGAGACATCTATAATCTGGACAACATTTTTGTAGTAATATTTATTTATAAAGGTGCTGAGAGTGCGCATGCGTGTGGGTGCCTGCATGCATGTGGGTATGTTCATGCATGCAGAGCTATTTTCAAAAGAGAGACTATTATGACTCAGAGAAGGCAATGTACTGCCATAGGATCTTTCCATAACATAAAAGCAGTAATCCACACTGTTGAGTCCTTACCAGAAGCTGCAAATTTGTTCCTGTGCTGACTGGAAAAAAACCCCTTGCTTAACAGGATGCAAGAGAGGAATAGTATTCTCCTCCTAATCAGAAAATTAGAATTTCTGTTACATTGAGCAGAGCTCGCAATAGTTGGCAAAGACCTCTTAAGATGACAGGCTTTTCCAGAATTGCGTAATGTTGTAGGACAAACTGGGACCCAAATGTTTAGGGTGGGGAATATTTAAGTATTCTTAGCCTGTATGAACAATTAATCACAGAAGGAGGACAATAGAATTTACAAATATCTGAGATGGGCAAGATAGACTGAGGTAAAGCTGAACAACAGAATAAAGTTAAGAGGAATAAACCTACTAAGAGCAAGTTTTCTTACACTATCAAAGAGCTTCTTCATGGCAAATAACAGAAGGTCAAACAGGTTGTATATTTAAGTGAGGCTGACCACTGAAAACAATGGTGTTTGTTGTAAGGCAGAGCAACAGGCAAGATTCTGACTACAATTTATTTTGTAAGACAAAATTAACGTTTACTCATAAAGCAAAATTTAATTCTGGCAAGGCCTTATCTATAAGGTTTAACAGACATAGTGATCATTTCCCATCATATTCACATTTAGCCTGCATCTCCTAGGTAGGGTTAGCTACTAATAAAATATGCAATGTGTAACTCGCCATTTTACTGATCATCTTTAGCATTAAAAAGTGACCACAGTACAATCAAGCAAAATACAGTAACATAGTCATGCTGTAACTCTCAAGGAATACATGTATTTCTTGTACCTCTACACTATAAGGAACACTTACAAACCTAGTATGTTGCTGCAGAAATGGGGTACTCGGGTATCCATCTAAAAACCTTACATTCTTCAATCTCAGCAAGCATTTCCTTATAATTAATTATCTTCTTTTCAGAATTTTTGTCAGCACCCTTAAGCTTTTCAAAGGCATAAAGGTTTCACCTTTCACTAAAAACCACAGTGTTTATATCATCTGATTTCCTTTTTAGCCTGGCAGAGATGACTGATTAAGTCAAGAAGAAAGGGTACAAAGAGGAGAGGACAAAATTTTGTGACTGATCTCAGGAATAATGTGTAGATCAGGTCTTGGAGCTTCAGTATCCAGGATTGTCCCCTATGTACAATATACACACCATATATATCAACTTAATATTGGTTCTACAGAACCTAATTCATCAACACTCATCAAGTATTTTTAGCTGTTTTGGTGGCATGTGCTGGAACACAGGCATGGTACCGTGTTCAAGTAAATGCAGAAGGCAATCAAGTGAAATTGAGAAAAAGGATGTTTTAAAATGGAACGTAGGGAACATGTTCTCAGAACCAACAAGTCTGAATGCTTCCATAACCTGGTCCCTGGGCTCAGGGAAACACAAGTCTGATTAGAATTTCAGTGTTTGTATAAATCTATCCTAACAACAAGCAGTAAAGACAATATATAGAATAAGTAATATTATCTCAGATTCTGGTGTGTTCTTCCCTCCACCCCCCAACAAATACTCTGCCCACTAAGCAATGCTGTCTCTCTGGCATATTAAAAAAGACAAAAAAAAAGAAAATGGACTGAGAAAGTCAACGGACATTGAAGTCTATGTGAATCTACCCAATGTGTATGTGAAATATGCAACAAAAAGCCTATGAAATGATTAATGTCTCAGAATGACAGATTTACCATAAAATGTCAAAGTGCAGGTAATTGGTGAAATAGTTAAAGTGAATTCATACTGTCTTTAAGAAAAAGAAGTAAAACCACAACAAAAACTCCTGTTGAAAAGCTCTAGAAAATGGGTGCTAAACAAAATCTCAAACAAATATGCATGCAAGAAGTCTTCACTCTATTGCTTAGTGGACAGCGAATGAGAAAAGTTGCTGTGTCAAAAGGGAAGGCAATGCTGAGCACTATGCATGGAGATAACGCAAAGGACAAGTCTGATTATCCAACCCAGGACTTTACATTGGTAACTTCTAAAGTAAATGTGGTCAATGTATGCAAATATGACAAATCAAGTGTAACTGTATGTTGGATTAATATGTTTTTAAAAGTCACAGGCATCAAAACAGGAGGCAAGAAATCTACAGGAACACCACGTCTCAGACAGATAAATGACAGCAACAGCTTGTGATGAAAGCACCATGGCACATCATCATGGTGATTTACACAACTCACAAGGTAGCACAAAATCAGTGATTCTGGCAACAGGTGGCCTTGCTCAGATTCAGCTGGGATAAGTAGTTGCAAAGATGAATATATAGATGAAAGAAGATGGCTAGTGCAGAATACGCAAGAATGAGTGCAACAATCAGACGAAATCCCATCCACTTTCACAATACGGAAAACAAATCCCTACCTGGTCAAACCAAAGATGCTTTATGAATATCAACCCAGAAAACAAGATAATCAGAAAAACAATAAATAAATAAATAAATAAACAAATGTCTAGATATCAGAAACATATTTAGGGGTTGATAAAACAATTAAGGCAGCCTCTCTCTCCTTCAGTACTGCCTTTTCCTCTCTTCAAAGCAGAATGAAAATACCTGTATTAACCCCCCCTCCTGTATCTAGCGCTTACAGTAGAAGCAGTGGTTACCTGTAAAGAGTGAGAACTAGCTTATACTTAAAATGTAATCTCTTGTAATAAGAATAACTTGAAAGTTTGCTGTTTTATCACAGAAGCTTTAGAAAGTCACCTGGCAAGAATCAAAAAGGCAAAGCCATTGGGAAGTTTAATTTCTACTAAAATGTCAATGTAATAATAAATAATAATAATTATAAAATGGATAATAATTAAAGGAAGTTAATTCTTTCATTTTTATTTTAAATAGAAGACTATGCAACAGATATTTTACACATACTTAATTACCACTGTTTATTTTGAAAAAAATTCAAAAGCAAAAGTGCTCACAGATCCATTCAATCTGAATTTATTACCATGAAATTCAATATAAACTTCCTGCTATTCATCCAAGAGAAGGAGAAAACCAGGGCTTATTGTAAAGCATGATCAATAGAATAGCATAAGTATATTATGCACTCCTGGAAGAGTAAGGCATATTATTTTCTTCAGGATTTATATTACTGTTTGAAATATTTAAAAAAAAAAAACCCAAACCCAAAAACACCACCACCAAAAACCAGCTGAAGTAAACAGGAATTCAGCAACACAGTAATCAAGTTACCCATTCCTAGAGAACACTGTGGGTTTGGAGAATTCCCTAGGATTTCACTTCTGTGGGCTAGGGGTTTAAAGTCCTCTCTGCTTATTCCCTCCAACCCAGAAAAGAGCAATGTAATTCAGCCTCACCAGCACAGCTTGGCCCTTTGCAGAGTTTTATAAAGATATTTGTGTATATTAATAGACAGACTTTGGGATAATTCTTATTTCAAGCTTCCTCCCTCCCAAATGTATTTTTTCTAGTTGATATATTACAAAGTAATAAACCAAACATCTATTTATATTCTTAGCTTGACAATTTTTACAGGCCTCCAAAGACACATTCAAGTCTTTGATGGCATGGGAGGAAAATTCAATACCCAGTAGAATATTCTATGTTAGGGAATGTTTTGACGGAGCTACACGATTCTGATGACAAGGTGGAGTGCTTATGGGTGAGGATGAGAGGGAAGGCCGATAAGGCAGATATTGTGTTGGGAGTCTGTTAGAGACCACCTGACCAGGTTGAAGAGACGGATGAATCATTCTACAAGCGGCTGGCAGTAGTCTCAGAATCGTGTGCCTTTGTCCTCGTGGGGGACTTTAACTTTCCAGATATCTGCTAGAAATACAACACAGCAGAGAGTAAACTATCCAGGAGGTTCCTGGAGTGTGTGGAAGATAACTTCCTGACACAGCTGGTAGGTGAGCCAACCAGGGGAGGAGCCTTGCTAGATCTGTTGTTTATGAACAGGGAAGGCACTGGTGGGAGGTGTGATGGTCGGAGGCTGTCTTGGGTTTAGTGACCATGAAACGATAGAATTTTCAATTCTTGGTGAGGCAAGGAAGGTGGTCAGCAAAACCATCACTATGGACTTCCAGAGGGCAAACTTTGGCCTATTCGAGGCACTGGTTGAGAGAGTCCCTTGGGAGATGGTCCTGAAGAGCAAAGGGGTCCAGGAGGAATGGACATTCTTTAAGAAGGAAATATTAATGCCTCAGGACCAGGCTATTCCCATGTGCCGCAAGTCGAAGCGCCGAGGAAAACGACTAGCCTGGCTGAACGGGGAGCTTTTGCTAGGAGTCAAGAAAAAAAGGAGAGTTCATCATCTCTGGAGGAAAGGGTGGGCAACTCAGGAAGAGTACAGGAATCTTGTTAGGTCATACAGAGAGAAAATTAGAAAGGCAAAAGCTCAGCTAGAACTCAATCTGGCTACTATTGTAAGGGACAAGAAAAAAATGTTTTTAAAATATGTGAACAGTAAAAAGAATCCCAAGGAGAATATCTATCCTTTAATGGATACAGAAGGGAATGTAGCAACCAGAGATGATGAAAAGGCCGAGGTACTTAATGCCTTCTTTGCCTCAGTCTTTAATAGGGAGACCAGTTATCCTCAGGGTACTCCGCCCCCTTAGCTGGAAGGCAAGGATGAAGAGCAGAACATAGCCCCCTTAATCCAGGAGGAAATAGTTAGTGACCTCCTACGCCATCTGGACACTCACAAGTCTATGGGACCAGATGGGATCCTTCCAAGAGTACTGAGGGAACTGGCAGAGGTCCTTGCCAAGCCACTCTCTTATCATCTATCAGCGATCCTGGTCAACAGGGGAGGTCCCAGAGGACTGGAGGCTTGCCAATGTGATGCCCATTTACAAGAAAGGTCGGAGGGAGGATCCGGGGAACTACAGGCCTGTCAGCCTGACCTCAGTACCAGGGAAGATTATGGAATGGTTTGTCTTGAGAGCACTCACATGGCAAGTCCAGGGTAAGAAGGGGATCAGGCCCAGTCAGCATGGGTTTACAAAAGGCAGATCCTGCTTGACCAACCTGATCTCCTTCTATGACCAGGTGACCCGCCTAGTGGATGAGGGAAAGGCTGTGGATGTTATCTACCTTGACTTCAGTAAGGCCTTTGACACTGTCTCTCATGGCATACTCCTTGAGAAGCTGGCATTTCATGGCTTAGATAAGCGTACTCTTTGCTGGGTGAAAAACTGTCTGGATGGACGAGCCTAGAGGGTTGTGGTGAATGGGGTGAAATCCAGCTGGCAGCAGGTCACAAGTGGTGTTCCTCAGGGCTCGGTGTTGGGCCCTGTTCTGTTTAATATCTTTCTCAATGATTTGGATGAGGGGATTGCGTGCACCCTCAGCAAGTTTGCAGACGACACCAAGTTGGGAGGCAGGATCGATCTGCTTGAGGGTAGGGAGGCTCTACAGAGAGATCTGGAGAGGCTGGATCAATGGGCCAAGGCCAGTTGTATGAAGTTCAACAAGGCCAAGTGCCAGGTCCTGCACTTTGGTCACAACAACCCCATGCAGCACTACAGGCTTGGGGAAGAGTGGCTGGAAAGCTGCCTGGCAGAGAAAGACCTGGGTGTGCTGGTTGACAGCTGGCTGAGTATGAGCCATCAGTGTGCCCAGGTGGTCAAGAAGGCCAACGGCATCCTGGCCTGCATCAGAAATAGTGTGGCCAGCAGGAGCAGGGAGGTGGTTGTTCCCCTGTACTTGGCACTAGTGAGGCCGCACCTCGAGTACTGTGTTCAGTTTTGGGCCCCTCACTACAGGAAAGACATTGAGGTGCTGGAGTGTGTCCAGAGAAGGGCAACCAAGTTGGTGAGGGGCCTGGAGCACTAAGTCTTATGAGGAGCGGCTGAGGGAACTGGGGTTGTTTAGTCTAGAGAAGAGGAGGCTGAGGGGAGACCTTATTGCTCTCTACAACTACCTGAAAGGAGGTTGTAGTGAGGTGGCTGGAATAGGATGAGAGGAAATGGCCTCAAGTTGCAGCAGGAGAGGTTTAGGTTGGATATTAGGAAAAATTTTTTTACTGAGAGGGTTGTCAGACATTGGAATAGGCTGCCCAGAGAAGTGGTTGAGTCACCATCCCTGGAGGTATTCAAAAAGCGAGTAGACGGGGTACTTCAGGACATGGTTTAGTGGGCATGGATGATGGTTGGACTTGATGATCTTGAAGGTCTTTTCCAACTTAAATGATTCTATGATTAAGAAACAAGTACTGATACTATGGGTTTTATTTGGCATTGCTTATTTTCTCTAAGCAGAACTGAGCTAACATCCAAATTGATGTCAGAGTTACTGTGATGTTTTCTTCATTCTCCCCACAGTAACGTGCCTGAAGAGGAGCTGAGAACAGGCCAGTCACAAGGCAAAGAAGAGCAAAGCAAAACTTCAATGCATATGGCACATGCAGAGCTGCAATAAGTGTATGGCAAAACATTCAAGGGAGACTAAGACACTGCAGTTCGCAACTCCTTGCTACTCTGTTCAAGGCTCATTCAAAAGATCCATGCATATTTGTGGCTGAAAAGCAACCATAAGGAACTGAAGGTAGAAGTGGCAAAAAGAAAAGACAAATGAACAATTTTAAAACCTTCTTGTAATCCTGAATCACCACTAAGAAACATAACTTAAAAGAAGCTAGATCTTTTTTCAATCAAACTAAACTCAGCTAAAATAAAAGCTAGCAAATGAAATGTTAGATGCAGGGTTTTCCTATTTCTGAGAGGCTCCTGATGCTCTGAAATGGAATACAAATCTGGTTTCTCTCTGTGAAATCTTAATTCTTTGTGCTTAATAAGGTAGGTCTGTGAAGCTGGAGCCTCTTTCTTCTTTTGCTTTATTAGAATATTTCAAAATGTGAGCATATAAACACAAGGAAAAATATGTACTTCAATGCCTCCATCATTCAGGGCTTTTAAGCTCAATAATTACACAAAATGACCCTTTACATCTGTCTGACTTGCTCCAGTAGGCATTACTAGCGGCATAATGAACAGATTAATGAGAACACTCAGTTTATTTTTGTGAAGCGAGACTTGAAATTGAGCTTAACAATGTAGCAATTTCCCAGACATCTTGCTCGGGTATATTTCATCTTTGTATTGTATGACTACCTACACTGAGTTCAGCAACTCTGGAAGAGGCATTTGGATTTCACACAATTGCTGTGAAATTTGCTACATGTAAAATAGGATGAACCATGGTGGAAACAGACTCTGTTTGACAGAAGAGGTACAACAACAGTTTCGCTGTGAAATTAACTTAATGTAAAATAGGATGAAGTGTGGTCAAAATACTCTGTTTGACAATGCAGGTACAAGAGCAGTTCCTTTTATTCTGTTCCACCCTGCACTTGGGAGCTCAGGTGTGAGACAGAATTAAGAATTATACAAAAATTATGAAAAATCTTCTTTTCTCATTCTAGGTATGACAGGACAGTAGATGCAAGCAATGCTGACAGGAAGCAACACAAAAAGTGATGTGAGCGTACAGGCAGTTGGAAAGGCAAGCCAGCTGAGAAATGTTCAAGTTGTTTTATTATGAGAGAAAACAGTCGTATGAAGTGGTTAAGGAGAAGAATGATGGATGAAAATGGATGTGAGGAAATTCTAGAGATGGGATCACAGAGTGAAGTGGAGGAACTAGAGGAGGAGAGGAGGGAAAAGCTGCTTTGTTTGTGGCTAAACATAAGGAACTACATATATAAGTACGTTAACGTGCCACATGCAGTTACAAGGAAAGGTATTCACACACTTCAAATATCTCTACAGCAAAAGAAATAATCACATCATGATAGAGATTAGCCTGGTTTCACAAAAGTACACCCAGAAAAAAAAATCCAAAATTGAGTTTGTCACTAACATTGTATAAAGCACAAGTATTTTCTCACTTGAAGTCCTTAGACAACACGCAAAACACTCTTCTTTACATCTGAAAATTGGTTTAGAACTTTTAAGTGCATGACCTAGATCTCTCTAGGTGTTCTTTACCTGTGATTTATTATGAAAGGAAATACAGCAGTGCCTGAAAACTGGAAATGCACATAGTACATCATAGGATAGAAATATAGAAACCCTGGACAAGAGCAGTAAACCTCAAAGTTGAAATTTATTCTTGAATAATCATTCAGAAGACAGTTAATAAGTTTTGTTAATGAATCTTGCATCCACATCCCAAAGGGCCTTTCATGTGAAAGGACTAATTACATTCATAAAAAAAACTATAGAAAAAAAATGAGGGGAACTGAACTGAGAATTTAGGATTTGAAATAGTTATTATATAATAAAAAGATAATAAGCAATGGAAATGTGAAATTAAGTTTGGAAGTTTTTAAACATTTATCATAACAGTAGTATACTCTTAATTAGTCCAGCAGGGGAGAAAAAAAAAAAAGATATAACGCAATATGTTACAAACCTTCTGAAAATGAAGTCATGCCCTCCACAAGAAAATCATAAAACTGTCCCAAATCAGCCATATAGACACTTGATACCAGCTGCCTTAGAACTGCCCATCAATAAACAATATTCATTGTCTCCCAAATTCTAGCAAGACCCTTTTCTCCTATTGGGGAATTGAACATGGTATGTTTGCTGCCAATGGATTAGATCCATTTCATAATAACTACACAAGAGAACTTTAAAGAACAATAGTTGATAACTGTTGTGATAGCCTGTTTCGTATTTGTCTTTACAGGGCTTATTTTATCAAAAGTGTCATTAACTCTGAAGTCTGACTTCTACTGGCCTTTGCTATCTTCTGTTTTTTGTTTGACTTTCAGACTCCTTGTCAGCAAGTTCTTCTAACAAGTGCAGGTCTCTATTGTTTGACACTAATGCACTCAAGCCCACTTATCATAAATATTTAAAAAAATAGGATGGAACATGACTGTTTTTCATTACTGTCATACTGTGTAGAGAAAAACAGCTTATTGTGGAAAAGAAAAAAAACCAGCCTCCATAAAGCATTTGAAAATTGACAATTACACAACTAGTATGCATTAATTGGCTCTCACTTAGATAAGGTATGCAAGCTTCCCCTGTGAAGATAACAGACATCCAGTTTCTGTTTTCAGCCTTTTAAAACTGGGAGAAGAGGAGGTTAGGAGTAGCCCGTCAGTTCCTGGTGTTGAGCATTGAATTATTAACTGTCAGAAAATACTACATTAAAAATAACATTAATACAACCCAAAGCAGCATACTGATAGTTTAAAGGGGAAGTTCATGCTTCAGTAGACAAAATCAATATTTAAACATAATCTACTTTTCTTTCTCATGGTTTTGTTTGCCACTTACTGATCATCAAAGGTGTCTGTTGAAGTCTCTGTTTGCTATGTTTATGGTTCATCCTACCCCTTGTGCCACAGATTCAGCAAAATGATTTGGCGACTACACAGGACACTTGGGAGACAGCACGCTAATGACTTTCACAAAGGACTGTAAGTCCACTGAAAGTCCGGGTAGACAGTAAGTCAGGCAGCAAACAACAAAGGAAACAACTCTCATCAACATGTCTTTGAAGACAGGAAAGTGAATAGAGAATATTACTAGCAAAGTAAATTTTCTCATTGCAAGTATTCTGTCTCTTCAAATGTGGGCCGCTGTGAAATTCTCCCATGTTTTAACTCCATCCACTTCCATTTGCTACTGCAGCATATCCTACACAGAAAAGCAAGTGAGTTATTTTTCTGGAGTCTACTGCTGTATATTAAACACCAAACTAAAGTCAGAAAGGGTAAACCCAGGATTTCAAAACCTTATCAACCACTTAGACTGCACTCACATCTCCGAAATTTGTAAGAGAAACAGATGTAATCTGGAGTATACTTTTTGGAAAGAATTCATATTTTAGCCTGACACAAATACATGTATAATGATTCTTAGTTGACTGTTGCTCTGGGAGGTACTTGTAGTCAAACAGGCAATCATAGTCCCATGCAGGGACATATCTACTCATTTTCTTTAAGCCTAAGTCATGACAATTTTTATACCAATGCAGGATTAGTCCTTTTTGGGCTGGGCTGGCCAAGTATTCATCTAAAAAATTAGGATTTGGCTGAGACAAAAAATAGTTTCAAAATTTGACCACATTAACAAAAGATTTGATCCATTTCTTTCAGGTCAGAGAGGAGTGCGGCATTCATAAGCATACAGAGAACAAAGAGATGAGGGTGCTGTTGCTTCCACCCTGTTACGCTGTAGTGTGGTTAAGGCAAATTGCTGAATGCAGGAATCTTTAACTGTCTGCCTAAACCTGGTGATGAGTCAAACCCAGGCACAGTGCCCGAGTTTGATTCTTGCTTTTCCTTGGAGAGTGCCTGAATCACTTGACTAAAAGGCAGTCAGAGGCAGATTTCTCTCTGTTGGAGCTGTGCTGTTTGCATAAATTACCAATGTAACCATGGTAAGAGGAAAGACAGAGACAGAAAAAACAAACCAACAATCTTTTGCATCCAGCAGGAATATCTTTACCATTACACTATGACAGTAAGCCAGACAAACTGTACCACCTCTGCCTTACTACAACATCTGTTAATTTTGGGTAAAATTCAACTCTTCATCTCATCTGTTTGTTGTTGTTCAAATTACACAGAGTGAAAATAACTTGTTTGTTTTCAGGGTAAAAGATACACATTTTCAATTTGTTTTGAGATGCCTTTTTTTTTTTTTTAAACTTATAGAACTAAACCAAAAAGTCAGTTCTTCACATATTCCTACCAGTGACTGGTTCAATTTTCTTCATTAAGATGTCTCCATCACAATATCGAAACCGTACCCAATAATTTTAAATAAGGGCCTTCATCCAGTTCCTGAGTCACTGGATGACGATGTCTCTTCTGTTCTACATTCAACTGGTCTTGAGTACTAAGAGTATGGCTTGTTAGGTCACAGTACCATGTTTCAGTATTTTTCAGTAACATAAAAGTGGTCCAGCTCTGACAGTATGCAGTTATGATTCTCTGTACTTTACAGACCTGTCCTAACATTTGTAGCATTTGGCAGTTATATAGTATTTTATATATTTATTTTACATATTTAATATATATAAATATATAATATATAAATATACATATATTATTGTATATGTTTATTTTTCTATATGATACATGTTCTTATTTATATAGTATTTAGAGTTATCAACCTGCCATTACAATCAAAATAATTTTTGAGCTGAAGTAATTTCAGCATTTCTGCAAATCCTATTTGAAAAGAAAATTTAACATATTTAAAGGGTTTTCTTTTCTGTGGTGGTGTGACTGTAAAAAAAAAAATCCAATTTGCTGATCATAAAGGGCAAGAGATTTAAATTGAACATGAAAAAGTGCTGTCAAATGCGAAGAAATCACCTGAAAATTGAAGGGGGTGTTGAGGGGACAAACCTTTCAATTTAACTCAGATACAGATGATACAGTTTTTAAGAGTAACTGCAGAGGATAGAAAACTTTCAAAGAGAAGTAAAATTTTTTCAAATTGATGCTTTTCTTTATTTTTCTTTTTTTTCTAGTCCTTGTTAAATTGAATTGTTCTGGAGTCCACTGAGCTTTTGTAAGTGTAAGTTTCAGGACCAGGTCTTTGTCTTTGTTCAGAGCAGATAGTTACAGACAGTACTAGGACACTAAGTCTGTAGACTTCAAGGTTAAAGACTGGCATTTTGCCAGCTGGATGCCTGTCTGTCAGAGCAAGAAGGTAGGCAAAATGCAATTCTGTAATCCACATGAAAATAGTTCCTGCAGCCACAGCTTTGAGAACTTCCAGAGCACCTACATTTTGAATCAAGATCTTGAAGTATACCATGAGAAGGCAGCTATCTTTACATCAGGGATCATAGAATCATTTAGGTTGGAAAAGACCTTCAAGATCATCAAGTCCAACCATTAACCATGCCCACTAAACCAGGTCCTGAAGTACCCTGTCCACTCGCTTTTTTAATAACTCCAGGGATGGTGACCCAACCACTTCCCTGGGCAGCCTATTCCAATGTTTGACAACCCTCTCAGTAAAAAAATTTTTCCTAATATCTAACCTAAATCTCCCTTGCCTCAACTTGAGGCCATTTCCTCTCGTCCTATCTCCATCCACCTGACAGAAGAGACCAATGCACCTATACTTGTCCAAGGTTAAGGCTTTAAAAAAAAAAAAAAAGTGTGTTTTGCACATGGTGAGTAGATACTTGAACTGGGCAGTCAATCAGCAATTCCACCTGCACTGTGCATACTTCAGCAAGTGCTCCTTTTGACTGTTAGAGGCTATTAGTATCAAAATGTACAAGGAAAAAGTACAAAAAGATTCTGATTCTGAGTCCCTCTACCTTATGTGGTTTCAGGTTTCTAGTGCTCCCACTGCTGGAGGTAGACAAAAAGATGAATTTTATCTGTTACACTGAGATACCTTTGAGAATGATTAAATCTCCTTTACTCTTTCTCCAGACTTGCAGGCAGAACCCAGGTTTTCTGCTCATCCATACCCTGTCCTTTACAGACAGTGAAAGGACATGTCAAGTTCTCCTTCACCAACACATCTAGACCACACTGTAACACGTTTGAATTGCACTATTTGTTAAGACATAGAATATAAACTTTAGAAAAATGTGTATCAACAGTGTTGCTAGGAAGGACTGAATAACTCTCTTGCTTGATGTGACAAACTGAGATACACCTCTGAATTTGTAAAATCAATTTTGTTTTGGTTGGCACAAATACAGAATGGGTGGGGTCTGTCCCCATGTCGTGGTTTAACCCCAGCCAGCAACTAAGCACCACGCAGCCGCTCACTCACTCCCCCCCCATCCAGTGGGATGGGGGACAAAATCAGGAAAAGAAGTAAAACTCCTGGGTTGAGATAAGAACGATTTAATAGAACAGAAGAGACTAATAATGATAATGATAACACTAATAAAATGACAACAGTAGTAATAAAAGGATTGAAATGTACAAATGATGCGCAGGGCAATTGCTCACCACCCGCCGACCGACACCCAGCCAGTCCCCGAGCGGCGAATCCCTGCCCCCCACTTCCCAGTTCCTAAACTAGATGGGACGTCACATGGTATGGAATACACTGTTGGCCAGTTTGGGTCAGGTGCCCTGGCTGGGCATGAGAAGCTGAAAAATCCTTGACTGTAGTCTAAACACTACTGAGCAACAACTGAAAACATCAGTGTTATCAACATTCTTCACATACTGAACTCAAAACATAGCACTGTACCAGCTACTAGGAAGACAGCTAACTACATCCCAGCTGAAACCAGGACACCCCATACGAGCTGATGACTTCAATTTTGTCCCAGGAAAGAAAACATACCTTATGGAAAGCTGACTCAGGGAAAAGGAGGGAAATAAGATTTTTGTAAGTCTGAGCTTCCCTGGGGATCAGCCAGGAGATCATACCCTATCAACATCCACTTAATACTGAGCATACCTGTCTTCTGGATATGTAACGTATAAATTTGCAGCCTGTCTTTTCAGTCCCATGACTGACAAGGATCTGGGTCATTCTTTATTTGGAATTAGAACAATCAAATGGTTTAAGAAGGCTATCAACACTGAATTATTCTTCCATACTAGAAGAATGGGTTTTATCAGCAGACCAAATAATTGCAGAAAAGCTAATGGAGAGTTGTGAGAGACTGAAAGAGTTAATGTCTCAAACATTGTGGTGGGGCAAGTTCTGCTTAAAGACAAACCCAGCATGGCAAGGAACCAAGGTCAAAAGCCCATCAGTTCAGACATCAGCAACAGGAGGGGGAGGGTGTGCTGGAGGGTGCCCAGCTCCCTGTTCTGATACAAAGATCAAACAATGGCCATGTCTGCAGGGAAGGAGAAGTTACTCCACAAACAACCCTCAAGCCCAAAGGCTCACAAACTGCTCATTAGCCTAATATGTTTGAGTGCCTGCCTGAAGGAGGGGCAAGGATGATAAAAGGACACTAACTGAGGCCCCAGGTGCGCAACCCCACCGGAATTGGACCCCTTGGCTGACTGAACCAACGCCGGACCCAGGACCAGTGAAATCTTTCTCTCTTCCTTTTTCTCTCTCTGCCTTCTTCTCTCTTTCCTTTTCCACAATCCCTACACCTCATCCCTTTAAGACATAAGGCCACTGACCAAGTCTGGGACTAAGAGGGCATCCAGCCGCCCTGGGCCCTTCTCTGAGGAGGAGTCTAGAAAGCAAGGGGGTCTGCTCTGAACTTCATGACTTGACAGGAGAGATCTCCTTATTCCCTGAACTGATGTGTATGGTTACCCTGGGTTACACAGTTTACAGAAGCAGTCTTACGCCAATTCCTGTTGTGAGAAACCCTGCCACCTACTACCATGCCTCCCCAGTTCAGTTTGCTTCTGTCATGAATAAAATCTTTAACTGATCATTTGGTGGTGTTTCACCTTAATTTAGCCCAGGGGAATTTTGAATTAAACACGACTCCCTGGTCTGTCCAGTCTGGGCTGTGACAAGAGTATACATATGGAGAGTATTCATGCCCAATTTCTCCTGATTTAAGTATACAAATGAAAATTAAAGAGTTTTTCTCTCTCTTTTTAGAAGAATGTTTTTTCTGTGGAAGGGTCCTGTTCAAAGACAGAGTGGTCAGTGCATGTAAGACAGGTACTCTGCTTCTGAACAGAGACAAGGTCAAGCGTAGGTAACTGATCTGTTATGGTTTCATCCTTAGCCTCACTCTCCCTGCCCCCTTCAAATATCATACATTACATTTATGTGCTTTGATATGAGAGAAAGGCATTTGATTAAGAAAATCCTTTACCAAGCCTGCCCTCTTTCTTCTCCTACCATGTTTCTCAATGCAGGGTGACGTGACACCAAGGTAACAATAAACACATCAACTCTGGAGAAACATAGTTTAACTTCCAGTGATCACAAAACCAAGGGTATGGTAGGCAGACTGAGAATAAGCAATCAAACTGATTGTTTGAAGATCCAGTACTGATTTGGATCTTCAGAACTTGATTCTGGTTTGAAAGTCTAGGTACTCAGCCACACTAGAAGCTATTACCTCCTGAAGTTGTATTTACAAGGGTCTACAGGTAGTAAACTACAAGTTATGTCATGATCATTCTTTTCATAGTCAAATAGTCACCTATGTAAGTGCTGAACAAAAGGATTAAAAAAAAACCCCAAACCAAAAAAAACCAGTTTCTAGTTCTGACTTTGTGCAAATAAGTGGAAAAAAAATAAACTCACTTGCAGGAAATTTTTGTGCGATCGGCCACCATAGTCCACTGCTGCTGATTCGTTGAAACCTCAATGTAGTAGCTGTAGCTCCGATCATCACAGTCCCAAAGTAGCAACCTAAGTACAAAGAAGTTGTTGGGTGATAAGTAAAATAAACTTTAAACCAAGCTGCTTAAGTCTTCCAGTCCTTTATTTCCTCCTCTTAATCCTTTATAAATTTAGCTGTTTCTTTTGGAACATCCCTCTAACACTCAACAAGGTCTTTACTGTTTCTGTCATCTCAAACTTGACTATCTCTATTTTTACTATCCTAAGGCCAGTAATAGACTTACAGGCCTATAATAACCATCTTACTAACATTAATCTATTACATTCAACCAATTACTTTTAATTTATTTCAAAGTCAATAAATGAACTAATTTATTTGGCATGTGGCATTGCCTGCTGTAAACCTGAATCAAAGATCTGTTTGGAAAGGTCAGTTTAAGAGGGGAAAAAAGATTCTGGTGACTAAAAAGATTACACTGTCTTCTTAAATGTATTCTCTTTTTTTTTTTTTTTGGTAAATCCATCAGAAATATTAAAAAAAAAAAAAAGCAAGTAGGAAAATGGGAATTCCCAGTCCTGGTTCATCATAATATGAGAAAAAAGGCAATGAATTGTTGACCAAATTGTTAAAAAGACAGAAGAAAAAGGAATAAAATAGAGGTCTCAAGGACTCATTCCACACTCATTCTAACAAACATGCAGCTCTTGAGGAAGGGCACTAAATAACATATTGAACAGCCTTCAATTTCCATACTTTTCTCTCAGAGAGGAAGATCTAAAGCATCAGTGATGTGATTTAACTTAAGTATATCATTCTCAAAAAACACATCTGCAAATATTGTGTCTTCTCTACTTCTTCTCTTTATATGGAGATTATCTCCCTGTTGTAAGAGATATTTGAAACCTCACCATCATTCCTCAATTTCATTTTATTTCTAAGGATATGAATTAAAGCAAAACCAAGAACCTTGCCTCTCCTCTCCCTCTCAGTGGATGGATTGAGATATGTGTACTTAGGAAAGATATCCAGCACAGAATGCCTTCTTTCCCCAAAACTATGAAAAATTCTATCCAGCATGTTTGCAAACCAATATGGAGCATTCTTTTTTCCAATGAAGCATCTACAAATGACAAGAGGGTATTTAAACAACTTAAAGGGGCAATAGACTGGCCAGAACAGAGGCAGACACTTCTGCAATTTCTTCTTTAGAAGCAGTTAAATGTTGTCCATATTTTGATATAAATTCAATGGCAAACATGACATCAAAACCAAAATTTAAAAAATCTTTTCTATTTGAGTTAGAGGTGACTGAAAGCAAAAACCACATGCTGCATTTACCATTCTCTGAAATAATGATCTCTTGTCAACCCACCCCAAGTTTTTGAATTGTAATATTCTAAGTGAACAATCCACATTATGTCTTCATGGAAAATCATGTTTTGCTGATTTTATTTTTGTTAAAGCTCTTATTCCCTGAGCCCTTAATCAATACAGCAATGGAAAATAAATACTGCAATATATTGGCTGTTACCAACTGCTGTTGTCCCTCGATCCTCAGGTTCTTGTCAACACTTACTAGGATTACTGCTTAAGTCTGGCTATTTGTTACAGAAGCAAATGAACCTGCTGTAGTCAGATAACCAAAGCACAGCTAGCTACCCAAAATAGCTGTAACTGCAATGATTACCTAAATGAGAATAACTATAGCCACACACAGAGACAGAGAAGTGCAAAAGCCAGGTAATACGGCTAACCTGGCTTCTTTCTCAAGCTGTGAGGAAGAACTTCCACAGATCCGCATTTTTTAAAGTGCAATAGATAAGGATCCATTGATTATCAATGAAAATAGCTGAGACACGCACAAAAAGAAAAGGAACTTGTGCCCCAGTACAGACTTTCCCAGACACAGAGTTTCAAGCTGTCTCTCTTTAATTGCCTTTCAGAAGAGTGCCCAAGTTTTATATTATAAATTCCTTTCTTCCAGTTGAGAAAGTCTTTCTTGCTTTCAGCTGCTACCTCTTCTAGGAGGAACGTAACTGCAAAAATTATTGCTCACTTTCAACATTTAAAAACCAACACTGCTAGAGGGGGAAAATGACCTAGCCAGTTGCTGAATGCAGAATCCTTCCTCTTACAGAGAGATGCTGTCACAAGCAGAAGCGGGACCATCTTCGGAATTTGGTTATTAAGGACACATGTGTCTGTATCTTTGCCCTAAAAACCAGTGCTATTACCTTCTCTTCAAAACAATCTTGTTTAGCTCTGTTTTTTAGGTTTTGGAATCGCAGCATTCAAAGTGGAATTGGGTCTACTGGACAAGCAGATTTAAAATAAACTCCCTAGATGCTCTCAAGTGAACCCAGCTCATTAATATTATCAAAAATAATAAGCTATCAAAAATAGCTTTAAGATGCCAAAATAAAACACTTTTAGCAGAAGCCTTTTAGCACATATTAATACTGTCTATTTGCAAATTAAAAAATTCAGAGCTGACCTAGTTAAAAAAAAAAAAAAAAAGTTGCCTGTGGCATCATGAAAGACTTAAAAAAAACCCAAAACAAAACAAAACAAAACCCCAAAACAAAAAAAACCAAAACCCAAACCCCACACCCTAGAAGAAAACCACCCAACCCCAACTGCTCTCCCTCTGGTTCATCAGATCCTCCTCATTCTACTTTTCTATAGCCTGAAGGTCTCCAAACGCTGAAGAGACTGAAGTGCATTTTTTTTGTAAGAAAAAAAAACAATAAAAAAGTTTATGGATTAAAATCCTGGATTTGGTAACTACTAGTAATCAACAGAACCTGAACTGATTTAAGATCTGTATTTAAACGAAGCCTTCTAAGTGATAAAAAGAGGGTAAAGCAAAAACATACATAAATTTCCTTTCTTTTAAAAAGGCTATTAAAAAGTAGCTAATTATGCTTTTCAATAGGATCCTTTTCATCATGGGTGCTCAGTGTTGTTTCCTTGGTCCATGTTTTCAAAGCTATGATCAAGAGTTTGAATATCAGAAGCACACTGGTGACTGTAATTTCAACTAACAATACTCTAATTAAAACACAACTGACTTGGCTTTAGAGCAGAAAGCTAACAGGACATATGTGTTCCTTTTAAGAATGTGTATAATTGCTCTCTCCCAAAACAATGTAGCCCAAGTTAAATAGGTTTAAAAAGACACATGGCTTAGAATTATTACAAACTAAATAATGAATGAATGAAAGTTGGCACAATCTTTCCCAAAGTGACTTAGCATGAATGCTAAATGTAGATTTTTGTTTCTTTGGGACTTGTGAAAGAAAATAAAAAGTTCTTTCTTCACCTCCCTGCAGTAGCTTTTTTAGGAAAGACTGGGGAAGGAGACTGATGACAGAATCTATTTGGAATTTAGTCTGCATGAAATGCCTTTCTGGATAAGCAGTGAAAAACTTTCAGGTGATTACATGAATATTCACCAGTGCACACTGAGCACAAGGGCCACTTTTAATGCCAGGTACAGTAATCTTTGAAACATGTTCTAGGCAAACTACCAGGCTAAACTTTTGTAGAGAAGCTATGTTTTGATAAGATGGATATTAAATGACAGGAAGAAGAATATTCCACTTAAAAAGTCAGAACTATTCTCCTTGGAAATGCATCTGTTTATAGCAAAATTGCCCATGTTCCTACGACTTTCCATATTAGAATAAAAAGCTAAACTGGCTCTTGTTAGTAAATCTTGCCCTTAGGATTGAGAAGGAAAAGAGGAATGAAGCTTTATCCAGCTCTCTCCCTGCAACATTGTGAGATTTAAACATATTTCTCATATGCCACTTCTTTGGGTATCTAAAGTCTAAGCCTGTTAATCATTTAATATGGTACTGTTATTTACATCACATGCTGACAATGCCCCATTTTCTAAAATAAAAGCTTCTCAAATATAAATAAAATTTCATATTACAGGTGTGGGAAAGTAATTATGTTGGCTACCTGTTACATCAAAAGATGTTGCAGTATTTTTTTTAACAGTATTTCCCTAAATGTCATGTGTTGCCCTATGATTGATTGTTCTGCATTATATAGGCATTTTGTGCTGTCTCTGCTTGCTTTTCATTCTTAGATTTCTGTAAAAGAGATTCTCACTGTTTAGTTCAGACTGCTATATAGCTACATATACTCAAGGTTTTAGCAGAATATTAAACAATAATAGTCATGCACCTGACAGGATGATACCTGCCTCCTGAATACTTTAAGTCAGTAGTTACCACATATAGTATAAGCATTTGATAGTACTGTATTAATAAACTACTTGCATTCTTACAGAAACCCATAAGACAGAAATTAAAACATGAGGTAGCGACAGTTGCTGAAAGGTGGGGAAAAAGACAGAAAATAATACGGAAAGGTTTTTTTATACAATTGTCTTTGCATTTTTGCCTCTGGTTGTCTATAATCCCCTTTCATTTTCTGCAGATATTTTCAGTAGATATCTTGCAGGAAACCAATCTTTCTTCAGGATCCTACAAAGGAGACAGAATTCCTGCATATTTGCTATGTGCTTATATGATCATTTATTCTGAGTTACGATTTCACTCTCAAGTCAGGCAAGCATAGAAAATAAGCAGCAAAGAAAGAAAAAAACTTCATAAGCAGAAGCAGTATGGAAAATGAGAAAGCGTAAGAGATGTATATGATGATGGTAAGCAAATACAAAACACATTAAAGCTAATTGATTTAATTTGTTAATTTAAGAATTACTCTGAATATGAAAAAGCAAAGCAGTTGGCTATCACATATTCATATTAGTAAAAAAAGTCTTTGAATAGATTAAACTGGGATAAGTGGTTAATTTACTTTTACAAAGATGCAAAATATTTCTCTTTATTTAACATGAAAACCACTATGGTAAAGAAGAATTCTGTCTCCCTCCACCACATACACTGTAACAATTCCTGTTCTTTCTTTTTTTTTGTTTATTTTTTTTTTCCTTTCTTTCTTTTTTTGGAAGTGCATAGGAAAAAAAACCCAAACCCTAGGAAGTTATCAGCCAGAGACCGTAGCATCATAGTATTACATTTCTATTCCAGATAAATGCAGGGAGAGTTAGACCGCTATTATGATATGGCAACCTTTTCAATATTAAACTTTTAGCCATTTAAAAGTTAAATAATGTTTATTATGTTAAACACACCAATTGCTGTCTTTCTGTTCCTAACTAAATGTAATAGTTTTTCTCTCATTGATAAGGGCCCTTTCAGAGAGGAAAAATAGCAAGGTTATTTTCTGTCCAGACAGGCAACAATGTTGAAAAAGTGTCTAAAGTAACATTTCCTCTGTAAACAGTTCCAAGTATCTTGTAAGCTGTTCCAAGTAGGAGTCTTGATAAAAGAACAAACCTCTTAAATAAAAAAAATGCTTTAATTTCTTTAATCTAGAAGACAATATTTAGTTACAATTATTTTAAAACAAAATCATAGAATCATAGAATAGTTTGGGTTGGAAGGGACCTTTAAAAGTCATCTAGTCCAATCCCCATGTTTTGAGGTCTTTTCTACTAGAAAATACTACTGAGAGCAGAGACTATCATTACATCTGTTTCAGAATTTCTGAGTAAATTTTGATGTGGAAGTCAAGAGCTCCAAATTTATATACAAATACCTGAAGAAGTATTTGATATTAACAAGGTTTCAACATGGTCTCCCACAGCATCCCTGTACCCAAGTTGGGATGTTACAGTTTAGATGGATAGACTACAACACAGGTAAAAATTAGCTAGATTGTTTAGCTCAACAGGTAGCAGTTAACAGTTCATCATCCACCCAGAGACTGGATGCAAGAGGAGTTCCTCTAGAGTCTATTCTGGGACCTTTCCTGTTTAATATCTTTATCAACAACCTGGACAAGGAGATGGAATGAGCCCACATCAAGCTTTCAGATGACAGCAAACTGTGTGATGCAATTGATACACTCAAGAGTATGGCTGCCATTCAGGAGGACTGATTGCCAGCCTCTAGAAAGACTAAGGACATGGGCAAAAAAGAACGTCATGAAATTCAGTAAAATCAAAAGCAAAATCCTGTACCTCAGACTAATCCACTGCAGCAGTAAATGCTACAGTCTGGCTGTGCTAAAAAGGACATGGGAGTCATACTAGAACAGAAGATGCCATTAGTTGCCTGTGTGCCTTCTCAGCAATGAAGGCTAGCAACACATGGAGCTATAGCAACAGGAACTGAGCCAGCAGAACAAGGGAAAGAGATTATTCTCCTTTACTTGACACTTGTTAGATCACATCAGGAATACTACATCCCATTTTGGACCCAACTACAACACTGACAGATCTGAGCAAGTCCAGCATAGGACTATCAAGATGATTGGGAGGTTAGAGCACACACACTGTCCAAGAGGCTGAGGAAATTGGCTTGTTTAGCCTAAGAAGGCTTGGGGTTGGAGAGGAACCTAACAGCACTTCTCAATACGTGAGAGCAAGTTATCAAAAAGACTAAGCCAGGCTCTCCATCGAGATGCACAATGGGAAAAACAAAAGACAACAGGCAAAAATTGAAACAGGACGTTCCAGATGGACTAG
Source organism: Haliaeetus albicilla (assembly GCF_947461875.1). Classification (NCBI taxonomy): domain Eukaryota; kingdom Metazoa; phylum Chordata; class Aves; order Accipitriformes; family Accipitridae; genus Haliaeetus; species Haliaeetus albicilla. The sequence goes on along the minus strand of NC_091495.1, from coordinate 21,388,677 downwards.
AGGCATAGGAAAACAGGAACCATGAAAAAAAAAAAGTACACTGTGTGAATAATTAAACATTGGAACAGACTACCCAGAGAAGTTGTGGAATTTCCTTCCTTGGAGGTTTTCAAGACCTGAGTGCACAAAGCCTTCAGTAGGATGGTCTTTCTTCATAGCTTACCCTCCTTTGATGAACAGGCTGGGCTAGATGTCTTCCTCAAGTCCCTTCCAACCCAAATGGTGCTAAGATTCTAAGACAACAGGGTGACTTTTGCAGAACGCATGCATATAAGATATACTCCTGAAACATTAAATTCTCTATGCATTTCTAATGCATACTTGAGTACCAAGAGTTCTTCTGCCTTTTTCATACTCAGAATTTAGTTGCCATGGTAACACATTCTGACTTGGGAGGCTCTCTCCAGTGGTATTCTGATTTCTATACACTGAAAGCAGCTACTACCTTTTTTTCAAAGGCTTATGTATTTACTCTCTCTGATACAAATATATTCAATGGCACATTCATGCCTCTGAACTTAGAAGATGTGTACTTTAATTCCCAATTATTCATTTAGAATCCAAACCCACAGGTCTAATGACTCAGTTTCTGGGGTAGAGCAATTCATGTTGTTCTGCAGTCACAGTGTACAGCCAGCCTAAAGAAAATGCTCCGGAAAATTTTTTTCTATTAGATGGGAGGGTGAAGTCAAGGCAGTTTTCAACCAAGGAAACAGCAGGAAAACAGGCAATGAATACAGTTCAATCAGTTGTGGAAAACATTCTGTTCAAAAAAATCTCTTGCTTTCATTAAGATGCAATATTAAGGCTTTTTACTCTAATCTATGTTTATATGCGGTTTGATTTCTGTACCGGTCACAGATTTCCTAGTGCTAAATAAAGAGACCATTGTCACCATCTTTAGCATCGCACAGTACAGGACATATTCTAGACCCTACAGCCAAAGCTGTAGCTGCCACATAGTGAAACCTCACTTCCTCACTCAAAAGGGCATCTTTCCCTTGGCCGCCTATGATCTGCAACAGACATGGTTGCAACTCAAAACACTTGTTTTTCTAGGCAGAATGCAAAAAGGGAAAGATGACATAGTGCTAGAATTTCTGTCTCTAGGTAATGCAGGTAGTCTCCTCTGTCAGAATATACCCTAGACAATGGTGTTTATTATTGTTGTATTTTAAGGCAAGTTGTTCATCTTGTTTGTACTATACATGCAGGAAAGCTGACAAGGAAAGATGAGATTCTGATCCTATACCTGTACAATGAAATACCACATAAATCACTAAATGCCTCTTAGTTTTAAATTATGTAATGTTTGGGGCTTTTTTTAATTTGCTCTACACACTTGCTAATTATACAATTATCATTTCTTTGCAACCAGAAATCTAGTTCACCTAACACACTCTTTAATAATGAGACTTATTAAAAATCTTCTGCTCAAGAATAAACACTACCATAGTATTTAATATAGAAAAGTAATTTTTTTTGCACTGACTTCAAAAGATAGTATGATTCACCAATTGAAAGACAGCAGAAAATCATAAGATAGGAAGACAGAGACTATGAACTGAGAAACTATGCATTTCAGTTTTATATATTCTTCTCTTACTCCTTCATGTGGCCAAAGCTTCTGCTGCTACCTAAATTTAAGTTTAAAGTGGCATGAAAATGATGCAATTACATTTTCAATTACCTCTTAAGAAATCTGAGTACTCTGTGTTCCTGGTTTTCTACTTGAGATGCAATACTTAATTGAACATTAAAAACACCAAACTCAAAAGCATAAAACATTGAGCATGGAAAGCTGCCAACTATACTTATTCAACTTGCTTCACACAGTGAGAACAATGCTGGACTTGCACTATGCATAACATTTATAGCTAGTATACAGACAAAACAGTACTTTTGTTAGGTTAGAGATTTGCCTGCATGTCTGATTTTAAACTTTATCTTCAAAGTTTTATAACCATATTAACAATGCCATAAGCCAAAACCAAAGTACACCAAACAGAAATTGGCAGTTATAAAAGACCTTTCAAGTCTCACTTGCTCATCAGTCAGTTTGAAGAGGCAACTCTTAACAGGCAGATGGCACCAAGCTAGTTCCTAGCAATATGTACATATGTACACCATCTCTGTTGCAAGCCAGTACCTCACCTGAGGTTTCAACCTTTGCTCACTGGTACTCTAACTTCAGAAACCTTTCTCTTTTTTTCCATTGTCACAGAGAATACAAATTAAGTCTCTGACAACATATTCTAAATTTACAAAGAATAGGAAGCCACTTAGACAAGGTTTTGTATGTCTGATTTTATGAAACCAAAAAAACAATTTACAGTCAGAGAATCTGAAATTGGCAAGAATAATCTTCACCTGTGAACAATCCCACTCTCCAATCTATTTCCAAAGTTTCTACATTAGCCAAAAGTTTGTTCTTCATATGTATACAGACATTCACTGTAGAAATAGCTCAATGAACTCAAATCCAGATCTGAACACATTCATTAATCCAACACTGTAAAGTAATATTCAGGTTACTGTACCGTTATTATACACTCCATGTTCAAGTAAGAACTGGTATTAATTGTATAGTGAAAAGGAAACCTGGCTTACTCGAGATGATGGCTTTCTTCAATAAATGTTTCTGTTTTCACAATGAGGTGGATATGAGGAACTGCACCTACTTTGACCACAAGTGAGGCTGCAATTAGATTTCTATTTTAATATAAGTATATATCTTTAATCTTACAATTTGACTATTACTATTATTATGCATCTGAAATGTAGCATCTTCTGGAATTGCACTGCTGTATCTTGACATATAATTCACACATTTAATTTTTAACATGCCAGTTATACTGAAGTAAGAATCCAAATGACAACTACTAAACTAGCCCCCTAATTACCATCATTTCCAAATGTCATATACTCTAAAGAAAATAACTGTGCTCAGCAAAAGTTTCACTGTTGCCCTTAATTTAGAGAAAAATAAACCCTCTTACCTTATTGATCCAATCATGTAGGGCTGTGCTAGCTGTACTACAATAGCTCCGCTCCCAAGCTGATGGCATGTGTACCCAGAATCCCAATCATAGTTTTTTGTGTCTCCATTCAATAAGGCATTGCGACTGCGACTTACACCCTCAATCACACTGGCACAGTCTGCAATTGTTGCAATGTTTTCAGTGGGAACTGTGAATTAAAAACACAAAGACAACAGACAGTCAGAAAACAGTTCAGATACCAATGGTCTTTAATTCTGGCAAAGAATTAGGAAAAAGAAAAAAAAAAAAGGATGAAAGTATGATCAAATATGGAAATATAACTCTTATAGAACATGAACTATGAAGCAGAATCAAGAGGTACAGATAATTTTTATAGCATTGATCCCAGAATAGCTTGGTAAATTAACAGATGGATTTCTGTCTTGGTGAAAGCACTCTTTTAATACAATTGGGGAAAAAGAGCTTGTCCAGCAAAACTTCCCAAATTTTCAAACAATTTCTTCCTGTTTTCATGATAAACCCTCCACCCCGCCACTCCCCTACACCCCTCCCCCCCCCCAAAAAAAAAAAAAAAAAAAGAGAGAGAGAGAAGAGAGAGAAATAAGTGGGAGATAGTTTAAAGCACTGATCTGGACTGTAGGAAGTCAGGACCAGGGCTTGAAGTCTTACAGCTCAGGAGGCTATTCTCTACACATACCTGATGGTACTTCTGACAGTCTCTCTGACTGTGATGAGAAATTGCACCCCAGAATTTAGAAAGTGAAAATGCTTTTTAATACTTGCAAACCCCTTCAACACAAGTATTGGACTACAAGATGGAAGGAGACACCAATAGGTCTGCCATACAAATGGAACAGCAAGCGCAGAAGTACTTCTCATTCCGTCCAGAGACAGGAAAAAGGTATGACTGACTGCCACAAAAAAGAAATTATAAAATCCCAACAGCAAAAGAAAAGATACTACCTAAAACCCATCCTCTTGAAATTCAGTTCTTCCTTCTCCCTGGTACATCCAAAACTGAACGCCCTAGCTTAGAAACTGCTGTTATAAACCAAATTAGGTAAAGCATAATATAACCTTTTAGTAGGCATTTTTAGAAGCAGGGGAACATTACATACTCGGGGGGGGGACGGGGACGGGACCCCCCAAAAAGTAGCTTTGGGAGTTGTTATTCTTTAGCAAAGGACATAACTTTAGTGTTGGCTTCCAGAAAACTTTCTAAGGAGAAGAATGCTCTTCTTGTACTTACTTAGTCCTGCTTAATGTGATTTAAATCCAATGCTAAGTAGTTTCCCCCTTCCTTTCAAATCAAACACAATTCATATTATAGCTAGAATTTGACATAATTTCAGCAATTTCATCAAAAATCAACAACAGCAGCTCCTCCGGGAGCAAGCTGTAATAAGGAGGTGTATTTTCTTGTGCATATAGTACTTTTCCAGCACTGTTTTACAAGTGTATCAACACTTGTTTTTGGAATTACCTATTATTTCCCTTTGTGAACGTTTAATCAAGTATGGTACTTTCTTTCTGTTTGTAATTCAGAGAGAACCCCAAGCTTTTTGAACGCCACCTTCCAGCAAGATAATGGACGGGAAAAAAAAAAAAGCTATTTAAGACACCCTAGTCATGTCCAGCACTTCCCTAAAAAGCTCAGTTTTTAACTAACATCCTCCACCTTTCAAACTCTCCCTATTCTCTCTTTCAATAAAAAAAAAGAATATTAACAAGGCTGAAAAATGATGCTCTCTGAACATGTAAAAATCAAGGTTGTCTGTTGAGCCTTTGTTTTTTGGGGGAATGTGTTGAAAGCACTGATCGTTTTATCTAAATGATAACAAAAATTCTTTCAGCACAGGCTGTATTAAAAAAAAAGTTAAGATTTTGTGTGTCAGCCTCTGATAAAAGACAACCAATCTGTGTGGTAATTCAATTTAAAAGAAAGAGGAAAAATAAGTTACCAAAAATTATCTGAATAACAATGATTACCTTAATAAAGTTTCCAAATTCACAATATCTCATACCAAAAATTTTTGAAAATCAGAAGAACAAAAAACAAGCCAAAACAAAAATGGCACAAAAAAATTGGAAATACAGAAGACGTAAACCCAACACTATTAGAATTTTCACGAAAAAACAAATCACGTATAGTACAGATGTAAATGTACCATTTTAAGCCCTCGGCACACTGATAACTTAATTACATGCTTTTAATAGTTGTCTGTCAAATATGTATTTAAAATACTACAACATCTGAAAATGGTTGAAATATAGCTATGTGAAATTTCAGAGCTAATTGTAAGAGTCTCCAGCACCCAAAAAAGAGATAATTTTCCATGAAGAGCTAAGATTCTGTGTTTTAAGTGTGCTAGTGGTGTCAGGAGCATAATCTTAAGAAAACCACCAACCAACCAAAACACCATAAGACACACAGCAGGAAAAAAGTGTAAGCTTGTTGCTAAGTAATAGTCCAAGGCAGTGGAAAAGCAATGGTTTCTGAAAAATCTACCGCACTATCAAATGTAGTATCACCTCTGCTCAAAAACAGCTGCTAAAACCACCATATTATTATTCTAGAAACCTCTTGATTCCCTATTACTGAAGAGACATTCAGAAATACCCAGATTAGAATCATAGAATCGTTTAGGTTGGAAAAGACCTTTAAGATCATTGAGTCCAACCATCAACCATGCCCACTAAACCACATCTTGAAGTGCCTTGTCTACACGGTTTTTTTAACACCTCCAGGGATGGTGACTCCACCACTTCCCTGGGCAGCCTGTTCCAATGCCTGACAACCCTTTCAGTAAAGAAATTTTTTCTAATACCCAATCTAAACCTTCCCTGGCACAACTCGAGGCCATTTCCTCTTGTCCTATCACTAGTTACTTGACAGAAGAGACCAGCACCCACCTCACTACAACCTTCTTTCAGGTAGTTGCAGAGTGCGATAAGGTCTCCCCTCAGCCTCCTCCTCTCCAGATTCTTATGGAGGAGCAGGTGGTAGACATTAGAAGTACTTCACCGGGAACAATCTGAATAAAGCAAAGACTAACAATGCAAACTAAAAGTACTGGCATCAAAATAAAGTTTGCCTTGGCTTCCTTTTCTTCCCCTCTTCCCTGGCAGTAAGGAAACTTCTCTGAGTATCCATTTTATATAGGCATTAAAGCATCTTCTATATATTGCTGCTTTTTGTAGGAAGAGGAAGCTACTGAAATCTTGGTTAAAAAAAAAAAAAAGATGAAGTGTCAAAATCAGTGTTCAAGTTGAGGTTCTATCGCATGCTCTGGACACCCTCTGAGCTATGTAAAGGCCTTAATTGAACACAGTACAGCTCAGTTCATCCAATATTTTATCTGCATGCCCTCTGAGCATCATCCCACTCCTTCTCACATTTAAATTTCTGCACTAATTGTGACCTCCTAAGAAGATGTTACCTTGATTAGTCAAACTCCTTAACAACCGCACGGGAACTGTCTTAGTGTGTTTTTAATACCATTCTGGTCTTCCCTACAATGGTTAATTAGAAAGTGATTCTAACTAATTGCAGTGTGCAGAAGGTACCATTCTGTTCCTTCTCTCTAGGAAGGTCTGCCACTCCCTATTTTGAACGTTATCATCTTTTATATCAGCTTGATAAATTTATTAAAAATACCATCTGGTGGGGACTCTGCTCTGCGCTGTATTTTCAAGTCTTCTGGGTCTCTTCCTTTTTCTTGTTAGAATTTCTGCTGCAATTTAGGTCACTTGTTAACAAAAAGATACTGCCAAAACCAACAGTCTTGTTTCTATTTCTTTTTTTTTTTTTAAATCTGCCAGCTATCCAGCTTTTACAGTAACCCATGTTGTAAGAGAAAACAAAAGAGGGGATTACAAATACAGAAATTCTTTTTTTCCACTGTTCGTACAGCAGTTTTGCTCTGACAAATCTGATTTGCTTTTATGGAACAGAAAAGTTGTGCGTCAGGAAAGCATACACATTCTGTAAGCAGACAAAAGAAGACGGTCGAGGGCACAGGACAGCTGTATCAAAACATTCATTAAAATGTACTTTCTTGTCTCCTGGTCTTATGCTGCAGTATGGAGCGACGAGCAGCTTAGCAGTATATTCAATTCTAGTAATAGTATTTTTAGAAGACTTTGTAATTTTCAAGGCATGGCCTAAAGCCTATCTATTCTGGCTATACTTAAAGATGAGACAGATATGTTATTCAACTGTTCTTAGAGATTCCCCCAGGACAAAAACATACCAGGAGTCTGTGGTAGCCTCAGTCACATTTGTTTATTATTCCTTAAGGTTTTGGTTGGTTTTTTGTTTGGTTTTGGTTTTCCTGCCCTCCCTTAATCTTTAGCATACTTGACTTTCCATAGGAATTGTTTTTTCCCTGAAGTACTCAGGAAAAAATTAATACAGCCATTATTAACTGGCTTCCATATCCAAGTGTAAAGTACTTTCTTTCATCTCCCAGTCTGGACAGGTCAGATTTTGCTTTCTGCCCATCCACTGTAACTTCACTGCAATCGATAGGCTAACATGGGGAAAAGAAAAGACAGAAAAATCCTCAAATAACTCTCTGCAACACAGGAAGAAACAGAACGGAGTGGGCTCCTGCACCAGCCCACAAAACCAGCCATTAACAAACCTTTATTTAGTTACTAAAATAAACATACAGAGAAAGTGCAGATCTACTAAGCAGCCTTATTTTACTGGCAAGCAGTAATTTACAGAATTATGGACTGTTGAATATATTTATACTGCAGTCTAGGCAACAGTCAAGTCAAAGGTTCTCAGCTAAGTGTCATCATTGCAATACAACTGTTCATTTTACTGAATTCTCTTAAGACACAAAACCATCACTTTGTGAAGAAACTATAAACAAGACATTATACTAGAAGAAATAAATTTTTGTTTTAGTTAATATGAATAAGTCGTTTTTTTGTCATGTTAACATCCATTAACTGCTCAGCTTTCAATTACTCCATTTTTAATGGTAAAATTGCACTCCTTCTCTACCTGAACATCTACTGAGCTGACAAAAGTTTCCTCACTACAAAGTGACAGTTAGAAAAAAGAAAGCTGAGAGCAAAGGAAGGGAAAAAAAAAAAAAAAAGAATTAGGGATGTCACTATTATTCCAGGGTTTGATTTTATTGTATTAAATTAATTAAAAGCATGTTGGGCATTTTGCTTTCATTATTTTCCACATGCCAAAAGATTTGTTAAGTCTAGTCTTTATTCAGTATATGAATTAGCACTTGTTCACTTGCTACATGGTAGAAAATATTAAGTCTACAGACTTTTCAGTTAATTAGAAGTACAGTCACAAAGTCCTGTCTCGCCTTCCACATACTCTTTCTTATTGTCTTGAGCTGAAACTTGCTGATGACATTGCTACATTTCATTTGAATCTTCAATCAAGAAATCAATCAAGAACTCAAGAAATATCAACTTCAAACAGATATAAACAGCATTTCCACTTGTTTCAGTGAAAAGCTTTCTGCAAGCCATATTTAGCTAGAAAAGAAAACCCCACTAATATTTGTCTATGTCCACCTCTCAGTTTGGATTAGAATAACTTCAGAGAAGGCTGATTTTTCAGTTGATATCTGCTAGAGCTTGTGATTTCTGATCCAAAAATTAGAATAAAAGTATTCAAGTCATTAGAACTGGCCATACTTTTAATTGCCAATCAATCGGCTCACTATCGGGCTCTTTCATTAAACATTATGCCTGAAGAAGGCTTTCAGAAATAGCAATTGTTTCAAAAGAGCCCTAGGAAGTATGCGTCCTTCATTGTGGCACTGGAAATGGGAAGAAAAGAACAAGAAAAAAAAAAAAGTGTCCTGGTTTCAGCTGGGATAGAGTTAACTGTCTTCCTAGTAGCTGGTACAGTGCTGTGTTTTGAGTTCAGTATGCAAAGGATATTGATAACACTGATGTTGTCAGTTGTTGCTAAGTAGTGTTTAGAATAAAGTCAAGGATTTTTCAGCTTCTCAAAGCCCAGCCAGCAAGAAAGCTGGAGGGGCACAACAAGTTGGCACAGGACACAGCCAGGGCACCTGACCCAAACTAGCCAACAGGGTATTCCATACCATGGGATGTCACATCTAGTATATAAACTGGGGGAGTGGGGGCGGGGGGAATCGCCGCTCGGGGACTAGCTGGGCGTCAATCGGCAGGTGGCGAGCAATTGCTTTGTGCATCACTTGTAAATGCCAATCCTTTTATTATTGCTGTTGTCATTTTATTAGTGTTATCATTATTAGTTTCTTCTTTTCTGTTCTATTAAACAGTTCTTATCTCAACCCACGAGTTGTACTTCTTTTCCCAATTTTTTCCCCCATCCCGCTGGGTGGGGGGGGAGTGAGTGAGCGGCTGCATGGTGCTTAGTTGCTGACTGGGGTTAAACTATGACAAAAAGTAACTGGAACTGTATGAACAGATCTCTGTTGAAGAATGTGTACCAGTAACTAAACTGACCACGTGGCTGTCCTTTCCTGTAGAAGGGGGGGGGGGGGGGGGGAAATCCCTGCAGTATTTAGATCATCTTCAAATTTTCATAATTTCCTAAGGCTATGCTTGCAGCAGAGCTGACTTACATTGCTGGGTAAACCTGCATGGTTTTGAAAGAAGGCTAACCTTTTAAAACGAGAACAAACAAAATATGATAGCTTTGTGTGAAGTCAACATTAAACTAGACACAAAATAGCATCTCTCACTGCTTCCTTGGACAGAGATAGGGCAATCTTCTACTAGGAAACTGATATGACTGGTTTCTCTCTGTTATACATTTAATTTTTTTTTTTTTAAATAAGTATCTGAGAGTAAAAGACAATTGAATGATTATTTATTCATTTCATTTTTTCCCCTTTAAAACAAATTCTCTCAAGGCATTGAAGAGCACCCAAATGAAGATTCACAATGATTCATAGGTACTGAACAGCATTCCCCAGAGGGTGACCAAGGACATTCCAGTGTTTTACGTCCATCTCCTGCTCTTCTGTCATTATTCACTGTTCTCCCTTCTGTGTGTAATGTACAAGTTACAAGATAGTCTGACAGACTGAGACAGACTACAGATAAACACAACTTCATATAAAAGCCTTCTACACTGCACTCCCTATGACCTTAACCAGGCTCAAAATAGAACAGTAGGCTGGTCAAAGCCACCTGCCTGCATAGTCCTTGACTGCCCCTCAGCACTGAGTACTGATTAAAGGACTAAGTGAGGTTATAAATTTTTTCCCTTTGAGGCAGAAAAGAGGAATTATTTCCTATATTTAGGTGGGAAAAAAACCCCAACACCAAAAGAGGCATTGCATAGAAGCAGCTCCTTACCCACTGTTGTACCTTCTTGCCACCGGGCAGATTAGAAGCTTTTACAAAACATCACATCACACCAGGTACCACTTCTGCCTCCAAAGGAGTACGTCTCTTGCTTGTGAAAAATTTCATTTGTTTTGGATTCTAGATTAAATATTAATGACTAAAGACCATCCAAAATTTCAGAAGCGAAGTGCATTAAAAGCAAACACTATGCTTTTGAGATGAAAAAATATTTACATCCCTGTTAAATGAAACAGTTATGTCAATCTTGCGAATATAATATGTAGAAGTGTTAATTTACTTACACATTGAGAGATAATACTATGCCAAAAGGAAAACTACATCTCAAATCTAACACCTGTGTTAATTTCTGTCACTTACCTCATTTCACAAGACAACAAAGTGCAAACCAACACTAAAACACCAGACAGTGCTAGAAAGAGCATTTCCTGCTACTTTTACTTCAAAACTGCTACCAATGCGTTGTGTCAGTACTGCATTCTGTATTGTATAAAGTAACTGTATAAATCATATTTCATATTAACTTTTAATGTAGTATGTCAAGTTAATAATTTGTCATGAAAACGTTGTAAGTATAAACACAGCAACATAAAATTGCCGTTATCATGAAACAGTGCTTCATTTTTATTATTTGTTTACCAGCCTTCTACTCTACACTTCACAGTGACAGCCATTACATAGATACTATGTATCAGTAGTAATATATCTGATAAATTACCCTCTTTGTATATACAGCTTTCTGATCAAGTTGAATAGGTCTCAAGAAAATTAAATAAATAATTACTCTTAAATCTCCGTATAAGATCCCTAAACAAATACCTCAGTGACCTTATATCTTTGGAATGACGCTTCAGATGACAAACCCTTTGCCTATTATCTTCAGTGTTGTTTTGGTAGAAGTAAGGGTCACAAAGTCTTTCTGAAAGGACCATATGGCCTTCAAGGGCTGACCAACATTTTCTTAATAAAACAGGATATAGAAACAGCAGTTGTGTTTGTTCTAACCTAATTTAATACCATACGAGATAAACAATGAACCCAATAGTATTACCTAATACTGCTTTTCAAGGGTTGAGGATGAAAGCTTCTGTACTCGGTCAAGCTGAAAAGCAATCTACTCTGATTACCGTACTTTCATATATTTTGTGGAGCTTTCCTAACTGCTTTCAGTTCACTTTACCCTATCCAGTCACTGCTGGAATAGAAACAAACATCACAAATACTCATCAGAGCAATAAATAAATCTGTGCCAACTAATCCATTGGTAGTCATATAGATTTTTTTTTTTTACAGGAGTGGAACTGCTTGATCAAGGGAGCTAGACAACTTGCTACCTTACAGTGACTATCACAGGTATGTAAAACAAAGTACTAAATGGATATAAGGTCACTTTCCTGGGGCACGACTGTTGAGAATATTTTTGAATAAGTAATTTGATGACCATAAATTCTGGTGGAACAGCCATTGTGCCCCTGCTCCATTTCACAACTGGACTGCCGTCAACTAGTCCCAAAATCTTTCCATTTGTCCCTTTCTCACCATAAATTCTGCAGGGTCATGTATCCGACTTTTGCTGCCTCATTTACAACTGGAAGTTAGTCCACATCCCTCTTTCAATTAACTACTCCCTGAATTCCTACTCTTTTAATTTTCTATTAATTGTATTGACTACCATCCCTTCAATATGAAAAGCTGTAGAGCCCTGCAGGCCTCTCTTTGCTTATTGTAGATCACTTCAAATGACTTACACGTACAACAGTTTGATTGACCCACACTGAATGACAGCATCATTCCACTGATCACCCTGAACAACAATGGACACTTACTATTATGTAGTCCAAACCCTGTTTGCCTGTAAGATTCTGTAACTACAAAGAAAAATTTCATAAATGGATAAATTTTAATCGAGCCATATAAAGTCTCCATCCCCTAGATTATCTTTGAAACTCATGAAATGCTGAAACAGATCTAATAGTTTGCCTCACCAAAATGCTCACTAAACCACAAAACATCATTGAGCATCTGAAAGACAAGTCAATTATGGTACAAATACACTTCCACTAACAAACACGGATTCACTACCTTGCCTGCTGTTTCGACCAAAGAATCTCTGAGTTAACACACACACACAAAAAGATAATATGTTATTTAAGTCCTAAATTGAATATTTGCTAAATGACTGATAATCTTCAGTCAAATACATACAGATATATACACCATTTGTTTGCACACAGTAACTCTGATTTTGTATAAAGTTTTTAAAAATTCATAGCTGGCAGTGCTAAATACGAAACTTAGCTCAAAGGTTATAATCAAACTTGAAATATTTTGTTTCTCTGCTAACTAGATGTTGTGGTTTAACCCCAGCCTGCAGCTAAGCACCATGCAGCCGCTCACTCACTCCCCCCCACCCAGCGGGATGGGAGAGAAAATTGGGAAAAGAAGTAAAACTCATGGGTTGAGATAAGAACGGTTTAATAGAACAGAAAAGAAGAAACTAATAATGATAATGATAACACTAATAAAATGACAACAGTAATGATAAAAGGATTGGAATACACAAATGACGCACAATGCAATTGCTCACCACCTGCTGATCAACACCCAGCTAGTCCCCGAGCGGCAATTCCCCCCGCCCCCACTCCCCCAGTTTATATACTAGATGTGACATCCCATGGTATGGAATACACCGTTGGCCAGTGACGTCCCATGGTATGGAATACACCGTTGGCCAGTTTGGGTCAGGTGCCCTGGCTGTGTCCTGTGCCAACTTCTTGCGCCCCTCCAGCCTTCTTGCTGGCTGGGCTTTGAGAAGCTGAAAAATCCTTGACTTTATTCTAAACACTACTTAGCAACAACTGACAACATCAGTGTTATCAATATCCTTTGCATACTGAACTCAAAACACAGCACTGTACCAGCTACTAGGAAGACAGTTAACTCTATCCCAGCTGAAACCAGGACACTAGATTACTGAAGGTGGATGTTTTCTTTAACCACAGTTCTTCCTTATTCTATTTTCTTGTCAACTGCAATTGCAATACTACTTGCAAACTCCCTAAAACAAAGGGTAAACTTTCTATTTGCATTATGGAAGACCTTGTACATTTTGGGGCTATATAACATAAAAATTAGTAAAGTGTGATTTGTCAGGCCACTTATTCTATGCTTCTAAAAAAACATCATGAAATTACACAGCAAACCTCATGAGATCAGGTGTAACCATGTGATGCCTTTGTGTAACGCATGGGGAATGGGCTGAAGGAGTTTGGTCTCACTTTTTCACAGCTAAATATTATAGTTTTCTCAGAAAAAAATTTAAAAGAAATATGTCTTACTAAAATCTTCCCTCTCATTCTTTCTTGAAATCTGTTTACCCTTCCATCTATCATAGGTGCATTCTTAAAATTTAAAGATATGTTTAAAACCAGCATGAATTCATGAAGAATTTTGCTGAAATACTCAATTTTCATGCCAGAAGTAACAAACTGTGGGAAATCCCACCTAGACAACTACTGAAAGCTGCACAAAAGTATTCCCAATGAATTTCAGGATCTCACTCACTTGAGTTTATATGGAAGAAAGCACAGAAATCACCCTGTTTGAACTATTAAAAAAATCAATACTAAATCTTACTTTGACATATTTTATCATTCAGTATTGGTGGTCTCTTGGGGATTTCTACCTTAAGTAATTCAGTACTATGTAGAAGAACTTAAATCAGTATTATACAAGCTATTGGGAGCTCCAGAGGTAACAGAGCTCCATCAGTGCGGTGCTCTGAGAATAAGGGTAGCCAATATAGTGTTCTGCCATGGCTAAACGTGTCTATGGCTCTTTGGGGGAAAATCAACACACGAGAGTTTACCTTGAGCAGTTGGAACTAGGCTGTGTAATAGGCCCTAAATGCCCAAATCCATCTTCACTGCAATAAATAGCTCTAGTTACTCCATCCTCATTACAGAATTCAGGCTAACCTGCTGGGAGGCAAGTGCAACCATACTATGACATGCAAAGAAGAATTGGATTAGCAGCACTGAGTATCTGGTATCAGCAGCAGTTGATTTAATTTGAACTTTAGGATTCCTGTAACATCACTAATTAATCCACAGAACTGGAATATCAAAGGAGTCGCAAGGACTAGCCAACTAATTCTATGCTTACAGCATCATTTAACTCAAGTTAGAGATTTCAGTGTGAAAACAGAAATAGAGTAAGAGTGCAGTGACGGCCAGTCTTAAAAGGCACGTTTTCGCAATAGTTCATGTGAAAGGAAAACAGTTTTATCTCTTACCTATCAGGCCTTTCTCAAGAGTAAAGGTTTTGTTTGTGAACATGCATTCAAACGCCACAATATGGAAAACTTTGTTCACTGTGTTGTGGGTCCCAACAATTCGAATATACCTATAGGGAAAAAGAAAAAAAAAAGGTAAGTAGCACAAGTTAAGCATGACAAAATTCTATGCACTAAAATATAAATAATTCAGTTGGACTATATTGTGCAGACCTGTAAGAACCAAGCAACTGTTAAAAAAATAAAATAAGAAAAGGAGTAAAAAGAGTATAAATTTCACAGAAAGCTTGCATCTATTCAGGATGCTGGCTCCAGTACAATTTAAAAAAAAAAAAAAAAAATTAAAGAGCTGTGAAATCTATCAAAAAAATCTTTCTGGACTAATTTGCCAAGAAAAGCAAAATGAAGGACCTTCTGGTTCAGAAATGGAGAAATAGCCTGTTAGTGCAAGTGTGTGCTCATGGAAGCTTTAAATAATAATTTAAAAAAATCCCTTTACTAACTACTTTTCACCACAATGAAAGATTTCATACAGCCAGGACAAACACAACAGATCAGTGAGGCTTCTCTGCAGAAGCAAAACATTAATTCCATTTTAATATGGCTGTTTCTAATTCTAACACTGGGTGTACAGGACACTGATGTCTTTGTTGTGTATCTTCTATTAATAATAACAACAAAAAAAATATCTGAACAGTCAAATGTTATGAAACAAAGCTAGCTCTGGATTTCATTCCTGGCTGTATAACTTATACTTCTAGACTCTACTTGAAAAATCAGATAGAGTTGCTCTTGAACACTGTGACCTATTCACCTTCTGTATTACCCTGGAGGCTTCACGGTCTATAAACAGCCATTAACCTTGATTCCATCTGATTCCTGCATTTTCTGAAGAGATCTGACAGTTCTTACTATAAATTTTGAAAAATCCTAAATGGAATATTGTATACCATCTCCATAAATGTTGAACAAGCAACACAGAAAACTACCTAAAACAAATACCATTACCCCACAAAATGGGTTGTATTAAATGAACTCATTCAATTAAGAAGTATCAGAATGCATGCATCTTAAGCAATATCCTCGGTCTGCAGTACAAAACAATCTTTCACTTACGTAGTATAATTATAGTTCCAACATAACAGCTGATCACCAACAGCATAATTTTGGCTTGTGTTCTTCATCATGCCAAGTTGAAAAGATACAGAGCTTTCAGTCCTGAGATTTATTTTTTTTTAAGCAATAAAAAAGCCTCATAGCTATATAGCATACTATTGTTCAACCTCCTCCTACGCTTCAAGACTTGAGTGCCTTATGAAAGAGCTCTTATAAGCAAGCCTCAATGACTGTTATTACTGATACTCATTTGTCTTTACCACAAATAGAAAAAACCTTCTAAAAAAACAATTAAAAAAAATCCACCTATTACATGCAAATGACTGCAAGGGACAACTAAGTTACTCGAATATCACGATATCTCTAAAATTGCCAAAGTTTTTGACCTCTGCTCCTTTTAGCTTATATAATAGTTTAATTTAAAAAAAAAACCCAACTACTGTAAATTTTTATTAAAATTACAAAACTGATATACGATATGCTCAAAATTTCACTTAAAAAAAATTACTTTAATTATCATGACTTGAAACAAAAAAGAATGATATGCTATTCCCTAATTAATATTAACTCACAGATCAATTAATTTTCACAGTAGCAAATTTTCTGCAAGTCATTCTATGTAGAAAAAGTAAAAGTAGCAAAACTGGAAAAAAATTTATTTTCCATAAAGAAGGTGAACCTATATTTTAAGAGTAAAGCAGAACTTAGCCCTCATTGTGCAACTGTGACAAGTGCCTGCAAAGAGCAGCGCAGGAATCTTGGTTGACAGTCAGAGAAACAGCAGTTCTTTCCCCAGACCTGCCATGTGAACCAGTCAGTTACTGCAAGGTGATACACAAAATGCCTTATTTTGGGATTCACATTATGAAGGCAAAACCATATCAGCCTCAGTTTTTCTGAACATGCTGAGGATAATTTGTGGTGCTTTTGCAAGTGGCACAGTCAGGTACAGCCATAGTAAAAGCACAGCAGACATGCAGGAGCAAGACTCCAACGTTTCTACTTGCAAAGCTGACTCTGCAAAACTGACACTGAAGATCCACTGAAAAGATTATAATAAAATTATTCAGGGGACTAACAGTTTGCTGTTCAGAGAAGGTTAACCTGAAATTTGAAAGAATCTTTCAGTTTTAGGAGGTCTGGTAGACATCTTCAGTTAAGGGTATGTCTCCTCCTTGAAGTTACAGGCACAGACAGATTTGGGCCACTCCTCTCAGATTATTTTCTTTTTGTCAATTTGCGAGCACAGTATGAACCCTAAATACACAGGCAATGACAACAGTAAGTGTTCTGGTTCTATCCAGCATCAGAAGCACAGAATTTGACTAAACACAGGAACAATCTTGGAACATTTATAAGTGCACGTGGAGGCTGGGTCACCATAGAGGCTCCCTCGTCTCTCTCAGGCAAGAAAGGTATTGACTGAGTTGTGCTGCTTAGACAAAACACACTCCAGGCTAACCAAAAGAGCCTTACTAATGGAGATACTTTGACATATTTCTGTTATGCTTCCTTGCTTTAAAGAGTTTAGAGAATAAACAAAGTAACAATATTAATAGGAACACAAGAAGCTGCTTCATAATTAGCTTTAAAAGCTAATTTATTTAGATTTTGTGTTATGAAATTGTAAAACTAGAGCAAACTTCTTGATTTTTTTTGCTTTTTTGGTGGTTTTTTTTGGTTGTGTTTTTGGTTTTTTTGGTTTTTTTTAATATATCAAGAGGGTAGAAGACACAAAAGACTTGAATAGTTTGCCATGGGAAAAGCATCTTTATCATACCACACACTTAGGTTAAATAACATCTCACTCATTGGTTAGCAGACTTCTCTGCCAACAGGTAAAAAGAAACAAAGCTTATTCTTGTATGCTAAATAGCCTATCAGTTATTTTGACAATAGGTGACAATGTTTCACATTGCTGGAAAGCTGAAATTTTGTGGTAATATAAAACAAAATCCCATCCATTAAAATAATCATGCATATGTTAATCTTCTAAAGTATATTATTTCAATGTTGCGATGTTATTGCAAGGTAGAACATAATGATATGACAAACCCCATTCCTTCTCCCAAGTACAATACAAATATTTTATTCTTTCCTTATCTCTCTCAATGTAAATGATCAGCATGATTTCCTGCCTGAATCTTGCATTCTTCTACTTGGTGGAAATGAAAATAATGCAATCTTCAAACTTACTTTAAACACCCTAACTTCTAAAATCACATTCTCAGATTTTGCATAAAAATTGTAGCTTATTATTCCAGTTGATGCAAGATACTAAAGCTGCCATAGCCTAAGACTGTAAAGATAATCTTCCTTCAAACAGGGCAGAATTTATTAGAAATTCCCAGTACTGCTAGGTAAACAAGCTGTATCTGAATTTCAAATATCACCAATGAAGAGCAATATTGAATGTACATAACCTATTTCAGAAGAGTCAGATGAAGATATTGTAAATACTGAAATAGTACATCTTAATGAGAAGAACACTAAACAACAGGCTGAAAACAAAGAGTTGGTTCAGAAATATGATAGTGAGGAAAAACTGCAATGTGGACAACTTCAATACAAGCAACAAAGTCTTAATTCAAAGCATACAGATTTCAGAAATTTAAAATGCCTATTATAGCTTATGGCACACTTGAAAATGTGTAAATTTTCCCAAGCAGTTTTCTGCCAGATGGAAATGCAACTGAGTCATGATTAAAAATAAAAGTATCCTTCAGGCAATCAGACCATGTGTACCATCTCAACATTTTCCTGGAGTGATTTGTTAGCTGGACTATAAGAGTACATGCAACAAAATTAATATGAACAATTATTCGGCACATGCAACTTTGACAAATGCTTAAAACGCATGGAACGTGTTCTGTGTGATTGCTCACTAAGTTTTTAAAAAATACTGTAGTGGTTTTGGCTGGGATAGAGTTAAATTTCTTCACAGTAGCTTGTAAGGTGCCATTTTGTATTTGTGCTGAAAACAGCGTTAACACTGGGACATTTCAGTTACTGCTGAGCAGTGCTTGCACAGCGTTCAAGGCCTTTTCTGTTTCTCACCCTGTCCTGCAGGGGAGTAGGCTGGGGGTGCACAAGAAGTCAGGAGGGGACACAGCTGACCCCAACCGTCAAAAGGGATATTCCCTACAAGGATGGGGGGACATTCAGAGTGATGGTGTTTGCCTTTCCAAGTAACCATTATGCGTGATGGAGCCCTGCTTTCCTGGAGATGGCTGAACACCTGCCTGCCCATGGGAAGTGGCAAGTGAAACCCTTGTTTTGCTTTGCTTGTGTGCACAGCTTTTGCTTTACCTGTTAAACTGTCTTTATTTCAACCCACAAGTTTTCTCACTTTTACCTTTCTGATTCTCCACTATCCCACTGTGGGGGAGCGAGCAAGCAGCTGTGTGGGGCTGAGCGGCCCACCAGGGTTAGCCCACAACACCATGATACTGCTTGTGGCTCTGAATGGCAGAGCAGCAACAGGTAAAGCTTTGTTAAAAGGGCTAAGGTACAGACAATTGAGAATTAAGCACCATAAGAGCTAACAGCCTTCTGGTTCCCACAAGCAAATCTGCATCATACCTGCAAGAGTATCATACTTGGAGATAACGAGGTAACATTGACAGAGATGAGATCAGTGAGCAGGCTCTGTATACAACTGTCTACAGCAAACTAGGAAGAAAATGCTCAGGCCAGACGTACATTTGAAAATCCATCTTTGTCTCCATCAAGCGTAGGGAGATCCTTCTGTCAGCTTGGACTCCAAAGCTGGGACCCTTTTCTGCAGAACCACTGTGAATACTGGTGCTGATAATCCCTCTTTATATAATGATCTGTTCTATAGGGCATTTTCTCAGAAAGAGGTTGAAATTCAACTCCTTTTTTTAACAGGACTTCAAACAGAAGGAGAGCTCCCTAACCATAGGGAGCCAGGCTAGACTGTGACACAATGTCCTCTCCTGCTGTGCTATGCACAGCAGACAAGGTGTGAGACCACTCGGTGAATCAGAGAAAAGTATCCAACAGCTCCTCACTCAGGAACCGTAGTTCACATCCTGCCCTCTCTAAAGGCTCTTATTATGAAATCACTATATTATAAAACACCATCAAAATATCAAAGGATACTTAATTAGGACTGCAGGAGTGAACAATTTCAGTAACCATGTATCTTTCAGAGTCTAACTTTGGAAGTTTAACTGTTCTAACATTTGCTTTCTATTTACATATTTATACAAAAACTATATCCCATAAGAAAACAAATAAATCTTGGTTAACTTAATATTTTCTGTCTTGCAACTAAGGGAAAAAGAAACAAGCAGTTGCGTAATTGGAAGTGCTGGAGCAAATTATTTCTTCACTATCTGTACGCTATGAACAATATATCAACTCATATGGAAATAAAATAAAACCTCTAACTGCATAATAAAACATTTGATTTGATCTTGATTCTTTTAGATACTTAAGAATAAGGTGAAACTTCGCATAGTTTTGCAATTACTTTTCATCTGTTCAAGTAGCGAGAACAAATACATTCACCTCTAAGATGAGTGGTATTCTCCCACCTCCAACACTACCTGCTTGCAATTATTGTAGTCCTCTAAATCAGAAAAAACAGGAAACAAACTAAATATCATATTTTTAACAGACATTTCCTGAAATACAAGTATCTTTTGTGCTGATTAAGTCAACATAAATGTGTATACTAATTATTTTTGATAGCCACACAGAGTCATTCTTCAGTAAGTTCCTGTGCTTGGCAAGCATGTCATTAATTAAAGAGGACCACTGACCAGACTTACTTACGCATGCTGAATTATAAGATAATTTAAAAGCTTTGATTATGACAAGATGGAAGGGGTAAAAAGCAGCAGAAAGCCCAAACCCTAAATGAAAAGAAAAAATTTAGAGCACCTTGTTAGTGGGTGACACAAGCCTAGGCAAACCTGATTAATCTGAGACATAGGAATGATGAAGAATTAACTCTATAATCAAAATCCTAGTGCCACACTATGAATTTTAATTATATTGCTCACTGAGGAAGAGACATGGCAGACAAAAAAAAATGAGGAGGACAGACATTACAAACACTACAGGCAGTTTTTCCAGTGAAATTAGAAATTGTTCGCTTTCCTGTCAAGAACAAAGCAGCTTTATACAACACAAAGTTATCTATAAATCTTTGTGTGATAGCAGAGTAAAAGAATCACAATTCAAGGGGCTAGACTAGCTCCTCTGTCAATGGAATTTAGACTCAACTGATAGACCAGGGGGAAGACAAAAAGAACCCTGAATCATTCTTAAAGAAAAAACCTTCATCACTCTGGGGGGGGTTAAAAGTACTTCCCTGGCAGGTGAACAGGACTGCAGCATGAGAATTTTGCCCCCTTAGAAGACATTTTATTTTGGTTTCTGGCCCTGTTTGAGAGTAATGGATATTCATAGTATTTAAGTGCTGGAGGAGTTCCATCCACATGTCACAGACTTCTCTAGTCACAGTTAGTCATGCTACACTTGGCCCTGAAACTCCCATGACAGGAATACTAGAAAAATCTGTATTATTCTTTCTTTTTGTTTTTCCCCACTAATGAGAAAATTATTTTAACTAGAGGGAAACAGCATGTTCTACTGGATCTTAGTAGAATTTTAAACTACTAAATTTGAATGAACTACCTGGGTTGATTAATTAGGCACGCACATGGCAATAGCCCTCATCCATCCCCTGTTTTTCCCAGAGCAATTCTTCACCTTTACATGAAAATATGACTTGGGAACTCTGTTGTGACTACAAATACTCACATTTCTGAACAACTACGTTATGTTTTACTTCTGCTCTTTACATTTGTACAGCTGACACATTTAATTGAGATAACAGCTGCTGCCAAGCATATCACTGATTCAGCTGTGGATACCCTAGAGGACTACTAATACCAAAGCTCAGCTGCCTGCATCAGAACAGTACTTAGGACATATGTGTCAAAGCATAAAAATATGCATACTCTAGGATCCATTTTAATCCCTCATTATAATAAAACCAGTAAGATACAGACAAACTCTGGAATATATTAAGTACAAATTTCAATCCTTGAGAATATTGACAGAGAAGACTAAAGTAAAGAGGTAAAGGAAATGAACTGGTATTTTGCACTGATCCCCACTTTAAATTACTATCAAAGCAAACCAGAACAGGTACAGTGAACTAAAATAAAGAACTAAATCCAATATGTAGAAATCGAGCTCTTTAGAACTTGGAGTTTCATTTTCCTTCGTGGAGCCTTTGGCATGAGATACCAGTGCTAGTCCTACATACTTCGTATCTCCTCTAACTGCTTAGAAACCACTAACATTCACATTCTGATCACTGCCACAGAGATGCATGAGATACAGCCCAGCACACAAGGGCATTAGAAGACATTCTGTTTGTCTTTTAGCGGAAAAGGAAACAGTGCTATTCACCACCATCTAAACCCCATTTATTGACAACTCTGTAAAATGTATAATCCTTCAGGCTCATATAGCTGAATCAACAGACTCAGGGCAGGAGGACAAAAAAAACCAATGAGGAAAAATCCATTGCCAGAATTAAATCATGTGGAAAAACAGTGGACATAAATACATAAAATAAAGAATTAAGCCAGAACAAACATGGAAAGTATTTCTGTCTTTTGACAGGAGACAAGTTTTCCTGCACTTAGACTAGAAAGTCTAATAGACTCTATTTTATACCAAAGGAAATCCCTGCTTCAAATATAGAAAACAACAGTGACAAATCAAATAAAACACTTACATGAGACAAAATCATTGAACTCTAGCAGGAAAAGCATACGTAATACCTGCAAAGCCTGTACAGTAGCAAACACAGCAGTTTCAAAACACAACACATTTCTCTTTGTAATTTGCTAAAATGTGTATCCAGATATTTTATGCTGTGGCATTCAAGTGGCTAAAAATATTGATATACAATAATTACACAGGATATGTAATTGTTTGTGCACTATACATAAGTAGCATATCAACAAAGCAACCAATGTTTCTGAACTTATTTAACCAAATTAAAACTGTTGTGCATGGCAACATAAGTTAACATTTGCATGATGTGATAATACATTCTGTATTCCATACATAAGATTAATCACTTCACAAATGATAATTTTTTCATTACTGGTTTCCAATTTTTATTCTATTTTCTTTCTTTTTTTAAACAGAAAACCCCAAATTTGAGGTAAACTTGCTTGAACATGAATCTTCACATCATGTGCATCTCTAGTTCCATTCAATTTCTCACATTTGAACTTGGCTCTGCAGGTTTTGTTTTGGGTCAGATATCAACCCCAAACAGTTCTATCTCCCAGAACCTGTCTAGATATGGGCAGGAATCTGTAATTTCACCTGATCTCACAATGGAATTCCACCACATGAATTCAAAATGTGGTATGACAAGATAATAAGATTTTGATACCATGAAATCTGTATTTAAATCCTATCCCTGATTTGACTATGCAGCCAAACCCAACTTAAATATCACCTTCATTTATCTTTATGCCATCTCTGTTGAACACATAAAATGGGACCCTAATAAATTAAATTTTATAGAAAAAAATAGGTCTTTAAATAGAGAAGAAAGCATTGTTCCTCAGGAAGTCTGGTTCTAGCACAAAGTGGACATGGGATTTAGATAGCAGGCATGAGCTTGCTCTGCATACCTTCCAGACTGGTGTGACATGGAGCCGGATTCTTTCCAAAATGCACATAATCTTCAACAGGACTTGTTTTCTTTGAATCACAGTATATCCTGATGTGGTTTCATGGCTTTGGGTCAATTTAACTTAGGCTTCATTATATAGATACATTGTAGCCTCCATATTTTAAAACATATTGAATAAAATGGAATACCGAAAGTTCTGTTCCATGAAATCCGAGAATGTTTTCCATTTTCCCCAGCTTCTCATATTCCACCAGCCTATGAATTCAACATGCAATAATTATTTCTTGCTCCAAGGACACTTCGGTAAGACCTGTCTAGATCTAGGCTGGAATCAGACTATATATGATATGACAAAGAAATATGTGAAAAGTATTAGAACAAAGTGATCTAGAAACAAGTGGACCGAAAAAAAAAAAAAAAAAAAGATATCAACCTGCATCAAGGTAGCTCAACAAAGAAATAATTGTGGTTTTGAACTGCGTTTAATAAAGCAAGGAATTTAGAAATTCTTCCTGTAAAACTGTAGTGAAGATATATACAGAAAATTGTATTTAGCTCTGGAGTCTCAATATCTAACAGACAGTGGTAAAGAAGGGTATTTTTTTTTAAAGAGGATGAAAATTATTAAAAAAAAGGATGGCAATTAATGAAAGAACCCTTTTTACATAAAGTTTGTTTGGATGAATCATTGCCAATCAGAAGTACAGCAACTCTAGGTATTCAAGCACATAAGGGGAAAAGAATAAGAGAAGACCTCCAGGGCTCTCAAAAGGGGGTCATAAAAACACATGAAGAATGAAATGTTAAACTAACTAACTAACTAACTAAATAACACCCCCTCAGAAACACTGTAACTTTTTACTTACTGAGAAATATATCCAAGGATATATGCAAGGAACCCTCCCATTTGCTATGTTAAAATTACACTGGAAAAGTGCTAAGCAATACTCAAGTGGAATCTGCTAAGTGTTGGTAACATAAAAATGACTGGATACATCTTTTTCACCAATATTTTTATGATTTGAAAATTTGTACCTACGGATACAACTCCTTGTAGTTGGAGGTGGTTAGAAAATTGATGCAAGGTATTGCTGGCTCAATTTATAATTTGCTGTGCAAACAACTTTGTAATGCTGAAATGTGGGGTAATTCATTAAGCTGAGTCTGACTTATACATTTAAAACATTTATGATAAAGCATTTAGTGTTAATATTCAAATGGTTTAGATCTGAGGCAAGGATGGCTTTGTTAATGGGTTCCTTAAATAAAGCTATGATCATACAGTTACTAAAAACCTTGTACTATCCAGTGATTTACAGATGCCAAGCCAACAGCAGCTATGTCATATACAAGAAACATCAACTTAAATTCTTCAACAGTAGGAGCAATGTTTGCAGGAGAAACCCCCCTAAAAAAAAAAAATAACAAAAAATATCACAAGTAATGCCCTACTTAAACTAGTGGAATGTCAGTTCTGATTGCTTTGGTGTTCCTTTCTAACATAATTAAAATGTGCAACACCTCTTCTGCTCCTAACAACACACAGCTTAACCAAACTCTTAACTATAATCATTCTTTACATGCATTTTAGAAATTATTTAGCAAAGACTCAAATTCACATGGAAATATGTATCAGACACTACAAAATGGAAGAGAAGCTTCATTGGAAATTATAAGACATTTTTTTTCAGATTGGTGAAGTCTGATGCGAGAGAGATCAGTGAAAGTATCAACCAATTATTTCTGAAGTCACCAAGTTCTGTGTTTCATGAGAAAAATCTGACATGGTATCAGTTAGCAGTATCACCTGCCACACATATATATGGTTGCTACCTCAATTAATCAGTGTCTCTAATCTGCATGGCTTATACTTTCCACCATATTCAAGACCTAACTGCTAACTACTGCAGGCCTGAACTGAGCTATAAAATAAAGGACAAAAGAAATGTTATTTATGGGACTGTTCAGAAGACATGGACAGTGCAGCAGGTTCAATCTCATAAGCTGCACAGATCTAGCTATTTTTAAACCAAATTGTATTTTACTGGAAATAATAGATAACATGGCAAAAGAAGATCATAAATTTGGATTACAAGTAGGCCTCCATTAATCTGCACAAACAGTCCTACACAGCTCAGGAGCAATGAGATGGCAGAAGAGAAGGGCAATGACTTCCAATATCTGAATATGGATAGTAAAATCTCCAGAAACTCACGTTCCTGTGAGAAGAGTTGAATTATATTTATTTTAAAGACAGATAACTACTTTAATATAAGTATTTCTTCTTCATGCTGCTTCTCTCTTCTTCACTTTCTTTTTATTTTGTGATTTGTTTTAGCTGCAGAGTGGAACCACATGTATTGTATACAATTTGCCACACTTCTGCGGATTTAATAAGCAATCAAGAGAACGGTTTGATTAATTCAGAACAGTACTTCACATCATCTCACGAACTCAACTGATTACAATGGATATTAGCTCACTGAAAGACTACCATCAAGCTGGAGCGGTATATTGGGTGCCATAGTCCCAAGAAAATTTTATCATTTTGTTAAAATGCAGTTCTTTGTCTCCTACAATATGGAAATAATTTATGTTTGACATGTCTAAGAACTATGCCACTAAAACTTGTGAACAGGTGAGTAGACCTGCAGAAGACAGAAATATTTACTGAGCTACTGAATTCACGGCTCTTCAAATGGTTCTTTAACCAAAGAACAATGTGATTTAATAATGTCACATAGTTCCCTCTATATGGTAAAACATCTAAAAATAATAAACTGTTTTAAACCCAACGTCACAAATCCTAAAATCAATTTGGAGGCACTGGAATAAGAAGAGAATAAATGGCAACCAGAAAAATAAAGCAAGAGCTTTCTTTTAAATAGTATTTCTTTTATTTTAAGTGTAATAGAAAATAAAGTTCTCACCTGTCCAAAAGTTGCTCAACATTGAGTGAACTGCAGATAGGTTCCTTCTAGGTGATACTGATCCATCATAATAAATAAGCACTGAAAATTGGCCATGAATTTTCATTCTGTTGAAACATACTTTAAGTCTAACAGCTGAAGTTGCTATGCTTTTAATAAAATTATAAAAACCATTACATTTCTGGAAATCAGTTTGGTTTTGTGTGCTCTTTGGCTCACACCTTATCTTTAAGCTAATCCTGTTTTGTACTGGAATAGTTTGCTGATAATTCCAGCTCAAATGAAAGATGACTGAACACCTTTACCAATACATGCAGTAAAGCCAAGGTGCAATAAATCAAACTTTTACATGTAATTCTATAGTAATTTAACTCCTTCAAACATTCACCAAAAAGCTTCCACTATTTCTGTCAATATATGCAGCTCAAACAATACAAGACAAGCTGGTGCCAGATGTACCTATAAGAGACCTGAATGAAGGAATTACCTTTCATTCTGTCTCAAAACAATAAACAACTTATTTCCACTGAAAAACTAAGAACTTAGGATGTATTTACATTCAAACAATGTTTCTCCACAGTTACGGGATTTTTTCAGAAAAAATGGAATTACAGGTTGTCACACATTATCACCTATATCACTGGTAGAAGAAATATCTCACTAGGGTGAATGCAGCAATTTGTCATTTATACAATACTTTCAGGTCACCACAGCTTAATGTAACAAGACAACAAAATACACTCAGACCGCACTGCAGTGAAGGGCATTACCATTGTGAACGCTCCGACTGAATTTATGAAAGTAACTGAGCACTGATAAAAGAGGATCATAATGCATATTTGTATCAGTAACAACAACAAATCTAACTTGATCTTCCTTTGTAATACTTTTCAAATGCTTAATAACAGATCCCACAGAACATTGGAAGGACACAAAAAAGTCAGTACCTGCTTGTGCACAAATATTTCCAACAGTTGCAGGATGACTGCTTCTGCAGTGAAATAAATTTTATGGCCATGGAAAAAAACCTGAAGTAATAACTTCCTCTGGTATAAACAAAGAATCTTTTATTTAAGAATCAAACAGAGCTTTGTCTGGATACCTACTTAAAGACAGAATGCATTAAGCCATCATCCTTTTAGCTATCAATATATTAAGGAGTGCCAGAGAGAGGTTTCATCAACTGTTTCAAAAAAGTAACGAACTCACTGCCTATAAAAATTGCACTGAAAAATGCTGAAAGCTGCAAATTGATAGGCTTAGAGCCAAGTTATGACAAAATAAAGGCTCCTTAAATAATTATAATGATCTACCTAGGATCCTCTAATGTAACAAACTTACTTCTGTATAAACCTCTCCCTTTTTCAGTTCAGAAGACATGTAGTACTCAGAAAGGATAAGCCTTCTTTTCCCAGCTTAATGCTGTCACTGAAGTATTTCCATTACTTATGAAGGTATTGTATTAGGCCCCAATTCAAGTAAATCTTCTTGATATTTTTCCTCTATCATTACATTTGGTACTATGTTCAAGATGAAAACCACTCAAATGTAGCTCTAAATAACATTTTTCTTCTCTATATAAAAAGAAAATGCAAAAGAGATTAAGTGCTCTGATCCACCTAAACTCTTACCACAATATCCCTGATACCACCTTATAAACTTGGATCCCACATCTGTTTTCACCTTGATAGCAGCTAGAAGAATTCTGCCCATCCAGCACATCTCTAGCACTGACAAACCAGAGCTCCGAAAACAAAACCACCATATTTGGTTTAATGGGAAGTTGTTTTCTTTCACTTCTGTCTGCTTTGGAGTGTTGCTAAATTTACTCAGCTAACACTTTAAAATGTGACTCCTCAATGAAGAAATAAACTACTATACTTGAAGCAAAAAGTCAGAAGTAGGGGTGGGGGGAAGTCTTTTCAGTAGTCCCTATCCTGCATAGCACGCGAGATGGTGAGAATGAAATTAGTGATTTTAGGATACTAGCTCTAACAATTGTACAGCCTATCAGAAACCTGCAGTTACACATTTGTATTGGAAAAAAAAGTGCTGAGCTGGTATATTCATATGCTTGTTTCACCATACCTACCCTCAGGATAGCTCTCAATTGTTATTACCTTGTATCTGGCCTTCCCAAAGTGGCTATGAGCATACGCAACTCTTGTATTTGAAATCCAATTAGATCATTACAATATTACATTGGAACAACTCCCATTGAAAGGCATTAGGTTCTATCATATCATCTTCAAAAAGATTTTTTTCCTCTAAATAACATGATTCTTGCCTCAGAAGCGATAGCAGTGCTCTGTGGTAAAAGGTATCTTTTAAAGGAATCTTACCATGCAGTTATGTGAATGTTGATTTTGTAGACATAACTTTCATTAGCATATCATTTCAATTTACCTGAATGTGCTGTATTACCTTTTAAACCACCTACTTCCCTTTATTAAGCTGATAATTTGAACTCAGTACTGCATTATTTTGATATGCAGCTAAAGAGAGAAGTTTATGTATTTTATTCTAATATATTAATGTAGTGAAAACCTGTTTCAGGTTCCAGTTCTTCATTATACTTCAATGTTTTATTCCTAGCTGTAATTGATGTCAGTTATGACTAGGAGGCTATTATCAGGCTAATACTATCTTTTACTCCATAATATTATTATTTGCAGTATGAAGACATAAATCTCTGATTGGGAGTAGAAGCAATCAATACTATTTATTGCTGTATTTTCATTAACTAGAAATTTACAGGGAATACAGGACTGTGACTTATTTTTATCCTTTATGTAGTGGAACCTTTGAACTTCAGAATGAAGGTTCCCCTGCCACATGCCCCTGTGGCCTTCTTTACCCATGCCCAAAGTGAAATTTTCACACTTCATTTTCAGATCTCTTACTATACTTCCTCATCTCAGCTCATGCCCACTTCCCTTCGCCTTGGTAGCTCACTTAATGTTAGTGTTTCTCATTTTCCCACTAGGTCACATACCCTGAAATAGATGATATATTTGACACATTCAGAATGAATCTTGATATACTTGGAATACAGCCTCCAAATTTTAGTTGAAATCAATAAACTGTGTACTTTTCAGCATAAAATGTTTAAGAACCCTACTGCCTCTATATTTAGCAGGTAATTGTGGTATTGATTTATGTAATGTATGTCCTTTCACGTATACCCTATCCATCTATTTCAATTCTGATCACAGAGCTTTCTTGACTTCCTACAACTCCCAATGGCTCAACTATATCAACCCCAAACTTCCTGATCTTTTTTCTTATTACTTTATATTGCCTTTTTTTTTTTTTTTTTAAAATATTACTCCAGAGAACGCTGGTCAGCATTTCCACCTAAATACACACAGTTGACTCTCAATATCTCATTCCAGATTCTTAATGTCAACTCAGGAAAGGGATGGATAAGCCAAAAGAAGTCAATAGTGCCAAAATGTTAGTGAAACATTGGTTTATAGAAACCTTTTAAACTGGTTTCAGGGAACAGAGTCTAGCAGCATGCTTACTTAACAAAAGTGACTGAAGCATAAGGAAACAAAGTCATGGTAATTTTAATGCCACAGCACCATTGGCTTTCCATCCTACATTGTGGATTAAAGCACATACAGGTCTTACAAGGAACTCTTAGAATCTCAGTAGCTGAAATCTGCATCCCTACAATTCACCTGCTATTATTATCCATGGTAGCCAGATTAAAGTAAAAATGTGTCTGCCTAACTCATGTTAGGACCACATTTTCATTTTGTTATACACACAAACCATGGAAACAGGATGTCTACGTGACCAAACTGCATTTAAAATGATCTCATACTCAGGGATTCTACTATATGTGCTGATTTTCCAGAAATAAATAAATAAAACAAAAATATAGCAGTTGGACATGAACAAATTTCAGCTCTAATAGTTTCATATAGCTGGAATACTAAAAAACATTTGCCCAATGTCTGATTCCATTTCCTATATGGAATGATCAAGTCCATATATTAACCAGTGTGTGAAAATGTTACATTAGATACTATGTAAAGATGCATGACTGTACATGACAAGCAATTTGGGCAACAAACAGATAACAAAATGCATAATGCTAAGAGAAGATCAACAAGCATAAGAGATTTCACATCTACTTCTGTTTCAGGAGAGGTATTTAAGACAAACAGAAAAAACAAAACTACAACAACAACAAAACCCTTAATCAAGCAAAGAATGCCAAAGCATGACTATAACTAAGGAAAGCGTAGAAATAGTAGGAAAAACAAGAAGAAGAGGGAAAAAAAAGAAAAAAATGCAGTGATGTCCTGCTTTTGAATGGGATAGAGTTAATTTTCTTTCTAGTAGCTGCTATACTGTTTTGTTTTGGATTTAGTATGAGAAGAATGTTGGTAACACACATTTTAGTGTTTAGGTGTTGCTAAGTAATGTTTAGACTAAGTCAAGGATTTTTTCAGCTTCTCAAAGCCCAGCCAGTGAGAAGGCTGGAGGGGCACAAAAAGTGAAAAGTGACTCACATTCTCATAAATACTAATGTTAAAGGCCTGCGACACATTTAAATTAGAACTCAAAGTTAAATCTTCAAAACTTTTGAAATATTAAACCATCATCATAAAAACCACAATTTTAGAGGTATTACATAAATTTTATGCTGTGAAGTTCCTTTCCAGAAAGAGGCATTCCAGACCTGCACTTCAATAAAAGGTTTGGACTATAGACCAAACTTTATTCAAATACAAGCCTGAGACTCAAAACCTGGTGAACCCTTTTGGCTTGGAAAAAGCAGCCTGGCTTCCACAAGAAACAGTTTAAACTACTCATTTTTGACACTGAGTTCATACATGGCTAACGTACCCCTTTCCTTTTAAAACAGAAAGACTACTTGAGATATTCTGTTACCAATTTTCTTCCACATTTATACACATATTATTGTTAGTGCCATAGGATCACAATTAAGCTCTGCACCAGTAGATCAGGATAAGCAAACCTGATTTTCCTTACTGTCAATGGATTAGTACTCTTTGGCTCTTCTTTTTTAAAAACTGTCTGTTCAAGACCTCTTTAACATCAGTATTCTCCACAATACAGAGAATTCACTATACTATTGATAACCAATATAGGCTTACACTCAATGTTCTTACTCTATAATAAATTCAGTCTGAAAATTAACATTAAACCTGTCCCATGCTATATGAGCATGTAGTTAGCAAAAAAACCTGAAAACATTTCTGTATCAGTGGAGATTAGAATGATGATACATCCTAAAAGAGGATACAGTCAGGACAGAAGTCATTAGCACTAGCCATCATTAGCACACTCCCTACGCAGAGGGCAGAAATGCACCAATTCTAACAACCATCTTTGAAGTCCCCACCCTTGATAGTAGAACATATACTACACGGTCAACACATTCAAACGAAAAGTTTCTACAATTGTACCTGAAAACTACCTGGTGGAGACTCTTGAAAGGGGAACAATTATGTCAAAGTAGCAGCACATCAAAAAGTGGCATCATAAAAATTTCCACTCCTCCCACCCATTATAGAAAACATGATCATATTCACTGACATTCCCTAATGAAAATTAAATGGTGTATACATATGTATACAAACACATATATGTACATATATATACATATGCCTAAAATCACTAAAGAATTCAGCACAAAGCCACAGTTAACAGCTAGAATGCTCTTGACATATTAGCTCATGACCTTTAGATTTCAAAATAAGAAGTTGATTTAAAATAGCACATTACAACACACTTTACAAAGATACAATAAAAATGCTTTAAAAGCTTGAAAGAATAGGATTACGCACCTCATCTGCTCAAGGGCAAGCATAAACTAAAGGATGCTCATGTGAAGGTTAAAATGACAACATGCAATTGATGATTAAAGGAACTTTATATATATTCAGCCTCTTGGATGTTTTTGAGGTAGAAAGAGGGGAAGGTTAACTTCCAGAGAAAAGTGGGTCAATCGAGTAAAACTCAGAATATCAGATACAAAGATAAATCATACTTGGATGTTATTGTTTTGGTATCATACTTCTAAAATATTTTTTCAAGATTTTTGGTTTGCCTGCAGGGTTTTGGTTGGTTGGTTTGTTTGGTTTTTTTTTTAATAGAAATGTCTTGACTCAAAATGGATGAATCTTACAAAACAATGCATTAGCCTCTTCCAAGCAGGAAAGAGGTATAGAAGGGACATTCTGGCATTTAATTTAATATCAACAATACTGCCAGTTAATGTCCACATTCAAATTTGTAAGTTAAAATATGGAGTAGGTAACTACCTAACATTTGATGCAAGTTAATTCCAACTTGCCAAATATATTGGTTTTGACAATGCCAAAACTCTTACAACTGTTCAAATTACTCTTAAAAATGACTCTTCTTGAAAAGTTATCTGTACTAAGTAGCTCTTACTCTAGTCAGTTATTCATATTGTTCTTCTCATTCTCTGATTGTAAACTCCGCAGAATATGCCTCATCGTTATGCTTTGTTCACTAAAATAAGTTTGTAATTTCACATTACTATTACTTCAAAATACTGCCACCAATGCAATTCAGTAGAAGAAATCAAAGACATACTGTGATAAATATATGCACAGGGAACAAGACATTAGAAAGGGAAAAAAACGCAAACAAAACACCTCAAGAAGAGAACTACACAGAGCATAAGGGAACATGAAATGAACAAAGGGAAGTGGCAGCAGACAACAAACTGGGTGAAGAAACAAAGGAGAGTGGCACTGCTTTGATTACGTAAAAGAAAATTCCAGTGAAAGGTATTGCATAAAAAATTTCACTTACCTCTACTAAAAGAGCCAGAAAAGAGAAACAGAGAACCAATATGTCACTTTATGGTACACTGAATAGGAGGAAAAATTTAAGAGGGCAGCAGAACATAGAGGTGTAATCCCTTCATTTGCAAATCAGCATAAGAGCCATTTCTCTACCAGTTATGTCTACTGTCTTACAAATTAAAAGAAAAGGTTTAATTTTTATTTTGAACAAATCCATGGAAACGAATTGACTGAATCTATAGAACATCATAAGGAAAATCAGGTGTTTCATATGTGTTCTTTGTAATAGAAATATGATGTGACCAGTGAAACATTTCAGCTGGGAAAAATTTTATCCATTATATCCTATTCATCCCAGACAATTATAACAATTGTTAATTATACAGTAAAATGGAATTACCAAGAACAAATAAATTAACTAGTTCTTTTGCTAAATGTTTCCTCCCCTACAGTGACATACAGAATCAGCTTGCTTTCTGCTGTTGTTTTTTACCCTCTTTCCCCCACCCCCTTCTCTTTTTAAACCTTTGAAGCAACCATCCTGTGTATCATTCAAAAGCCATGATTTCTGAAAAGATGATATTGCTATTCAGGAACACAGTCTCCTGTGAAGCAAATCAATTTACCCATACAGTACACTATATAAAGGCTATTCACATGACCTAGTTAGCAATTTGGATTGTACCGGAGCTCCAGAGGATGACTCGAGCTCCCCAGGTCTGGCTGGGTTATCCTTTGTCATTGAATCACACACACACATTCATGAGTAGGTATCTAACTTGGACAGAAACTGGATGATTACACCTGCTTTGACTATTCGGGAACACATAAATAGTCATACAGATGTCTAAAAAGAAGTATGAGCATGCTCATCAACTATTTTAAAGACTGTATAATGAGGGAACTTAACTGATCTTTCCCATGAACAGTCAGAAATTGACTTCTAATGGTAAAAATACATTCCAGTAGATTTGTGACAATCTTAATTTAAAAAAAAAAAATTAAAAATTTGACATACTACTGCATAAAAAAAAATGAAGGACCATTTTTCCTTTGGCAATTTAAAAATCATTTAAATCAAAGGTTCCCAAATTCTTTGGACAAAATGACAGTGGCAATCCTCCAAGTTTCTCAGACCTCTGGATACTCTGTCAAATATTTTTAAAAATTATCTTATGAGTATCAGAATAAAATAAGCCTGTTTTTCTACTGATGTGTGTCATAGACTTAATTGGTTTTGACACATGCAAATTAGGTTTCTCCAAAACTGGGGTATTTAAAAAGTTTTTGGCTGCCTCTGTCTTACCCTTTTCTGAAAAAAGATCCTATAATGTCCGATAAGATTTAGGCCTTTTTCCAGTGAAGGTATTAACAGAATCTCTTTCCTATATTTGGTGTCTGTCAGTATAGACTTCATTTCTTTATGGAACATGGTACATACACTATAAAAGAAATTTGCTTCACCATACCATGTCCCCCAAAACAGTAATCAATAAGTCATAGTTTATGTACCATGGAGCTAGATTATCCGACGAATCACTTCCAACTCATGATACACATGCTGACAACCAGAATGCAAAAGAAACATCAGCTTTTAAGAAACAATACTGTACTGACCTTATGGTTACCACACTGCTTCTACTCGAGCTACCAATTTGAGTCACACATAATCTAGAAATCAGAGTCCAGAAGTCACAGAAAAAAGACTTAAAAGAGAATTTAAGATGTCATTTAGCCCATCCCTCCTGTCACACTGTCACAAAGAAAGATCAAATCACATTTATTACACTCCAGGCAGATAAATATCTAACCCCTTGTTAAAATTCTCCACTTATGAAGCTTTCACAGCCTTGACAGACAACCTGAATTTAGCGAGTGTGACAGTGTTTCTTAGTGCCAAATTCAACTTTTTGTTGCTATAATTCATGCCTATTACTTCTTGTCTTATTCTTTGTGAAGATGAAGAATATGTTTATCTCTTGTTTCGTGCAAGTTTTTTTACCTCTTGAGAGGTTTTTCATGCCTCACTTCAGACCTCTCTTCTCTAAACCAGTCAGTCACAAGTTTGTCCATCTTTTCTTGTAGGTCAAACTGTGTTGGTTCTTGCTGTTCCCTTCTAGACTCTTCCCATGCTTCTTGAAGCATGAAATGGTAATTTCCTCAAGGGTCCAGGATTAGCAATTCAGATATGACAGAACCGAATGAATGATCCTGATTCATATTACAAGTTATACTCATGTTTATATATTCAAATACTATTCTTTTTTTGCAACAGCTGATACTGCAGTCCCATGTCCAGCTTGGCATTCACTAAAAATTGCAGATCATTGTGGTGCTGAAGTGCTATTCAGCCATTTGCTCCTCACCCTCATTCTTTAAATCATATTCTCCTGCACATGTACAGATTCTTGTACTTGTTCTCAGGAAACTGCATTCTATTTATTTCAGACTGTGTCTCATATTTGTCAAGATCCTTTCTAACTCTAATTTTTTCCTTTCACATAACTGCATCTCATCTCACAGTTTCATGCTATCCTCAAATTTAAGAAAATATGGCGGGTTTTTTTACCATCCAAATTATTACTCGTACACCAAGTAGTATGGAATACAAGAAAGACCCCATAAAAATCACACTTCTTGTATCTTTCCATTTCCATATAACTATGACTACAACAGGTGCTGCTCCAGTTTTATATCTACTTTACTACATTTTTCATTTAGACCACGTTCCCCTTGCTTGCATACCAAATACCACATTAGCGTCAAAAGCTTTACTGAAGACAAAATATAACATGTACTGATTTATTTCTTAACCACGCCCTGTTCTTCTGCCTCAGAAGAAAACTA
This sequence comes from Haliaeetus albicilla, assembly GCF_947461875.1. Lineage (NCBI taxonomy): Eukaryota > Metazoa > Chordata > Aves > Accipitriformes > Accipitridae > Haliaeetus > Haliaeetus albicilla. The sequence goes on along the minus strand of NC_091495.1, from coordinate 21,352,618 downwards.
AATTGACTGTTTCTGACAAATCCAGTTTAGCTGACAGTAATTTCTTTATCTTCTAGTGTCTACAATTTGGTTCAATTACTTGCTCCAATATTTTTCTGCAAACTGAAGCTGTGCTGTATGACAATTTCTCAGCTTCCTCTTTTTGCTCCTTTAAAAAAGATGGGAAAAGAACAAACTTGGTGTCCATTACCTGTTTTCCATGAGTTCATAAAATCAGTAACTTTTCCAAGCTAATAGGTGTAAGTTACAACTACTAGTTCAAAAGCTTTTGCTTTCTGGGGATTAGAAAACAAGTTATATATTTATATAAATAAATAAAGTGGGAATTACAATATAAATTATAGGTACCAGCACAACAACTTTATTTCTTGTTCTACAGTTGCTGATGTTAACTGCAACTATTACCACCAAGAAATTGTGGGCTTACATATTGTAAATTTTCAAGGACAATATCTGATAGTTAAAGTTTAGCTTATTAGTTGTATTTCCCAATTTGCATAAAATTTTATGAATGATAGAACAAGTACTTCCCCTTCCCTAACATGATTATTGCTCCTTACAGCTTCATGGTGAAATAAATATGGAATTTTGGAATTAACTTTTGCACGTCATGAAATTATGTATAGTATAAAAGTAAAAAAACTTCAAAATGGAAGAGTAAAGTCATGTCTTACTAAATAATATTCTCTAAGAGGTGCAAATCAAGAACATATACGAAAAGAGGTAAACAGTGACAATACCTTTTTATAATTTTTTCTTTTTAAAAAAAATCATTTGGAAACACTTAGTTTTAAAGAAAGCCTTTTGGTGAAAATATTCAGCTCTAGAGGTAAAAAGTGAATGTAAGCCATAGATGCCAACTGCTCTGTTCTCTATTTTAATATGATGCAATAGTGTCCTTATGATACACCACTGAGGACCTTCCAGAAACCTCCACTGGAAGGCAGAGGAGGAGGAAAGACCTTCAGTGAGAGACTGTCATATTCTAATCTAACCTTCCTACAAAAAGAACTTAAATAACTTTCTTCTCCTCCTCCCTCCCCGCTAAGTGAAAGATATAGGTCTCCCCACTATTTATACTACGAAAAAACCCAAGAAGAAATCTCACAGCTTTCTGACTTCTCACTTGAGAAGATTCCACTCAAGAGAAAAACCTCTGCAGGTGAGCTCACCTTACCAGAAAACCACAGAAACTACTGCTTAACACACAGCATGATAGAAGTTTTATACCTGTGAAAAACAAGCCCACCTTATTTTTTAATTTAGTGACTGAAATCACTAAAAATGTGATATCTTATCTGCTGGTATCTGCAAAGTGTCTGTAAGGATTACCCAAAACTTTGTTTGAGCACTATGGAAAACTGTCTTTCAAAGTCTGTCACATCGTACCGTATATGGAGGTTAAAATAACATAAATAAAAAAAGTTAAGAGGGGAACTATTTAAAGTATTTTTATTCCTAAATGCAAATTGAGTGGTGGGAGGCATAACAAACTGAAGGAAAGCAGTTAGCTCTGTCTTGTTCTTCCACTGCACATAAAAAATAATAATGTTGAAGTAAAATAATGTGGAGTTTGTTTTTATTTATTTGAAATAACTGTTTTATAACATGGCTAAATGGGAAGCAAAGAGGAATAATCTGTTGTATTTGTTAGTTTCATACAAATATCTGCATGTTATTTACACTATTGTTTCAAACTTCAGGGGCCTAAGGTAAGTGAGTAAATAGAAATTCAGCTGTGTCAGTAACAACTCCTTGTATGCTTTGCAACAAAGAACTGAGAGCTGCTTTCCCACTTTAAATAAGTGGCCGTCCGTTTTAAAATGTTTTTTACACTTCAGTAACACCAGGCTATGGTGTTGGTAACAGATCAGCATATTTCATGTTGGCATTCTTAAATTATTTAGATGCAGTAATCTTTGGGTAAAAGAACAAAACTCAGAAACCTGTGAGATAAATTCTTATCCTAGTATCCCTGAAAATTATACTCTGATTAGAGAGATACCTACAATCCTGCTGGGACAGCTGAAGTTACTGCCCCCCCCCAGCCAGAAGTTACAGGCTCTTCATATGAAGCCATTTTTACCTGCATTACAAGAGATGCAGCACATCATTGCATCTCAGTAGAGACACCAACCCTCTACCAGAGGAAGCAGTAAATAAGAAAATGAGAGATTTACAACAGGAGATAGTTAGACTAGATGATAATGTACATATATACTAAACAAACCTAAGTGTAAAGTAAAAAAAAGCTATATTTGATCCTTTAAACATACTATATATTTCCTGACAAGAATAGCGTCACAAATAGCAAGAGGCTAGATAAAATCCAATAATACACCTCAGAAGAAAAGCTGAGCACTTTAGTAAGTTTAATTTTCAAAATTGTTATATCATCCTTTGATGACCATAATCAGGTAACAGAAGAATGAGCAGTACTTCACAGAAGAGATTAATTACCAGCTCTGCTTTTTTAAAGCTGTTTCCATTTTCCTCCATGGAAACATAAATCTTAAAAGAAATCAACAAAACATACCATGATTTTAAAATAGTATTTCAAAAATTGTCAGTCTGAAAAAAATAGAATGTAAAAATTCATGAAGTTAAAATTGTGGGGAGATTTCTATCTTCTGATCTCAAGACCTCAAGTTTTCCTCTTGGCACTGAGTGATGGGCCTGCCACAGAGACATTGCTTGGATATTATTTTCCTTGAAATATTCCAGTCCTCCTAATAAGGAAGGATGTTAGGTGAGAGGCAGTAACAGAATGAGAGTGTAAGTTTTCAAAGATAACAGGAGGAAAAGGAATAGTTTCCTATTGCACTCAAATGAAGTGCATCACCTCAAATTTCAATAAATATTGTATATAAATGAAATTATGTACTGATAACTGTGGATCATACTGAACAAGTATTAAGCTAAGCCTTCAAAGAAAAAAATCTTTAAGCACATTTAAGTTCTTACTTTTTGACTATTAGATCCATCAAAAGCAGTCATAGATAGAAGTTGCTATCAATGCCCATGTATCAAAAAAAATAGCCAAACACTAAACATTTTCTCTCTTATTACTAAAATGCACTACAGCAAACCACAGCTTACATAAAATTATGAAATACATATTCTATGATCTAATTATATGGAATACCAACCTATGTATACACATTTTACTCTCCAACTACTCCTCCAGTAACCTGATGAACACAGTCAAGAAGGATCAGGAAAACTCCCTGCCAAAACTTTAACAAGCACAGAAACAAGTATTTCTAACTAGGGCACAGAACTTGAATGTAGTGTTTGGAAACCATGGTTTTCTTTACTGAAAGACCAGTGGTATCCTTACTACACAGAAAAGTCATGTTCTTTAAGTAGTTGTATAATTTATATCTTTTTCAGCATAAAAAAAGCTAAGGAAGCAAGGATATCAGTATCTTTTATTACATTCATTCCCATTTTATTTTTTAGGCAATCACTCCTTACTTGAAAATTTTGCTTGTAGCAGCTATTCGATGTTTCTAATTTAAAGGCATCTATTGTATCTCAAAACATGATTCCAAACATACATATTATAATCAGAAGCAGCAGTACACACTACACTCTGAAGAACATCATAGTGGAAAATGACTAATAGATATTTTGGGCCTAGCCCAGACACTAGTCATGCTAAAGAACAACTGTTTGCAAAACCTGTTCCAAAAACCAATACTACTACTGGAACACACTGAATAATGTTATTGCTACCAGAATGACACAAGTTTGATTTTAAACAAAAGAAATGAAGTAAAAAGATTAAAAATCAGAAGTAGTACTCAACTCTCAGTAACTTCTGTTCCCCCTCTTCCACCAAGCAGATTAGCCATATTACAGACTTAAACACTACTAACCCACTTCCATGTGCAGCGTATTGAGCTGAACAAACCACATTAGACTCAAGCACCCCATCACATAAATGCCACTGTACTGCTGCATATACTTGCATCTTCCTGATATTGAGTCCCAAATGAAAGTCTCAAACCCAGTTCTGCACTCCAGCGGCACTGCAATTCAGGAATTGTGGCCAGGAGAAACTACAGCGTGGGAAGAGCAGTACTTCTACGTGGATTTAACTGAAAGTCCATGAAGTCTGTTCAGCCCACATCCACGCTAACTTCTGCAGGGCAGCTCAACTGTTTCCCACCCAAGTTTATTATACTGGAGCAGGCATAACACTAGTACACCTATTATAAACAAAGCAAAACAGAAAAAGAAAAGTGACTGACTGCACAGTGGGAGTGGGCGTTGTTCTCTACCTGATCAGCTGGACTGGGATGGAACAGAGGGCAGAGGCTCCCAGGCAGGTCTGCAGAAAGCAAGCTGAGCCTGAACAGGGGCCAAGATGGTGCGAATAACCCCCTCTTCCTCTGAGCAGCTCTCAAATATACATCTTGGAGATGTCTCCATTGAACTTTGCAGCAAAAGAAGATAAAAACCAGGCACTAAAGAATGTTATCCATGATATTACTGCCACTCCCATTTTCCTAATTGATAACTGCACTGTAATTTTAAGCCAAAGTAAAGCTATATTCGAACTCCCAAGGCAAAAAACGATGTCTCTTTCTCTGTGCTAGTATACTTTACTTCCCTGTAAGAAATAAAGTCTGCACATTGTTAAACATAACATCTTTCCTTTGCCAACAGGCTCTTCAAACTGTAATGTTACAGTAACAGTTTTCTAGCTTCAAGGTTTCATCTTCCTTCATTTCAGACAGACTGTTAATAAAGTTTAGTACTAGCATTTCAAAGACTGAAAATAGCCATACCCCACTGAGGAATTTATGGGATCTATTTCTCATGTCATTATGGAGAAGAACACTGAAATGGAAGTCAAGACACTGTTCCATAGTTAAATTTTCATCCTGGGATCATACTTTCTTTTGTAGGAAATCTCTTCGCTATGAATTCAATGAAAACAGCAACGCACATCTGTATCGGGTTTGTGTGGTGGGGTTTTGGTAGCGGGGGAGGGGCTACAGGGTTGGCTCCTGTGAGAAGCTGCTAGAAGCTTCCCTGGCTCCAAGTCGGACCCACCTCTGGCCCCGGCTGAGCCCATTAGCAATGGTGGTAGCACCTCTGGAATAACGTACTTAAGAGGGGAAACCTGCAGTAGAGAGGGGAATGAGAAGAACACCTATGCAGACCCCAAGGTCAGTGAAGAAGGAGGGGGAGGAGGTGCTCCAGGTGCTGAAGCAGAGATCCCCCTGCAGCCCGTGGTAAAGACCATGGTGAGGCAGGCTGTCCCCCTGCAGTCCATGGAGGTCCATGGTGGAGCAGATATCCACCTGCAGCCCAGGGAGGACCCCACACCAGAGCAGGTGGGTGCCCCTGAAGATGGCCGTGACTCCATGGGAAGTCCACACTGGAGCAGCCTGTGACTGAAGATAGGCCTGTGGAAAGGACCCATGCTGGAGAAGTTCGTGGAGAACTGTCTGCCGTGGGAGGGACCCCACGCTGGAGCAGGGGAAAAGTGAGAAGTCCTGCCCCTAAGGAGGAAGGAGCGGCAGAGACAAGTGTGATGAACTGACCCCGACCCCCATTCCCTGTCCACCTGCGCCGCTGGAGAGGAGGAGGTAGAGAAAACTGGGAGTGGAGTGGAGTTGAGTGGAGTCGAGCAAGCAGCTGCGTGGTGCTTAGTTACTGGCCAGGGTTAAACCACGACAATATCTCAATCAAAACATGCAAAATACACCAAGGAAAGCACATTTGGAAATGAAAAATATTGAACAACAAATTAACACCTGAGAGTCATTTTCATGTAAGCTGCTTGACAAAAAGAAGCTTCAAGAACACTAGAGCTGTAGCTTTGACACTTTGTAATTTCAAGTAACATAAACAAATTTCAATTTTGACAAAAATATTTTAAGTCCACAATATAAGAATTAGTTATATTTATTTTACTACTCTATTGGGTATATTTCTAAGACTTTCTCTGCTGTTGCTCCTATCACCCGCCACCTTCAAAGGGTGGTAGAAGAGACATCAGCAGCAGATTCAGTATTGTTTTGCTAGTTATAATACTGCCCTTTTGTTTGTAACACAGACTCTGGTTTTCGAATAAGAGACCACATAACAATCAGTTCAACCTTTGCCTATCTCAAAGATTAATCTATTCTACCCATTACAATACTATCTTACTGATAATATGGATGCAAGAATAAAATCAGACCTAACAAAACTCATTCTGCAGCTTCTGGTCATAGTATTTCATCTCCACAAATACCATTTCCAGTTAATAGAATTATTTTTTGTCTGAGACAGTAGGAAAAAAACAGGTGGGCAAATTTTTCCAATCAAACTTGTCCTTCAGTATTAAGACACTTGATACATTTGATGTACTTCCAGACACATCAAAACATGGTTTCCAAACTCACTCCATGGCACGTTATCATTTTGACTTGCAATATGTTTATTTTATCTCCAAGAGATAAGGACCCAGAGCTATCACCTAAAATACGTCACTTTCATTATCATACCATCCTCAGTTGGGGGTCAATTTTGGGATGACATAAAAGACCATGCTATAACGGACTCAGACACTATTGACTTAGCAGAAGTGGCAATGACTTAAATGCATCGGCTTCTCAGAGAAAGAAGATAAAGGTTAAAAACCAAGATGCAAAGAAGACACCAGCATCACTAGCAGACTCACAGAAGTAAGATAGCTACAAAGCTTGCACACTAAGTGTAAATGCCTAACTTAGCAAATATATTTAAACCAGCTTTATTTTTAAGCTAAAATGGATACCTTCTGGCAAGTGATAGGTACCAAATCTATTTTAATTTAAATTCTCTATTCACCACATTGTTTCTGAACCAGGAATGCCACATGGAAAGAATATTTTTCATAGAATACATTTGATTCTGAAAGTATCAATGCCAATTAGAAACCCAAAAGAAAACCCCTTAAAACTATAGGAAAAAGGCAGGACTTTGTTAAACAGATTTCTTTTTCTGAAGGAATTGGATATTACAGCAGATACAGCAACAATCTGCAATACACAAAAAAATCCCAAATTCACCAAATCACAGATTGTTTTATACATATTTACATTTCTGCTCTCTTAATGTCAGCTATACAATAAACCAGACTCTTACTATTCAAAGTGGAAAGCTTAAAAATGTGTTAAAAAATACATCATTATTCACACATTGCTAACAAAAAATTCCAATGAAAAATATTTCTAGAAATTGTACAGGAGAAGTTTTCCATTTACAAGGAATTTAGCAAAATTAAAATTAATCTTCTGCAAGGGAATGGAGTATCCTTTGTTTGCTATCACATTAGCCTGACCAGCAAAATAATACTTAAGAACAAATCTTTTGTATGGCCATGTCAGTATACAGAAAAAATAAAACCAAACCCAAACTACACCTCTGACCAACATGTCTATACCAGGGAAGAACTGTAGAATAGGTGTAACTGCACCAGCAAAATATTGTTAGGAAATTAGTATAATATATAGCAGGAAGACAATAGTTCCTTTACAAAGGTTAGATGGTGGTATATTTATATTGCCAACTGTTAAACACCCAAAGAAGCCACTAAAATTTACTTGTAGGGTTAAGCAAGAGCAAACGAAGGCTACTTGATTTCTGCATGACAGAATCATCATGGTGATTTAAGATCTTTAACTACTATATACCACTCTCTCACACTTACATTGATTTACTCTGCAGTATTCCTGGGCCATTCCCATGACTGTGCAGCCTGAGCAGGAGCTTTTTACACCCCTCATAAAGGTTACTTTACTATACCACATCCCACAAAGTATACCAAGTTACACTATATAAAATCTCTGCCAGGAGGAGAAAATGCTGCTTACAAAATACACACTACAGTAGACTGGTATACAGCTGAATTCCTACCAGGAGAGAGAAAAAAACCCAACAATAAAGTGTAGAAATTTGGCTAGATTCTTGAAAGCAAATGTTTTCTTTCCCGTTACATTTGATAGCAATAGCTACCTGTCACTTAACTCAAATTGTGATAATTTTCCAGTGGACCTACACTCTCTTTTCCTCTTCTCTTGCACAAAAGTGTTGGCAATAGTGGAACCTTCTATTTCTAATATACTGCTCATATTTGCCTGTCATTCATGTTGAGATTTAAATAATGAAGACTACAGGTATTAGCAATGTTATGTCATTTTATTTGCAGTTTCTTCTGGCTCAACAGATGCAAATGGGCTCTTCCAATGTGCCATGTTTTATGAAAGTTAGCTTTAGCCATGACAAATTTCCAGTTAGTATCTTTATTGTGCAAGTTATGTATAGGCCTGGTCTAAAGCTGTGAAAATATAACTTCTGCTATCCTTAGTACCACCTTAGTCTGCAAATAAAGGTGAACAGACACGTTAAATCTCTGCATTGTGCATAAAAATCCTGGAAGTCCTGCATCCTTACCTGAAAGATTCCTGTGCATCTCATGCCCACACACCTCAGCGTATTTAACTAAATTTCCTCCCTATATTCCATGGGCTACATACATTCCAATTTCCCACTCCTGCCCCACCGAGTTACTCATTCACCTTCCTCCATGGAGCCTCAAGTGCTTCCACTTCTTCTCAATGCCCCTCTTCTTAAGACACATGATCCATGTGCTTCAACCATTTGCTGCTATGCTAAGACACGTAATGCAGTACTCTAAAGGGCAGAGCTCTGAGTCCATCCCCATCTTTTCCCCTACATTTATTGATGTTTATTCCTCTCTAGAAACAGTAAGAGACTGTGTGTGTCTATACATATATATGAAACTTAGGCTCTTAGATGTATAGGCTAGATGGTAGGAATGTTCTACACCGTCGCCTAGAGAATAGGTATTAACTGTTGTTTTAACATGTGTACAAATTTTCACAGAAAAATCCAAGATGGAAATATGGGTGATTCAGGATCCAGAAAACACTCCAGTAGCATAGCCAAAGCTAAGCTAATATCAGCAATCAAACTGTGCCGGTATGATTCTCCCTCACATATTGCACTTTTGAAAAGCATTTACAGCCCTTCTGAAAAGCTTCAGCTCAACAAGACCAACTAAAATGTCAGTGGGCAACAATTTGAAATCCACAGTGCAAAGACATTAAAGTCACATTTAGTTACGTGATTCATTGCTGTTGCTTCAATACGCAATGAACAAGGCAGCAAATCAGAAAACATGTTTACAATTTTTTCTGCTGATTTTTTCTTCAGAGGAGCTCTACAACAAGAAGAAAAAAAGTTACACCTTTTAGTCTTACTGAAACTTGCAAAACATTTTCAGCAGGGTTTTATCCCTTTTACTAAGTGCCTTATGTGGTAAAAAGGTAATCACACATCAGTTGTGGGGTTTAGAAACTTGTAAGGCATCTGCATAAAATAAAATACCTAAAAAAATACCTGAAGTACTAACAAAATGTTAAAGTTAAAACTACAACTGAATGAAGCCTAGAGTGTTTAATTTAGAATCCTCTTAGTAAGAGTAACTAATTTCCTTTATACGTACTATTCATTTCATTTATCAAGATATCCATAAAGCATTGGGGAGTCATAACATTAGACATACACATGTGCACAAAAATCAGTAAATATCACAGTCTCAACTACACTTTAACTTCAATGTATTTTTAAAATTGCATAGTCCTAAAACCAGTTAAGACTAATGTATTTAATGCTACAAAAAGCAGGATATTTCCCTAGCTAGAAGGAATAATTTGATGCTTGCAATGTGATTTTGAGCCTGCTAAGTTTATCCCAAGAGGATGGCCATTCATTTGTCAAAATGTGATGTACACTCCCTGGTTCCTCAAAGTAAAATATAATACATGTCAGCAAATGATGTACACATACAGTTGGAGCTCAGAAATCAGGCTGGTACATTAAAAACATGTAAGACTAACTGCAGGACACCTGCCCCATTATTGCTGAAGACGAAAGTAGAGTAAAATATGAACAAGAGTGAAGGAAATAATAGAGGAAACTTGCATGATTCAGGCATTTGAATGCTGCACTGTTGAACCGGGCACATTCCCTTCACAGGCTGTAGAGTTCTGATGTGATGCCCAAAACATCAAGTAAAACAGGCTTTTCTCAAGTGCCCATGAAGTAGGGCTCCCCAATATTTGAAGCCTGTGGCTTCACTTTACATTCAGAAATGCAAACTGAGATCAAGAGAAGAATATGAAATGGCAACTACAGTAAATGCAATACTGTATTATAAAACACAGATTTAAAGAGCGAAAGTAAGGTGTTATATATATATATTACCTTGATTTTGGCGTTTCTAAACATCCAATTATTGAATTTGCAACTTTGCAGAGAAAATTTACACTGAAAATGCACACAGCAAATTCAATAGTAATTTCTGAATTTTAAAGCCAATACAATACATCTGTCTATCATATGGTATAACGCTTTCATCCACACAGGTGACATCAACATACACATTCATCATGCAGGCTTGTTAACTAAAGTTAACTAAGAGCAATTAAGAGCAGCAGCACATACTCATCCTCCACCCTGATCAGCAGTACAGGTAAATGGGACACTCTCAGCAAGTTTCACAGACATTTGCTGCCAAGAGAGGAAAACCAACATACAAGAATTCTTGGTGCCATTTTAAAATCAACTGGATGAGGGAGACAGAGAGCAAGTCAGTCAGATGCCTCCTGGGTCTACTCCTACCCAGCCTTTTCCAAACCAGCAGTGCCTTACTTGATTATTAAAGTTCAAGATATCTGACAGTGCTATTAGTTACAAACAGAAACGTTTATTAGCACAATTAGCAGTGCTAGTTTTGATTTTGCTTCTATTTCATTTACTTATGCTCATACACACTCCAGATTTGGAAAGGTGAGATTTTTTTAGTTTGATTTTTTAAATTTCCTTTGCATTGAAAATCTTCCTGTTATTTTAAATGAGTATATATGCTTGGGAGGATATCACCAAGATATTTACCATTAAACCAATTACGAATAAAATACTCATTATCTACATCGTTAATTTTAAACTGCAAAATAAAGGTTGAAAAATACCACCACCCAGGAAGTACAAATATCTGAACTTCGTACTTAACATACTGATATTTTAACTCATTATATCCGCCCATTCTGTTATTAGGCCTATGAATTACTAAGAATCAAAATGAAACAGTAAATGATAATAAATGGTAGGACCAATTGTATTAAAAAGTGCACCTTCACCTGAAAACAAAAGATGAAATCAGTACAGTTGGAAGGTAAAATATTTTAAGACAAGTAAAAATGAAATACAGCAAGTTTGTTCGCACTACCAATACAAGATATAATGACTTCTAGAAACCTTATGTCATTGTTTAACCCCAGACAGCAACTAAGTACCATGCAGCTGCTCACTCACTTCCCCCCTCTCCCTGCCCAAGTAGGATGGGGGAGAGAATCGGGGGGGGGAATAAAAAAGTAAAACTCATGGGTTGAGAGAACAGTTTAATAGAACAGAAAGGAAGAAAATAATAATGAGAATAACAATAATAAAATTGCAATAAAAGAATTGGAATATACAAAACAAGTGATGCACAATGCAATTGCTCACCACTTGTCGACCGATGCCCAGTTAGTTCCCGAGCAGTGATCCACCACCCCAGGGCGATTCGATCCCCCAGTTTATACACTAGGCATGATGTCACATGGTATGGAATATTTCTTTGGCCAGTTTGGGTCAGCTGCCCTGGCTGTGTCCTCTCCCAACTTCTCGTGCCCTTCCAGCCTTCTTGCTGGCTGGGCATGAGAAGCTGAAAAACCCCTGACTATAGTCTAAACACTACTTAGCAACAACTGAAAACATCAGTGTGTTATCAACATTATTCTCATACTAATTCCAAAACATAACAGTATACCAGCTACTAGAAAGAAAATTAACTCTATCCTAGCCAGGACACCTTAATAAAATACCCTTTTAAATAATACTGATTAAAATAGGCAAAAGTCTAAATGCTGTTCACACATTGAAACATAACCTGACCTCTAAGTGATGACAGGAAAAAAAATCCAACAAACTATCAGCAGATGATTGCACAGCTAAATACAGTGTATAGTCTTTCTGTTACCTCCTGATACGTAATTTCTAACCCAGCACTCAGAGACAGGATATTGCCTGGCTAGTCAGGTTGCTCTGCAAATCCAATTACAAAACCCTGTGAAAGTCAAGTATCTTATTCCTCACAGTTTTGCCAAAAGAGCAAAGAAAGGGAGGGCAAAAAGGGATCACTAAAGTGAAGTACTTACAGGCACTACAGATACAGTTTAACAGCATTTTGGTTGGACAGGTTTGTTCCTAAAAGCAAAATTTTTGGAAAAATACATTTCCAAAGCTTTTCTCCTGTCCCTTCCTCTCTTGTCATCCATTAAAGATGTCAACACGTCCTAGGAAAAAGGAAGTAGATCCACTAGTGCCATAATGTTTTGAGATGAACAAGAAGTCAGGCAACTATTATTTAGGGCATTAGTCACAACAACAAAAACCATCAGGGAAGGGAGATGAAGAAAGAAAAGCAAGTTTCAAGTTGAACCAAGTAACACAGAGTAAGCAGAATTTCCCGTATTATCAATCACTCAAGTCACAAGAAACTGATATGTTTTCCCCTTTATTTCAGGGGGTTGAAGGATGCAATATACAACCTAAGTACCAGCACTTCTAGTATACTTAAAGAAAAACTCTATTTTAACTGACTTCCCACATAAACTATTTCCATTACATTATGCAGCAAGTGACTCAATTTTTCTTCTGGCAATGCATGTGCAATGTTAACCCTTAAATTATTATGTAAACATATGAATGCACCTACAATAATGCCAAACTCAGAATACAGTTATGCTGTTGTCATAAAGCAGGCTCATGAGACAAACCCAAACTATACAAAGCAAAAGCAGCTGCACTTCACTTACAAACAGCACAGCAAATGTAAAACCAGATAAGCAGGACGGAAGTACCTGTGACTTGCCTATCCTGAATGCTTCAGGAGCTTGTCCTAGAGAAAAATTTTTACTACTGCCATTCTTATGAAGTCATATTGTACTGCAAGATGAGAAAGCAGATAAATAAGGAGGAGAGTATGGTTAATGAAAAGTCCTCTATCAACTTCTCAACCTACAATATTACATGGAAACTAACTGGCAGGACTGCTACTTTCTTAAAAAAAGGCTCTAATGGTAGGCTCTCAGGCAGAGTCATACCCATGAAACTGGTCCAGGGAAACATCTTGTAGATGTGCACTGGAAGCTTAACTTCTAAAAACCTGTATGCAACACTTCTGTAGTTCTTGCCAATCACTTAATGAAAAAGAAGAGAGAAAAATGTATATGAAGTAGAGCTGCCACAAGTTTGGGGTGGAAAGCCCTTAAATTCAGGGAGTTTGGTGTTTTCCAGGATCACATAAAACAAATTGACAGAGCTTCTCCAAAATAACTCACATGACTCAGGGGTTTCTTTTTTACTTCAATCCTAACATGTACATAATATGATTTTCATCTGACTCCCTCTTTAAGACAATCCTGGGAAGCTAGATTCCTCCTTTCTAACTTTCCTAACTTCTTCCTTCCTCTTCCTCTAATTTCCCCTACATAAAGGTGGTTGATATTTAAGTTACTGCAATTTTTTTTTTCTCCCCCCCCCCTTCCTTTATTACTGAATCCTTTCCTTCAAAGTTTGGGAAACTACATGCCCTCAAACACCAAGAACAGAAAAGAAAGGCAGCAGTGAAAACATAAGTTTGCTTATTTCTTCTAGCTTATAGCCAGCAATAACTGAAAAGTTGTCTGACACAAACATGGATTTCAAAATACAAGCTTTCAGTTAAAAGCAGAGAAAACAGTACACTAGACAATGTCCAACAATGACACAGATTTCACATTTCAATTAAAAACAAAACAAACAAAAAAAACCCAAACAGAAACAAATGCTTCAACAACTAATGGTCAATTCATGTTTACCTGACCAACAAAAGCAAAGAGTGAATTTAATTAAGGTACAGTTCCTTGAAAAGGAAATTTCAATTGTCGCTACTCTTTGCTTTTCAGCCACTTCTGTAATACACATACTGCAGAAAAAGCAAAAGCTGGCATTTTCTCCAAGTCTCTTGGTATTCAACTGTTAAATTTAAGAACAAAGAGCTCTACCTTTCAGCTTGGGGAAAGAAATCCAATTCAAAGACAGAATTAATACAGCAGCCTAATCATCTGACAAACAGTTTGAATAAAGTGACAGGGACCAACAGTTGCAGTGTGGATTCAATTCTACTGACCACAGGTGACTGTACAGTCAAAATACATTCATTTTCAGAATAGTGTTACAGAAACATTTCACAGACAAAGACTTTATTCAGACTTGCTGAAGACCAAATACTCTTTGAACCAAGCATGTTAGATTCATAGGTATTTTCTTCTCCTTACATTCAAATTATCATAATGTGACTTTTTGTTATCTCCTAATCAGGTAACTCAACCTTCTACTCCTGACATTCTGAATTAACCTGGTCATTCCCATCACCAATTCTCATCTGCTAGCCTCAAAATAAAATTATTAAAAACATTTGAGCTGATCTAACAATTTCTCTACCATCTGAAAGGGGAGGTCTCACTCCACTTTCAATTTTATTTCAAGCTTCCCTACCACTTTTTCTACTTCCAGCCAAGGAGTTCCATCTCTTTACTTGCAATGCTTCTGGTGCTTATCAGACAGTGCTTATTCACTTAATCAACTCAACTCATTAGGAAGTAGAAAACTACCCTGTCATGGATCAGTGAGTTGAAGCTGTTCATGCGGAGGCCAGACATGCACCAGAGCCAGCACAATGGAGAGGCGACTATGTTCACCCAATAATGAGGAAAAAGATCTCCCATCCTTTTCAACCTTCTTAATATCCAGCTAAGGATTATACTTGCACATACAGCTAACCTATCTTATGAACCAATTAGTCTCCTAAATTGCTTCAAAGTAGTAGGAAACAAACATTTCCTCACTACTGAGGAGAATTACTCTAACAGTGAGTATCTCAGGACATTAAGTAAGGAGACACTGTTCACATCACCAACTTTGAGCACTTCTTCTCACAGCATTGCTTTGAACCAGGGAACGAGCAGAATTCATATGGTGAAGCTGGTGTACCGAGGTACCTGAATGATAAATGACATACTTGAAATCACATAAGGCACCTAAAGCAAAGAACTGTACCCAAGACACTTAACTCCCATGTTTAGTACTTTTTAAGCAGAATAACCTGGCATCTTCATAATGAATATGAAAGCAAAGGGTCATCAACTGAGATCTGACAGATGAAACAACATGGCTATCAGAAACCAGGCAGCTGTACTTCCAAAACCACCTTACTCAGGCCACCAGGTCATACTAAGCTGCAGAGCAAGCGAGCTAGATGGAACATCATATGCATCTTACATGCTTTCCAATATTGAAGCTACCCTAGCTATTTCTAAAATCCCTATAAAGTTGAACCCATATAATCCTAACTAATGAAGTTTAATAAATTATTTACAACCTTGTAAAATCCAAGTAAGCATCAGAATGCTAGACACAAGAACTGTTTTTCAGATATATTTTACTTCCTTTTCCTTAAAAAGGGAACAAAGTAGGAATTGACTTCCAAAATTGCTAATATAAGACAAACTGCAACATAAATGTATCTGAAGCAATGAAACACATACAAAACATTAAAATATATTACTAAAGAGATGTTTAACTAAGAAAATTATCCTTTGCCAAAAATTCAGTAGCAACATTCATTAGTTCTTTCCCCAAGACACAACTGTTCTTATTCATGCTATGCCACTTCAAGTCTGATTAAGATATAAAATCTCTTTAGGAAATGTTAAGACTATATTACACCTCAAATTACAGCTTATCTGTCAAACTGTGATAATGCTGTATTTCTTATCAAACAACCTGTATGTCATCTATTATTATGTACGAAAATTCACCGTAAAATATTTTCAGTTGTCAGAGATGATTGTAAAATTAAGGAAGTGCATGGTTCAGTAAGAAATGCATTCAACACATAATTGTAATAGGTCGTACTGAGCTTTACGTCAATGTACCTGTTTATGAGAGGACATATGGCAACATTCACTCTTACTTAGGTTGCTCACTCTGTCTTGAGCTTTCTTAAATATTGTCTCTGTATGTGACAAGAAAAACAGAGGCATGTTGAAGTGCCCTGAGCACCTGGAAAATTGGGCAAGGTGGCTGTACCATCACTGCTGCTGCTCACCTAGACTAAAGATTATTAGTGATGACTCCAAAGGGAGCTTCAGTAAAGGTGAGTTTGAAAGAATCCTGATTACAACTTTGAAGGTAATTAAAACCGAAATAACAGACCTTATGTAAAGGCTTATACCAACATTTTAAAAATGGCAAACAAAACAGAGTAACAACAATTAAGATCAATTTGATGATCTGGCTGAAGATACTAGATAGGCATTTGATTACTGAGGGAAATGCTTAAGCTGGGGAAAATACAGAAAGTTTGGGCTGACATATTGTATTTTTAAAAACATGTAACAAACTTTCACTTCAGTAAACCAAGTAACTAGTTTTCATTTTTATTCATGGACACCCCCAGATGAAGCATCCTAAAGCTACCCAAACTGTAGTGATTAAACATGCCATCCCCCATCCCTCTCCATGACCAAATGACCAATTTTTTTTTTTGGCTGTACCTTCATTGTCAATTATGAGGTTGAGCAGCATTTTATTTTTAACTGCCATAGCTATGGACTCCTGTTAACAAAATACTGTACTAGTGAGTGCTCAGACAATGAAAGCTATTGAATTCCAAAGAAGAAAAGCAGCCAAGACTGTTACAGCATTCTAGCAGTTGTCTAATTTCAGTAAATTCAAACCTTTAAAAACTGCATAATAAAGTACTTTTGTACACCTTTATTAGCTGAATCCATACCAAATAGCAAAAATATTCCTGATGGATCTCTGGGCTTGAATGCTGAGGTTTTAACTTCAGCAACACGAGATAAGAATTCAAGTATTACCACTGTCAGGTAAGTCAACATTTTAGTCCCTTGTTTGGCAGTTACACCAATTGTGTTATTTCAGCAAACACAACATTCACTTCCACTCAACAGAAGAATCATATAGATTAAAAAAGCCTATACAATTGGTCTGAAAAATCAAGATTTAGTAGAAAGAGCATCTACATCGAATCACCACTTGCTTCAAATCTTGTCTGTAAATCTACTAAAAAAGAAACACAGGAAGAATTATAAAGAATTATAAAACT
The DNA here is from genome assembly GCF_947461875.1 of Haliaeetus albicilla. Lineage (NCBI taxonomy): Eukaryota > Metazoa > Chordata > Aves > Accipitriformes > Accipitridae > Haliaeetus > Haliaeetus albicilla. Next base: position 21,335,334 of record NC_091495.1, on the reverse strand, counting down.
GAAGAGAAGAAAGAAAAGAATAGATCAATTGAGAAAACACTAATTTTAACAAAGAAAATCTTCAAAACTATGTTTATCTTCAAACTTTCTTTGCAAGTAACTTCTCATGAACCTGACTGCAAAATAAGAATTAGAAAGTCTTATTTTAGGGGTTTGGGGTAGTTTTTTTGTTGGTTGAAGGGTTGGGGTTTTTAAATTTTTTTACACATGTAATTAACACTAAAAACATCAGCAGCATTTTGTTTTGATCTCGTCAAGTATGGAATTACATGAACTTGAGTAAATTATAACCTTAAAAATTCAAATAACTTACAATAAACCATTACTGTCATTCAAACAAATTTCTACAGTTAAAGTCTGCATGTTAACTGTAAATTAATATGCCATTTGAAGAATATCAATCATTTATCTATTTAAAGTGAAGAAGGAAAGATGCAACTGGAGAATTTCTTCGGGAGAGAAAAAAATTTTAGTTATTGCATAGCGCTCTCTAGTGGCAAAAGGTGGTCAAGTCAACTACGTCTTTGGAACAATTCTATCTGACTAAAGAATCTATCATTTAGGTTACAATATAATTTTATATGACTTAATAGATATCTACATTTCTTACTTTGAAGGAAAAATAGGGTTATTTCAGAAAAGTGCTTGGGTTTGTGGTGTTTCATGGTTCGTGTTGTGGTTGGTTGGTTTTTTTTAGCTACTTCACAGTATCTCACATGCAACATTTCTCATGGCAATGTTTCGAATATCGCTTTGTGAAGACTACTGACGCTGAATTTAGTAACATTTCAAACCTTCTTTAAATTATGTCTTTTAATTCATATCTTTGTAGGATATTCCACAAACAACAAAACAGAAAGCACGACTCTCCATTTACATTCTCTGACTTCAAACATAGACCTTAAGTACAAAATACTTTGGACTGCTTGAAAAGAGTTTCTACAGTCTGCATGTATACTTCTTTCTGAAGTGTACTTCCATAAGGTTGATGACACACAGTTTACAAATGTGGATTTGCATACCACACATGTAACCAAGTTGTATTTTATATAATAAATTGTACCTAATGTACATAAACCCAAAGATTTCCATTAACCTGCACAAAAATGACATGAGCTATAATATTTTATGCGATATTTTTAAAAGTAATTTTAAGATAAATATTAGTTTTGTACATATCAACACAAAATTACTCATCTGTCACCTGGGAAAAAAGACGCAACATGGAAAAAGACACGGTTTCTTCAAGAAGTGCAGAGGAATTTACTGGTCTTCCAATCAGCTCACTCCCCACCTCTTCTAACAGCAAATTTTCAATGGCATCCTTATGCTCAACAGTGCAGATTTCCCATTATATTTGTGATACAAGCAAAAAACTTTATATTATTTTTCAAATGCAAGATCAACTCATTTCCATGTTCATTAAATACATTCATCTGAAACTCAACTGTGTTTGAAATGGAACAAACCATGCCTCATTATTTAATGACTTAGGATATGCTGGTTCCTAAAGTCTCATTTTATGCTAGAACTTCAGCTCAAACCTATTTTAGCTTTACTTTCTGGGAACAAGCATCTTTTCTGGCAGATTAGTAAAATACTAGCTTCATTTTAGCAACAGAACAAGAGCAGGTAAGACTGGCTAATCCATTTTCATGACAAAATTGTAAATATTCTGTTAATAACTATCTATAACAATTTTGAGCCATTGAAAGTGAAGTTATATTGTATTAAAAAATCATTAAAAATATAAATATCATGAGCATCTGACTTCCAATACACTTTGTTACAAAAGAAACTGCAAAGCAAGACTAAAAACCTGAAGACAGACAAGGATTTTTTTTCTTTTCCTTTTTTTTTAAACGAGATGTAAGGATTAGGTTAGAAAGGATTAGAATTATAGTCAGAGTCTAGGAGCTACAGCAATTTACCACATTTGTTAGTCCCGTATTGTTTAAAGGGCCCACTCTTAAGCATTAATCATCACATGCAAAATTATGCTTTCTAAACAATAATTTTACACAATAAAAGAAGTTTAAAAGCATTTTAATTAAGTATGTTTGGGCCCACTTTCTATCTCATACTGTCGTGGTTTAACCCCAGCCAACAACTAAGCACCACGCAGCCGCTCACTCACTCCCCCCCATCCAGTGGGATGGGGGAGAAAATCAGGAAAAGAAGTAAAACTCCTGGGTTGAGATAAGAACGGTTTAATAGAACAGAAAAGAAGAAACTAATAATGATAATGATAACACTAATAAAATGACAACAGTAGTAATAAAAGGATTGAAATGTACAAATGATGTGCAGGGCAATTGCTCACCACCCGCCGACCGACACCCAGCCAGTCCCCGAGCGGCGATTCCCTGCCCCCCACTTCCCAGTTCCTAAACTAGATGGGATGTCACATGGTATGGAATACCCTGTTGGCCAGTTTGGGTCAGGTGCCCTGGCTGGGCATGAGAAGCTGAAAAATCCTTGACTATAGTCTAAACACTACTGAGCAACAACTGAAAACATCAGTGTTATCAACATTCTTCACATACTGAACTCAAAACACAGCACTGCACCAGCTACTAGGAAGACAGTTAACTACATCCCAGCTGAAACCAGGACACATACCCAGATCTCCAAACACAAAACTAGAACTCTGCTGGTTTGGCATGGCATGTCCCTAGATCGGCTCACCAGGCTTTTTCCATCAGTTAGGAGCAGTGTATTGTAACTGCTGACAGCAAGGGCTGAGTAGGCTCTGATGAAAGCAAACTCAACGGCCATAGATGCAAAAGGCTCTAGCATGTAAAAAGAACTTACGTATTTAAAAATTGATCTTGCTTCAAGAAAGCAATCCAGAAGGCTTGCTTACATCCAAGGAACCACCTAGTGCTGAAGGAATGTACAACTCACTGGAAACCCTTCAGTTGGGTTTGTAAGGGACAGACATTTGTTTTAAACATTTCTTGGCACAGAAGAAACCACAAGATGCCGGTTTATAGGGCAGAGACCTGCACAAGAACCCACAGCCTGGCAACACATCCGCATGCGCAATGGACTGGTGGGGCCAGGAGGAGACTTTGGGACTCGGACGGTAAAAAATGGTGCCATCAGGAGTTAGGGGTGGGATGCCCCACCACCAAGACACCAACAATCAAGAGGACCAATGGGATGCTGCTGGATCCACAGGTGGTGATGTCTCTGCCTCTGCCCTCCTCTCTTCATACATGTGGTATGGGACTTGTTTGTCTAATTGAGCTGTCCAGTTAAGTAGTTGCCATTTAGTTATTGTATCTAACCTCATGCCTTGCATTTTGTATTAATGAATAGTTAAACTGGTTGGCTGGTGTCGTTTCACCTTAATTCAGTCCAGGGGGATCACAAACTTGGTTGTTGGTCCCAAGGGGAGGGAGGTTGTCCTAAATGACTCCTTTCAGGCCACGACAGGGTTAGCTTCTTTGCATGCCTAAACCACGTACATGTACAAGCTCTGAAGCATTATTGACTTCTCATAACCTTCTCCAGCTGATGTTATGACCCAGAGACTAGCTAGAAAAGTCCTGATAAACCAGAATTTTTCTTAATTTTTTTTTTTTTAAAGCTATTTACATTAACTAGGAGTAAGCAACTCCTGTTGGGAATACAGGTTCTCTGAACACCCTTCTGAAGACTCATTGATTTTATTAGAAGTTCCTGTTAGCCTTTCCCAAACTTATTTACTGAAGGTAAAGGTGCATATTTATTGTTTTGAAAAGCTACCCTGGCAGTAAACAGGTACTTCTGGCACATTAGTATCTTGGTTTCACAGCTTCTGTAAAAAAACAAAGATACAAAACCAGACCTGGAGCATACCAGTTTCTAACAGGTACCCAGAATGCCAGAGAACTACCTTGAGCACAGCATCAGGATTTCTTTATGAACTCATTGCTCATGACAGCTTTGAAGTACAGCTTATTCCTTTAACATTGATCCTTGACAATGTGCAAGTTTAAAACATGACCTGCTTCCTCATAAAGAACTTTTCCTACTATCTAGTCTCTGATGGAACAGTTTGTATCATTTAGTTTTCATTTTTAACAGAGTAACAACTACACACCAGAGGATCCTACCTCAAAAAAAAAAAAAAAAAAAAGTGGGCTTTTTAATGCTATAAAAAAAAATCCATGTTAACCCTCTTTAAAACTTTACAGAAAATATTCTTATTTCAGGCTGTCATACATTTATTCTAAATTAAAAGATTTTCTGAAGCATTTTTGATCTTTGAATTAATTTGAAGTAGTACATAACAACGAACGTGCAGTTGTTTTCAGAAGTGAGAATTTAGGAAAGGAAATTTATCGGTACTTTATTCTGAATTTCTTATTACATTTTAGTTAACGAACAAAGTCTAGTTCTTATATATAGCCTTTTAGATAGAAAGAACAATTTTAAGAAGTCTTGTATTATAAAGCATTTGTTTTAAAATATTATTACACGTGTTATCTAGCTAACTAGACATTCAATATTCCCAGTTTGATCTTAATTGTAATACAACATATAATTCAAAAAGTTGCTTACATGTGTAAGCCGAGTATTACACTAGCATACAATGTGAATTTAAAACAACTATTGATTATATTTGTATAGGACCTTTATTTAATCTTCCTGAGAGTAGTCTTAAAATCCTTCTATATAGGTTTCTCTGTGTGTCTTCATGTATATATAGATACATAAGTGTGGGTGTGCATGTGTGTGTAGGTGCTTTATACTGCCACTGAAAACACTGCGAAATACCATGAAAATACTAAAGGCACAACCAATTCTACATTTGCTATGCATTATTTTATTACAACACCAGAGAAAAGAGTAAGGGAATCAACCGCTTATATAAGAAAACCAGTTTTATTGAACTACTTTATTTTATGTCAGTAAGAAGGCTTTAAATTGGAATTCAGTACCCTATGTGGGGTTAAATAGGTAAGACACACAGTTTTGTTTGCTAGTCAAAGTAAGATGTGACTGTGTACATTTCATGTTAAACTTTGAAATTACTGTAAGGATGGAACAAATAGTTTCTCACAGGCATATTGGCTTTTGCTATGAAAATACACTGTACATAAATGATAGTTCTTATATGCTTACTGCTCCAATATAGTGTCTTGAACTACTGTGCAGACTAAAAAGCCCAATCTCTTGCTTGCAAGAGGTGCTCTTACAGTATTTTAATAAGAATAGGAATTTGAAGTGTTAGCATGGTGTCTCAGAACTGTGACTAAATGTAGTATTCTGCTGGCATTTTCCTTACCATCAAACAAATGGACATTCTGCATACAAACTGTTAGAACAAAAGTGACTTGAGATTTCCTGCTTACATTCCCATCTCAAAGCCTATCTGCCTTTGCATTGCAAATTTTAGTATAACACTAGAGCTTAAAGAGCAGCAGTTTTTTAATCTGGTATCATCATTTTTATCAACAGGCAAGCAATATAAACCTAACAGTTTTTTCATCCTCCAGCCCTTGTACTCCTTTCCATTTGAGAATGCAAATGGCCCTAGTTCAACAGAAATCCAACAGCAGAGACAGAAACTCGGTTTTGGGCCCTTAATTAGGTCTCCAGAGCACAAGGCAAACCAGTAACAAACTGTACTTTCCTCACACTGGGAAGTGGGGGCTGTGAGGGAGGAGAGGAAGAAAACCCTGGAGCTTGTCATTTGATATTAATTGAACTTAGCCATGCCAGCAAAACACTGACAATAAACCCTCCCCATCTAAATTAAGGCTTTACACCATGGAAAAAAAAAAAATTATGGCAGTAATTTCATCTTGGGTTTTTCAAGAAGAGCTTGTTGTTTTTCTTGCACGCAATAGAAAAATCCCAGAGGAGCAATGCAGGCAGCAATAAGGCAGACTTCTAAAAAGATACCACTTATCTTTCTCACTCCTTCCCTTGCACTACTGCTCCTCTTCCACTTTTATTTAACCGAATACTAACTCTATCACTGCAATATGCTACCACAAGGTTTCTTATTCTGTAAAGTTAGTAACTCCCATGCTTCACCATCCCCCCGAGAAGCTATTAGATCTCTGCAGGTTCATCACTCATTCCATCATCCTAACAGCAGTCCAGAGATGCTAGACAACTTGGGATTAACAAAATGGCATCAAAGATCAAAACAGAAAAAACTTTAAAATATTAAATCTCAACTTGGGCCAGAGGACAAGCTTTCTGTATAAGAGTAACTGACACTGCACTTATTCCCTACATGCCACAGAAACAAAGTGATCTTGGATTTGGCAATTGCTGAATACATGTTTTGCTTCACTGGCTTATGCATCTTATATCCTGTTAAAAATCCCACAACTAATATCCATTGCATCTATTTAATATACAGCATCCAAACCCTTCATTCAAGCACTAAAAATAAAACTTTGCAATTTGTTTGTTCTGCAAACAAAAGCAGATTAGCCAGTATCTTTTAGCTTTTTCTCATCTGCAAAAGGATGATAACTATGAGCTAAAGGAATTTTTAAAAGACCTATATTAAAAAAAAATATTATCCATGCCCTCTACAAAACCTAAAGAAATTATCAGTGATATCCTTTATTGCTTCATTCTGTATCACAACAAAAACCAAAAATATCTATTCTGCTCACACATATATCTATTGTGTCATTGAACAGCTTACACTGAGATGCTTTTGGCACGTCAGAAAAATGACCACCAAAGCTCTCCAACCATTTAACAAGTTGAACCTCACACAAAGAGCTCTCACACTCTCTAAAACACTCTGTTCAAGCAAACTGAAGCCATGCCTTTAATGGACCTGATAGCCCACAGCTTATGTCCACTACCTCCAAGCTGTTCCCCTGTTCTGCACAGCAGTAATTGTGCACAAAAGCATAGGAAAAGCTCTTCCAGAATTCAGTCTTGCAATTATTCTGGCTACACTATTCATTTTTAAGGTCATCTGAAAATGGAAACAGACATAGTCTATGCTGTTGAAGTGTCAGACCTGTCCCTAGCACAATTCCAGTCTAGCCCAGCTGGAACTCTCTTCTCAAGCACTGCTTGAGTGAGGGTCCACGTGGGCCAGAAGCTAGTCCACCCATGGGCAATGAGCATGGTCAATCCGTTCTGGAAGCTGAAAGGAGTTTAATAGGATGGATGTGGCCAATCTGTGACAGTTCATTACAGGGCTAAAGAATAGACATTGGGACTAATTAGTTCATTACTTTTTAGATGCAGTTGTAAACTACTTGAAAAGGTTTCAAAATTTTATTACAATGGTTATTAGAAACAAACATACTTTCTAGGCAGAATGATAAATTATGTAAGTTTTTTCAGCATTCCTAAGCATTCTCTAGGCTCGTCTTCCACAGCCATGTTTCTATGTTTTGCACATGACACTTGCTCCAAATCCTGTCTTCTGTATACAGCTTACTTTGCCCTTTGGCTAATACTCTCAGTTTAAAAGGGGTTTTTTTACTTTAAAAGCTTATCCTCCTATTCCCCTCTTCTGTCCAGGCTTTCTAAACCTCTCCAATCTCTTCTGAGACTCACAAGCTACACAGTTCTTAAAGATCTTACTTAATCCCCCTGATCAGGCTAATACTGTGTTTTTAAAGAAAGTCTGGAGAAAGCCAGCTGCCTTTATCTAGGATGAAATAACCATGTTGTTATTTCAAGTAAGAGCCATAAAATTGTGATCAAGAAAGAAAATAGTGTAGCATTTGTTTCCCTTTAAATACAGTAATTATCAGGCTGATTTTCTGATAGTAACTTTGAGAATAAATCAGTGACACTGACAAGAACTATATTATCCTGCATTTATGTATTAATCCAATTATCCAAACATGCACAAAACCGCTTCACAAATAATCCTGACCACCTGCCATACATATCTGCCATTTCATTTGCTGAAACAGTTCCAAATCCTATCTAGCACAAGTATCACATCATTTTCAAATCAACAAAACATCCTTCCTAATTCTGTTGACACCACTTGACCCATTTTACCTTAAGTTAACACAGTACCTACAAGCTGTTGTATCATGGTTGACCACAGAATTCACCTAGCTGTCCAAATTTTTCTAAGCGTCTTCCAGCTCAGGACAGCAGTATGCTGCCAGAATAACAGCAGTCAGTTCCAGGGAGGGATTAAGGCCTCTCCTGGGCCAAGTATGAAACTTTTACTCTTCATTCTTCCCTTCCTCTTTCCTACAGTATGACCCAGGTCTCAGTTTTACAGAGATAAATCAATGATGAGCTCTGGTTGTCCTTACCACCTCTGTCTACATGTGAGAGCATGTTTAAGCAATTAAGCTATGCAGGGTAAACTAAAAACAAAGGAAAAGCACAAGTGTGAGATAGCTTTGAACTGTTATTATCTGGCATTAGCTCAGCAGAGAATTAAGACCATCAAAAACACAGAAGAAAAAAAGATTGATGTGACAAGATATAGAAACCCTACCAGAAGCAGCAGAGAAAAGGATGACAGCAGCTGTGCAAAATGAATGCTCAGCCTGCTCCAGTGAATGACAAGACCAGCACTTTCCCGCTTGACTGATGACTGGCCTGAAGACAGTCACTAGGGGACTGTGCTGAGGCTGAGGAGTATATTCACGTTCAGTCTAAGAATGTGCTTTTCTCAGTTAATTACTGTGTGTATTGTGCTGTTTTTGGCTGGGACAGAGTTAATTTTCTTCACAGTAGCTAGTATGGGGCTATGTTTTGGATTTGTGCTGAAAACAGTGTTGATAATTCAGAGATGTTTTTGTTATTGCTAGGCAGTTCTCACACAGAGCCAAGGCCTCTTCTGCTTCTCACCCCACCCCACCAGTGAGTAGTAGGCTGGGGGTGCACAAGAACTTGGGAGGCGACACAGCTGGGACAACTGACCCCAATTGACCAAAGGAATATTCCAGACCATATGACATAATGCTCAGCATATAAAGCTTGGGGAAGAAGGAGGCGGGGGACACGTTCGGAGTGATGGCATTTGTCTTCCCAAGTAACCATTACTTGTGATGGAGCCCTGCTTTCCTGGAGATGGCTGAAACACCTGCCTGCCAATGGGAAGTGGTGAATGAATTCCTTGTTTTGCTTTGCTTGCGTGCGCAGCTTTTGCTTTACCTATTAAACTGTCTTTAAACTCAGCTCATGAGTTTTTCCTGACTTTTGCCCTCCTGATTCTCTCCCCCATCCCACTGTGACAGAGGTGAGTGAGCAGCTGTGTGGTGCTTGGTTGCCAGCTGGGGTTAAACCGCGATACGTATGAACAAGAACTATTCTTCACTCACAAACTGGATATGATCCTGCTGTCAAGCATCCACAGCCAGAAGAAGATACCTAACAGCCAGAAGAAGATACCTAACTGCTCCATGTATCTCTGCCACTGTGAACAAAGTGGGGGGAAAAGTGAAAAGGAAGTCTCAAGCTAGATCCTTGGAGCTCCTGCCTATATCTAATTCAGCAAATTGTTTTTCTTTCAGTAAGAGGCTGGCAGAGTTTCCCATTCAGTCAGCATAGGAGTACCAACTCCCAGTCCAAGCATAAAAAGTTAAGAGAGGAAGGTGAGAGTCTCAGCCTCAAAAATCCCCACCTCAGTGCTAACCTTGAGCTCAGGGCACAGGAGACCAGCAGGAACGACCCATCAACACCCAATAAGGGCTTCTGAAGGAAGATGAAGTAGTGACTGCATGGCATACTGGAGTTGTGTGTTAGTCACTAGTCCAAGAAACCAGCTGTCTTAACACTTGGTTTTCTGAACCAGAATGAATCACCTTCAATTTAGCCCTGGCCTGAAGAGGAATGTAAAGCATTAAATAAGGAATTAACAGGTTTTCTAACTATAAAGATCTCCAAAAATATAGAGGAAGAATGTGAGCATCAAGACATTGTTAATGCAAAGTGAACTGCTACATTTAACTTGCTCAGCAGAAATTGCAAATAGGAAAGTAGAGTCAAAAAGAAAAAAGTCTTCTAGCTGCAGACGATCAAGCATGCCAGAAAGCAGGCACCTGTTCTATTTGTACTTTTTGGAAGTTGTCAGAAACTGTATTCTAGAAAACAGGCCGCAAAAATTACACCAGTGACCCTGGAGTAAATTACTATTCGTTAAAACTTTAATGTTACAGAAACTATAAATGACAATTCTTCTAACACTGAATTTTGGCCATAATTCTAAAAAGAGTAAAATTTTCAACTTTATTTTTAAGACCAACCTCCCCTGTGCCTCCAAGTATGGCACAGCATATTCTTTAAGGTCACAGAATTTCTTGCATATTTCCCTCCTACATCTTAAAAATAAAAAAATCTGCTTCTCAAAGTAAAAAGCACAACTGTATTTCAGAATATCCAAATAAGAATTCCCCATTTTTCTTCTTGATATTGGTGTTTATTGCTTTATTTTAGCTACCCATTGTAATTCCCTTATCTTTTAACTCTTATGTAGAATTTTGAAAATATTTACCTATAATTATTATGGAATAAGTCCACTCTAAAGCACCATGTCTGAACACCTGAAACATCATGCACAAGAAAACATAAACCACAAAAAAAATTTCTTTCTTCCTCTACAGTGATGCTAATTTGTACATATTCCTCTTTTACAACAAGCCTTGCATCATTAAGATGAGACACATTAGTCTATTCCATCTTCATGGAACTCTTGCTCGCTCAGTGTGAGAGTATTTTAGCCAACTTTGATAAAACCACTGTATTAACTGGGCTGGAACTTATTAATAACTGAAGAACTGACATGTTTGTACACAACCTTCTTGACCCATAAATCAAGATAACTACAAAGTCAACATAAAAGTTCTCCTGAAAGGACTGGGTGGGTAGGAAAACTCCACAGTACTGTCAAGTCATTTCCTCTAGCCAACATTTGAAGTAGCACCAACTGATTCTGAAAACCAGAAGTTGGAAGGAGAAGGAGCAAAGTGTGGGAGGAAGCAAACCAAAAGACTTTCAGAAGGCCCCAGCAAAAACTCTTCTCTCCTTTAAAAAGGCCACTAGAAATAGGAAAAACTCTGCAAAGAGACCTACAAAACTAAGTCCTTTCCTATCAGCCTGATCCAATACACCTTATATAAAAGAACTCTCCATCGTTTGAGACTCCTGTGGTGACCTCTGTTTTCTCTTAAGTACTGCAACTACTTCAAGTAATTTCCATGCGAACTGCATACAGTTCCTAATTTTAATATCCCAAAGAAATTCTTATCTGAACAACTGAAATAAAATACATATTTTAGCACCTTATGCAGATGTAATTCACTAGAAGCTAAAAGGAACAAAGATATTCAAGTTCAGTTATGCCTGAAAGGGAAAGAACGTAATTCTCCAGTCTTACAGCTGCTTTCAGAATTCTGCCTAAAGGATTACACTTGGCAGTTACTCAGCTGCAAAACATTACTTCTATGCCATAGATTTTTCAATACAAACTATTAAATCTATTAGATCCAAGAGTAATTCCTCGCCCCTGCACTTAAGAAATTGATATAATGACCATAACATTTTCATACCAAAACATTTCTTTTTTAGGTAATAGAGAACAAATATATTCAGCTTTTTAAATTGCATCATGGCAGTTGCATACGATGTAAGCCATGAAGCTACATAATAAAGATTAGATTATGAATTTCACCAAAATGGCAGTTTTGAGTAATGTACCACCGAATTTACTTTACAACAAAATGGGATAACAGATGTTCTTCAGTGCCTAGATGCCTCCTTCCCCCCTGCATATTTTTTTTTTTTTTTTTTTTTTTTTTTTAAGAATTTGGTGGTTTGTTCCTGAACAGCTCAAACAAACACTGGTTATCCACAGTATAAAATGAGAAAAAATGTCAATTAAGTTCAAACAGAGTAAATAGTCAGAGAACATATATTTTAAAATCAGTTATTTTTTAAAGATTTTATAAATGATACACCAGTGAAGTCCTCCAAATACTCAAGAGGCTGGTCAAGAACAGTACTTCCTCCCACTCTTCCCACCTCCCATAAAAAATGTTTAAATGCCATCATCCCTAATTGCACAGAACAACGCATCACAATTTTAACTGAGGTCTAATAGTTGCCAAAGCTAATAGAGGAAAACAGGCCAGCCTGGGCAGATGCTCAGTTTGCATTCCATGCATTGCTTTAAGCAATTTTCCTTAGCCTAGGATTTGGAGGATTCTTTAACAATTTTTGGAAGAAATGTGCACTAAACAAGCTTATAGTACAGAATAAAATGTTCAGTCAACTCCCTAGTTGCTAAATGCCTTTTTAGATTAATTTTAGACACAAACTAACATTGTGTCTAAAAATGCATCTTTTGAGAATTCCAACACAGAAATTTTTATTTAATTCAACAAGCCCAAACATTTTGTTGAAAGTGTGTGATATATAATTCAGCAGACTTGTAATAAAAAACCCACAAAAAAAAAAGATCCTTTCCAAAATTCAAGTATCTTATTTCAGCCACCTTATTTCTGATAAGGACAAATACAAACCAACCACATCACAGAAACAAACACCAGTAAAATGTAGACTGTCCATTGCCCCTTGAATAAGAAGTCTAGACTCATCAGCATTTGAAAGATGAATTCCAGAGTCCCATCATCTCCTCAGTTTACCAAACACAAAGCTAAGAGCTCTTCTGTCAAATCAGTCATGTCTTCTCTTTTACGCTTGCCTTATCTAGTGTAGATATTTGATACACAGAAATCCTAGGAGGTTATCTGAGCAGACATGCCATCCCATCACCTCTACCTTCTACCTACATCCTCTCTACTTCATTTGCACCATTTCTTCCCCCTCAAAAGTTTAAGTGATGCACATCTAATTAAACTCAGAGCACTGTTTCTGAAAATATCTTCCAACAGTAAATTTTTTCCCCCAATATCAATCAAATAGTCGTTTCCCAAGCCTTACCTGCACCCTGCCCTTGTACTAACGTTCCTCCAAAGAAGTATTAATCTCCTTCATCACATGCATATCTCCAGTTCATAGCATAAACACTCCTAACAAGAAACAATTCCTAAAGGAAAAAGGAATTATTCACATCACTTAGCTGCAGCCATCCAACTTGGATAGCTACACTGTGGGAACAGTCACCTGAGATTCCCCAGCACCATCAGTGAATATAAAAAGGCTCCTCTAAAAGGCATTCAAAACACCACATTTAGGTTCATGCTCTCTGTCAAGTCCTGGAAGAGGTTCTCTGCTCTCTTTTAATTATATGTGCAATGTAGCGAGATTAGCCTCCTGTGGCATTTGTGTTACCTTACACTGGCCTCTAGAATTACTCTGCTGTGAAGTCAGCCAATCTTCACCCTTGTTAGACTATTTCTTTAAAATGTTATACAGTTCTGTGCTGTAACAAATTTGATAGTAGTGGTCTCCAAACAATTCTTATGTACCAGAAAATTAAATAACTAGCAGCATACTTTTCTGCAGAGCATGTCACATCACATGAAAACTAAAGTGAGTATCTGCACTTCTCCAGCATTCACACTGATGATAAGAAACAAACAGATACACAAGGAAAGCTGGCTTAAGAACAGGCTCCTAAGTTTTTCATTGTACTAACAGAATTCTTAATTAAATAGTTATGCAAGACATAAAGGAACCAATTTTTGCCAAAGAAGTATGAACTATTGGTATATATCTTGGCATACATATTACTCTGTAAACCAAACCACGCAAGTTAGAATTGAGAAACACAACTAAAACTTCTAGAAGATAGGCACTTTCTAGTTACTTTGACACACCCATCAGCAAGACAGAAAGATGTGTCTTTTGAATGATAAGAACAATTTGGCTTTGATTTTCTTTGCATTCATACAGGTGATAGGAAAAGAAAAGTTTTGGTGGCTGCAGATACTTTTCCTCCTAGCTTGCTTGTGTATCATTAGTTACAAACCCCACAAGCTCAACTTGCATATGGTTCTGTGAACCTTTCAAGGATGTCGCATTATCTACAAAATGCCAAGAAACTGCTGGTCAGTTGTGGAAACAAAGTATTCTAAATATGCTGCTGACCCCAAACCATATTATTATATTTATTTCCAGACACCTGTGGGAAAGCCCAGTTAGGTGCTAGATACAATGGTGCGAACACATGCCCACGTGCCAGAGGACAGTAAAGAGCCTTCAGTATCTTCCCAGAAATCAGGTGATGCATAGATGATGCAGACAAGGCACAGGTAACTACAAACTTTCCATAATACAAAGGATAAAAAGAGTATATGAAGTCTGAAAAAATAAATTTTCTATCAGTGAACAGCAGCTTCTGTTAAAATGATGAATTAAATGCTCTTCTGTGTAAATTACCTGAGAGTACGGTGAACCCCTTTTCCTTGACTGTAATTCAGTACTTGTGAACGTATCTGACTACTGTTGATGATACAAGGAACATTCTCCTATTACTAATCTGCGGTATGTCAATCTGCACCAAGAGGATAAAATACATTTATAGTTTCTAGTTTCACCCAAGAGTGAATTATTTCAATTTCATTCATTTCCACTCCAAAGAAATAATATAAATTTGCCATATTGAAACAATGTTTCCCTTTCATTTACACACTTATCTATGAAGGCAAGATGAAGTATGACACAAAGTCATCTCTCTTTATAGCTGTTATATATGCTTCATAATTTACTACAAACTGGAATCATCAGCAATAATGTCTTCCAGCCCTTCAACCTATTTTGATCTACCGAAGTTTTAAAATCAAGTTTTCATCTAAATATACATTAAATTCTTCCCTTAAAAAAAGGGGATGAAATACAACCTGAATGGGAAGAGTGTCTATGCATACACATATACACAGTGTTTCACATAGACTTAGTCTTCCTCCCTATTAACTCAAAGTCAGGAATACTCTTGTAAAAAAACAAAGCAAAAATAACCCTTAGCCTCCAAACAAAACATTAACATCAGAAGTTAAACTGAAAAAAAAAAAAATTAAAATTGTCTGACATCAATAAAAGTCTTCATAAATACACAGAAAATTGTCTTGCTACCAATACAGTAATAAAAAAAAAATTTTTAAAAAGTCAAGCTCAGTAATTCTTAGAAGATAATTTTATCTGATTAAAAAAAACCTTATTAATATGCACCGAAGAACATAACTAGAAACACCCTAAGGCACGGTTAAGATTGACTGTATGCCTTAATACTATGTACTCATAATTTACTCCTAATTCTTTCAAATGTCCAAACATGTGACATTTAAACTCTTAATTTCTAGACTCTAAAAAGCTTGCTACAGAAACAGCAACACATTACTCTCTTTTGAATTAACTGCTCTTTTAAATATTTTTAAACTCCATTTAAACTCCAAATTTTGATGGCATAAAAGGAGCAAGGGCATCTAATAAGTTAATGTGGAAATGAACATGTAATGTCAAATCACGTGAAAAGTTGGTATAAATTCCCCACACACAAATACTACACATTTGAAAAATCAAGGTCCTCAGAAAAAAACCCCAAGTTCCTCAGATTCATAAGGGCTTTTCAAGATTTTTCCAATCCAATTTAATTGTAACCATTTAGAAATAAATCTGCAAAACAACCAACAAATTTCCCCCCTCAACTCTACATAGGAGGACGTGAAAGAAAATATTATTTTAAAAGAGTGAAACATTCTGAAGTTAAAAGACTATAGTTCTAGTCATTAACTAAAAAAAAAAAACCTGCATGTTCATCCTCCCCCCCAAAATAGACATTGCTTAACTTGAGAAAACCCATGGATACGTTTAGAGTGACATTTTTTGAAACAGATAAAAAAACAAAAAACAACAACAAACAAAACCCCCATATTTGATTTTACCTTCTAAAGTATATCAGAGAATTAATCTTTGTAAACAGTGCACCAACTTCAACCCAAAGAAATACTGCCAAATCTTACTTTTTAATGGTTTTATATAAGTGTTGAACAAAACTGCAAGTCTCAGTTGAGTCACACAGTCAAGGAACTGTGAAGCCAAAGAAGTTTTCATTTGCAAAACACTGTCAATATCAAGAAAAGAAAGTAATGAAATCTGTAATCTTGCTTCTAAATAGCCTAGGAAATAACAAGCCTAAATTCTTGTTAGTGCAGTCTCCAAATCTGCAGATGAAAGTAAGCTTTTTGGGGTAGTCAAATGCCAGGGGCAGTATCCTGGTTTCAGCTGGGGCAGAGTTAACTGTCTTCCCAGTAGCTGGTGCAGTGCTGTGTTTTGAGTTCAGTATGTGAAGAATGTTGATAACACTAATGTTTTCAGTTGTTGCTCAGTAGTGTTTAATCTAAAGTCAAGGATTTTTCAGCTTCTCATGCCCAGCCAGCAAGAAAGCTGGAGGGGCACAAGAAGTTGGCACAGCACACAGCCAGGGCACCTGAACCAAACTGGCCAACAGGGTATTCATACCATGGGATGTCCCATCTAGTTTAGGAACTGGGGAGGGGAGTCAGGGAATCGCCGCTCGGGGACTGGCTGGGTGTGGGTCGGCAGGTGGCGAGCAATATTGCCACTGCGCATCATTTGTACATTCCAATCCTTTTCTTACTACTGTTGTCATTTTATTAGTGTTATCATTATTAGTTTCTTTTCTGTTCTATTAAACCATTCTTATCTCAACCCACGAGTTTTACTTCTTTTCCCAGTTTTGTCCCCCATCCCACTGGATGGGGGGGAGTGAGTGAGCGGTGTGTGGTGCTTAGTTGCTGGCTGGGGTTAAACCACAACAGGCAGGGGATCACTGAAATATTGCACAACATTGGGAAGGTGCTGAGAACAAAATAGCATTGTGCTGTAACTCTGTAACAGCTTGGTGCACCTGTATTTCATGTGCTTGTGCACAGTTCTGGTCTCCACACCCCCAAGGAGTACACAGTAGAGTCACAGAAGATACAGAGAAGGCCACCTCAAATCATAAAAGCAAGACAGCAGATAGAACCAAAGAGGAGATGGTTGAGGGAGCTATGCTTGACATTGACAAAATCTTAATAAGAGTGGCAAAGGTGAACACAGTGTTGTTATTCACCAGATCTCACAATACTGGAACTAGAAGACACAAACCAGTAAAAGAATTGTGTAAACGGATAAAACTACTTTCTTCATGCAGTGGCTAATGAGCTTTTGGAATTTGCTGCCACAAGAAGCTGCAAAAGCTGTTGGTAACAGCCCAATCAGAGAAGAACCTTAGACAAACAAACAGACAAGAAATCTATGA